>NC_059090.1:3586746-3958049 GCF_020497125.1 Mauremys mutica | reverse complement strand
TTAGGCTATCCCATCATACCATCCCTTCCATAAACTTATCAAGCTTAGTCTTAAAGCCAGATATGTCTTTTGCCCCCACTACTCCCCTTGGAAGGCTGTTCCAGAACTTCACTCCTCTGATGGTTAGAAACCTTTGTCT
This sequence comes from Mauremys mutica, assembly GCF_020497125.1. Classification (NCBI taxonomy): domain Eukaryota; kingdom Metazoa; phylum Chordata; order Testudines; family Geoemydidae; genus Mauremys; species Mauremys mutica. The sequence goes on along the minus strand of NC_059090.1, from coordinate 3,957,910 downwards.
AATTTCAAGTCTAAACTTCCTAGTGTCCAGTTTATACCCATTTGTTCTTGTGTCCACATTGGTACTAAGCTTAAATAATTCCTCTCCCTCCCTAATATTAATCCCTCTTATATATTTATAAAGAGCAAGCATATCCCCCCTCAACCTTCTTTTGGTTAGGCTAAACAAGCCTTTGAGTCTCCTTTCATAAGACAGGTTTTCCATTCCTCGGATCATCCTAGTAGCCCGTCTTTGAACCTGTTCCAGTTTGAATTCATCCTTCTTAAGCATGGGAGACCAGAACTGCCCACAGTATTCCAGATGAGGTCTCACCAGTGCCTTATATAATGGTACTAACACCTCCTTATCTTTGCTGGAAATACCTCGCCTGATGCATCCTAAAACTGCATTAGCTTTTTTAACGGCCATATCACATTGGCGGCTCATAGTCATCCTGTGATCAACAAATACTCCGAGGTCCTTCTCCTCCTCTGTTACTTCCAACTGATGTGTTCCCAATTTATAACTAAAATTCTTATTATTAATCCCTAAAAGCATGACCTTTCACTTTTCACTATTGAATTTCATCCTATTACTATTACTCCAGTTTACAAGGTCATCCAGATCTTCCTGTATGATATCCCGGTCCTTCTCTGTGTTAGCAATACCTCCCAACTTTGTGTCATCCACAAACTTTATTAGCACATTCCCACTTTTTGTGCCAAGGTCAGTAATAAAAAGGTTAAATAAGATTGGTCCCAAAACTGATCCCTGAGGAACTCCACTAGTAACCTCCTTCCAGCCTGACAGTTCACCCTTCAGTATGACCCATTGTAGTGTCCCCTTTAACCAGTTCCTTATCCAGCTTTCAATTTTCATATTGATTCCCATCTTTTCCAATTTAACTAATAATTCCCCATGTGGAACCGTGTCAAATGCCTTACTGAAATCGAGGTAAATTAGATCTACTGCATTTCCTTTGTCTAAATAATCTGTTACCTTCTCAAAGAAGGAGATTAGGTTGGTTTGGCACGATCTACCTTTTGTAAAACCATGTTGTATTTTGTCCCAATTACCATTGACCTCAATGTCCTTAACTACTTTCTCCTTCAAAATTCTTTCCAAGACCTTACATACTACAGATGTCAAAATAACAGGCCTATAGTTACTCGGATCACTTTTTTTCCCTTTCTTAAAAATAGGAACTATGTTATCAATTCTCCAGTCGTACGGTACAACCCCTGAGTTTACCGATTCATTAAAAATTCTTGCTAATGGGCTTGCAATTTCATGTGCCAGTTCCTTTAATATTCTTGGATGAAGATTATCTGGGCCCTCCGATTTTGTCCCATTAAGCTGTTCGAGTTTGGCTTCTACCTCAGATGTGGTAATATCTACCTCCATATCCTCACTCCCATTTGTCATCCGTCCATTATCCCTAAGCTCCTCATTAGCCTTATTAAAGACTGAGGCAAAGTATTTATTTAGATATTGGGCCATGCCTAGGTTATCCTTAACCTCCACTCCATCCTCAGTGTTTAGCGGTCCCACTTCTTCTTTCTTTGTTTTCTTCTTATTTATATGGCTATAGAACCTTTTACTATTGGTTTTAATTCCCTTTGCAAGGTCCAACTCTACATGGCTTTTAGCCTCTCTCACTTCATCCCTACATGTTCTGACCTCAATAAGGTAGCTTTCCTTGCTAATCCCGCCCATCTTCCACTCCTTGTAGGCTTTCTGCTTTTTCTTAATCACCTCTCTGAGATGCTTGCTCATCCAGCTTGGTCTACAACTCCTGCCTATGTTTTTTTCCCCCTTTCTTGGGATGCAGGCTTCTGATAGTTTCTGCAGCTTCGACTTAAAGTAATTCCAGGCCTCCTCCGCCTTTAGATCCACAAGTTCTTCAGTCCAATCCACTTCCCTAACTCATTTCATTAATTCTTTAAAGTTAGCCCTTTTGAAGTCAAAAACCCTAGTCCCAGATGTATTTTTGTTTATCCTTCCATCTAGTTTGAAATGAATTAGCTCATGATCACTCGAACCAAGGTTGTCCCCTACAACCATTTCTTCTATGAGGTCCTCACTACTCACCAAAACCAAATCTAAAATGGCATCCCCTCTTGTTGGTTCTTCAACTACTTGGTGAAGAAATCCATCAGCTATCACATCCAGAAAAATCTGAGCCCTATTATTGTTACTAGCACTTGTCCTCCAGTCTATATCTGGGAAGTTAAAGTCTCCCATGATCACACAATTCCCATTAGTGTTTACTTCATTAAAAACATTAAAGAGGTCTCTATCCATCTCCAAATCAGATCCTGGCGGTCTGTAGCACACCCCATCCACTATCTCAGGGGAGGCTCTAGTAGCTTTCTTTCCCAGTGTGATTTTTGCCCAGACAGACTCTGTCTTATCCATTCCATCACTTCTTATTTCTTTACAGTTAATCTCATCATTGATATACAATGCTACTACACCACCTTTGCCTTTATTTCTGTCTTTCCTAAACAGCACATAGCCTTCAATACCTGTACTCCAGTCATGACTACTATTCCACCATGTTTCTGTTATCCCTATAATATCCGGTTTCACTTCCTGCAGCAGTAGCTCTAGTTCCTCCATTTTGTTACCTAGGCTCCTTGCATTAGTGCACAGACATCTTAATTTTTGCCATTTGGCTTCACGGACATTCTTTACCCGATTAGGCACAGACATTCTACCACCAGCCTCACCTATTACACTGGTATCTACACTACCCTTCCTCCTTATGTCAATTCTTCTGCCCACGGCTGTATCCTCTCTTACTTTGTTTTCTTCCCTCTCAAGGTTAAATTCCAGCATGGAGATTACCTGGACATCTCCCAACCATCGCTCCCAAATTCCTAGTTTAAAGCTCTCTTAATCAGTTGGGCGAGCCTCCATCCTAGAAGTCTATTTCCCTCCTTACTCAGGTGAAGTCCATCCCGAGAGAACAGTCCTCTGTCCATAAATGCTTCCCAGTGGCCGTACATCCCAAAGCCCTCCTTAGAGCACCAATGCCTGAGCCATCTGTTGATCGCCATAATCTTGTCACACTTTTGTTGCCCTTCTCTAGGAACAGGCAGAATCCCTGAAGATCACCTGAGCCTTGATTTTCTTAAGCGTCTTCCCCAGTCTGGCATAGTCTCCCTTGATATGTTCCAGCGAGAATCTAGCCGTATCATTCGTTCCCACATGAAGGACAATCAACGGATTCTTTCCCGCTCCTGTTATGATGCTTTTCAGTCTCAGGTCCACATCCCGTATCTTAGCACCCGGCAGACAGCACACCCTTCTGTTCTCCGGATCAGCTCTAGTTACAGGCCTGTCTATTCTTCTCAGTAAGGAGTCCCCAATCACGTAGACCTGCCTTTTCCTGGTGACAGTGTGATTGTCATAAACAGATAGTTAAGGGTTAAAGTCTCTTTTACCTGTAAAGGGTTAACAAGCACAGTAACCTGATGAACACCTGACCAGAGGACCAATCAAGGGACAAGATAATTTCAAATCTCTGTGGAGGGAAGCCTTTGTCTGTGTTCTTTGTTTTGAGTTCGTTCTCTCTTGGATTTAAGGGAGGCCAGACATATTCTTCAAGTTCTCCAAAGTTTCCTGAAGTATTTTCTTCTATTCAGTATAGTGAGTATTAGAAAGGCGAATTAGTCTTATAATTTAATTTCTGCATTTGCAATTGTGTGTTTGCTGGAGAAATATCTTTATTTCTGTTGCTGTGTAGCTCCCCTCCGAGCCGGAGGGGAAACCGCCGCGCTCACAACCGGAGGGGGCGGGGTCAGGCCACGTTTGCTCCGACCCCAGCGACGGGAGGGGCGGAGCAGGAACTACAAAGGGCGGGGCCCTTTGCTCAGGCGGGGCAGCACAACGGAGGGAGGCGGACGCAGACGCCACGCTGCTCCCTTCCGACCTGGCTGCCAACTCCGGCGAGGCGCGGGACCAAGGGAAGCCCGAGCCAGAGGGCGGACGGGACTCCCCGGGACTGCCTGGCGCCGAGTGCTCCGAGGGACAGGAGGACCCGGAACCGGTGGAGGAGCTGGAGCTGCCAGCTGCGGTCTATCCGGCCGAACCTGAGGTGCGTGTATCCGATCTCCTGCCAGCGTTCCCCTGCTAGAGGGGTGCGCTATAGACTCTTGATGGCGCTCCCCTGCCTGAGGGGCAGGCCGCGGACCCCAGCCAGTCAGAGACAGGGGACCCCACCCTCGCCGCCGCCGGCGGTAGCCCAGACCGCCCGGCTTACATGCTGTTACTTGATTATTCTGAGGAGGAGGGAGGGGAAGTCTCTCCAATTTTTATAAGTTAGACCCTGTAATTTTTTCCATCCTGGTATTACAGAGATAATGTACTTTCTTTCTTTCTTTCTTTCTTTCTTTCTTTCTTTCTTTCTTTCTTTCTTTCTTTTAATAAAATCTTTTCTTTTTAGAACTTGTTTGGATTTTCAGGGGAACGGGAGGAGGAAAAGTGAATCCCTCTTTGTTTGATTCAAGGAATTTGAATCCAGGTATCTCTCCTAAGGACTTGGAGAGGGGAGGGGGGGAATGGATTATTTCCCTTTGTGTTAAGATTCAAGGAGCTTGGATCTGTGTTCCCAGGGAAGGTTTGGGAGGAATGGGAAGTGTACCAAAACACTATATTTTTTGGTTGGTGGCAGCTTTACCAGATCTAAACTAGGATTTTAGTTTAGAGGAGTCCATGCAGGTCCCCATCTTGTGAACGCTAAAGTTCAAAGTGGGGAATAAACCTATGACAGTGATTCTCCGGTCTATCCCCTGCACCCACTGGCTGCAAGTCCTCTCGATTCCTATTCACCCTTGCAATCCTCCGCAACCCTTCCCGTATCCTCCCGGGGCTCGTATTTGGTGTTGTCTCCATTGACTCTTCCCCTCTTCCGGTAGGACTAGCAGCTCTTCTCTTCTTCCTTGCCCTCTCACCTTCAGTGACCACCTGCTCTGCCCCTTCTTCATTTTCCAACTCTGCAAACCTGTCCCTGAGCTCTATTTCTCCTTCACTGGCCCGTCTTTTCCTCTGCCTGGTTCTCTTAGCCACATGCTTCTACTGTCCACTTTCCTCACTCAGCAGTCTCCCCTCAGAATTCTTTGGTCCTGCTGCCATCTGCAAGTCTGAGATTATCCCTTCAGCCGCCTCATTTCTTTGCTCCATCATCTGCTCGAACCCCCTTCTAAACTCGACCAGAGTTTCCACCTGCATCTCTAGTCCTCGGAACTTTTCTCCCAGCAGCTCTATCAGGCGGCACTTCATGCAGACAAAACTCTTTTCAGGTACCCCCTCCAGGATCATGTACCTGCCGCAGCTTCCACAGCCCGTCATCCTCATTGTGTCTTTCACTGCTGCCTCTGTATCGGTCATAGCCTCCCCACCTAAAACCTGTTAGTCAAAGAAACACAGAACAAAACAAACCCCCAAAAGGCACCAGAACACTGGCAGACCACCACCTACTCCCTTCACTAGTCTGTCAGTTCCTCTGCCTAGATACTGTCAGTTACTCTCCCCTGCAACCTCCCCCTGTAAACTCCCTCTGAAACTCCCGTTTACAGCTCTGTTTGCTGGCTGCTGTGTCCTGCAGCTGTCTATGTATTAATTCTGTAGGAATTTGTGAAACAGCATCAGATCCTTTACAAAACCCCAATATACTACAGTTACTGCTCTCCCATGAGCCACAGCCTTGGATTTTTTCTATCTGTTCCATCATTTGACTATTAGAATTATTTATATTTATGGTAGCACCCAAAAGATGCCAGCCGCTTCCAAACAAAGGAGCTGCAGTCTGTTCCAGTCAGTCCTGTGTCCTCATTCATTTCAGCCCCTTATTAATGGGCCTACTTTTCTTTGCTGGGCTTTCCCCCTGCAATAGCTGTCAAATCTCTTATGTCTTGCAACACATTTTGGAATCACACATTCACTTTGCATTTCTGCTGCCCTGCCCCTGAGCATTTCTGTCTGGTCACCTCCCCTTTATCCAGTTCTTGTCTGTAGCTTTCTGAGCAGCCTCTCTTGAAGCCATACTGGTCACTGCCTGCCTCTTGCACTCTTCCAATTCAGAGGAGTCACGGTCTGTCACCCTTTAATTAAGATTCCCAGCCTTCTCGCCTTTGTTCCTTATTCATAAGGGCCCCAGTCCTTCATTGCACACTCAAAGAGCTTTCAATGGGGGTTCTGGCTACACAAGGTAATTCCCCAAAATTTGCTTCCTGAAATCTGTAATTCTCCCTCATGAAAATGTACACAAATAGCTCATGATCACTCATTCCAAGCCTTCCTTTTAGTCTCAGTCAGACAAACCCAAGCTAGGGCACCTTCTCCTTGGGTTGGAATCTTTAGGTTAAATTGGGCTATAGTTGGTTGCTTAGATAAAATCTCACATGTATGTATCATCTTTCATTCAAAGATGATCTTTCATTCATCTTTCATTTCATATGCCTTAAGAACTAAGGGCTTTTTCAGTCTCACTGCTCTCCAGCCCTAGTGGCCTGTAGCAGATACCCCCCTCATTTCTCCCCTTATATTCTTGCTCACTGGAGTTCCCCACCATAATCTTGCCAGGGCTTCCTTGCAGGACACGGACCAGAACCCAAGACTCCAAGGAGTGCTGAGGACACCAGAAGGAGGGAACTACACTCAGATGTCTGTTGTTTTTCCATCACTGTGGGTGCTGTCTATGAGTAAAGTGTGTACACACGTCTAAGAAGTTCCTTTGCAAAGCCTGTGTACCTTGCTTTACCTGTCACATAGTCCCCAAAGAGCTAAATTAGAACCCCGAGCACCCATGGAGGATGGACTCCAGGGAGAGCACGCACAGGCTTGGCAGGTTCTCAGAGCTGAGGGCAGTTGAACTGCAGGGTCCCACGGTGCCAGGGATAGTCTCTGCTCCCCGGCAATGTGCCTGAGAGGCAGGACTAGAGCCAGTGCCTGGGAACTGCTCCGCCCCAGTTGGCTTACAAGGATGAGGGATCCAGTACAACCAACTGCTGAACATCCCCGGGGGCTCAGCCAGGGCAGTAAGCGATAACAATGCTGCCCCAATGGCAGGGGAAGCATGAGCGGGATGTAACATTGGCAGCAGGACACTGGAGTTAAAAGCCCCTCACTTGGTGAGACCCACCATAGTGCTTCCATGGCCACAAGGGGTTGGGAGCTTGCCCATGGGGCAGCAGGGGTGGGAGGCTTCTGTCTAGGTACTCTCCCCCCCGCCAATGCAGAGAGGCTCACAGGGATGAGAGGGCTGTCTCTGGTTACCATAATTACACACTGAGTGAAGGGTGAGAGAGAGGCAGAGCCACTGGGAGAAGGGCCCGCAGGTACCGCAATTAGGGGAAACCTGAGATCCCTCCGACAGACAGGGCCACAAACCGACCTCTCTCTCCATTGTCCCTGGCGGCAGGCTGCTGGGCTGCACTGAGCAGGGAGTCAGTGCAGTCTGGATATCACAGCAAGGCCTGGGACACCCAGGGGACAGGGGTGTAGCTCCCAGCACAGGGAGGAGCAGGGACAATGGAGATTTTCAAGATTTCCCTTTGATAAATTCATTCACCCCATCCATTAGCCCCTCCTACATCCCAGCGCATCTGCCATTTCCCCAGGGCTGTGCCCGGGTGCCCTGTGGAGCAATCTGCCACAGCCACCCCCCTTCCCACAGCACAGACTCCCCCCTCTCCCGCTCCGTCCCTTCCATTTCCTCAAGCACAGCACAATGCCAGCCAGGATTAAACGGCTCCCTCCCCAGCACAGCGCTCGCCCCACCTGCCCCCTCCTCCCTGCAGCACGGGGCACTGCTCCCCCCTCCTCGAGGCTCAGTGCTGGATGCTGGGATCCCTCCTGCTGCCAAGGGCACTCAGTGACCTTCCTGGGAGGGCAAATTCCCCTCCTCCCACAGCACAAGCCCCAGGCAAAGAAGAGAGACTGGAAAGCGCCTTTATTTGGAAAATGATCTTGGTGCCCCGTGTTCCCCGACAAACCGCCACGTACCCGCCTGGGAGGCCCTAGCACTGTACAGCGTGGCACCAGGGCCCTGCCCCTCACGCCTCCCACAGCCCTGCCCCGGCTATCATGCCCCTCTCTCGCTCACACCCACAGGCTGGCAGAGCGGGGAGGGGAGGGAGACAGCAGGAGCCCTCCTTCCATGAGTCGTCTGCACCCCACATGGCCCTGTTCTTATCCTGCTCACTGTAACCTCAGCCCCCTGCCTGGGTCTGCATTCCCCTCTGTGCCCCACGGACCTGCTCTGGCCCTCCTCCCGGTCACCGTAGCCTCCTCTCATCACATTCACCTCCAACCCATGCAGGGCGGCTGGGATCCTGCCCTGTGCCTGTAATCTGCCAGCCAGCCCCCCACGCTGTATATCCCCCGACCCCCGCAGGCCTGCTGCGCGCCCACTGACACTGCCATCTGACAACCCCCCTCGCCCCAGCCTGAACTCCCCCTAGCAACACCTGCCCATTATAATTAACCACTGCCAGGCTGCCTCTGACGCTCCCCCCTCTGGCCACCTGGCAGCCACACAGACCCCACTGCGAGCTGCATCCTGGAGCAGTTCATTACATCACCCCCGCAGACTGCAGCGCCCCCTGGAGGCTTCCTGAGACCCCAGGGTGGGAGTGAACGACGCCTTCGAGCCGCCCAGCTGGCAGGGGCTGTGTTTGGTTCACATTGGTTCTCTAGCACAGGAAGCTCACGTGCACTGGTCGGCTGGTGCGTCAAGGACTCGGGTCTGAGGACATCTCATCGCCCCAACAGCTACCGGTGAGGCGGCTCCTGCTTCTGTGGGTAAGACAGGTGCGCATGCTGCACGCGGAAAGGCCGCGGGCTGAGCAGGGGGATGTGTCCAATCAGACGCAGAGGGGAGCCCAGGCATGGGATGCTGGAGTGAGACGGTGGCGACTGGCCTGAGCAAGAGGCCAGGGGAGGCAGGTTTCGGCTGGGAGGGGCAACGGGCACAGGGAATGGTATGATGGCGTCAGAGGGGACAAGCAGGGCAGGTGTGTAGCCATAGCGGAGCTGGAACATCTTGGGAGAGGCTGCGTTTTGCACCAGGGCAACTTGGGCTCGGGCTGGGCTCAGCAGGGCAGGTCGCTGCCCCTCGCAGCACGTGGGGAGCCCCCTGGGCTGCTTCTCCTTCCGCAGAAGCTGCTCCAGTTTCTCCACCTGTGTCCTGCGGAGATGGGACAGCATGCGGCTCTCCTGAAAGAATTCCAGGAAGGCATCCAGGGGCAGCTCCCGGCCCAGGAACATCTCCACCTGCGCCTGTGGGGCACGGAGAATGGGGTGTCAGCCTGGGCTGGGGGTGGGGGGCAGGAACACGCAAATCTGGGAGGGCCCATGGGACCCCGGAGACCTACAGCAACCATGAGCCAGAGAGTAGGCAGGAACCATGCAGAGCAGCAGGGAATCCCCAGGAACCCAACAGGGCAGCCGTAGGAGAGGGTGCTTTGGGGGTGAAATCCTGAAGTCAAGGGGGGGTTTGAGATTGACTTCAGCAGAGTCAGGATTTCACCCATGGCACATGCAGGCTCCCGAGAGGACGCAGGTGACACGTGGCTCGGTGGCCAGCTCCACGCAGCTCCCATCGCTGACAGACAGTACTGCCCGGGGCACCGGGCTCAGAGTCAGAAGGGCCCCAGCCAGTCCGATCCCCCAGCTGGCTAGGAAAGCCCCCCCTGCTCCGCCCCCCCACCTCCCACCTCTGCTCGCCCCCCCCACCTTCCACCCCTGCTCCGCCCCCCCGCCCCTCCTCACCCCTGCTCCGCCCCTCCCCACATTCCACCCCTGCTCTGCCCCCGCCCCTTCCCACCCCTGCTCCGCCCCTCCCCCCATTCCACCCCTGCTCCGCCCCTCCCCCCATTCCACCCCTGCTCTGCCCCAACCCCACCCCCATTCCACCCCTGCTCCGCCCCTCCCCACATCCCACCCCTGCTCCGCCCCTCCCCCCATTCCACCCCTGCTCTGCCCCAACCCTCCCCCCATTCCACCCCGGCGCCGCCCCTCCCCCCATTCCACCCCTGCTCGGCCCCCCCCACCTCCCACCCCTGCTCGGCCCCCCCCCCCATTCCACCCCTGCACGGACCCCCCGACCGTCGACCGCTGCTCCGCCCCCCCCCCTTCCCACCCCGGGTCCGCCCCCGCCCCTTCCCTCATTCCCCCCCTGCTCCTTCCCACCCCTGCTCCGCCCCCACCTCACCTCCATTCCACCCTTGCTCTGCTCTGCCCTGCCCCGCCTCCATTCCACCCCCGCCTCTTCCCCCCCCTGCTCCGCCCCCCCATTCCACCCCTGCTCCGCCCCCGCCTCTTCCCACCCCTGCTCCGCCCCTCCCCCCCATTCCACCCCTCCTCCGCCCCCGCCTCTGCCCACCCCTGCTCCGCCCCTCCCCCCATTCCACCCCTGCTCCACCCCCCCCACCTCCCACCCCTGCTCGGCCCCTCCCCCCATTCCACCCCTGCTCGGCCCCCCCGACCTTCCACCCCTGCTCCGCCCCCGCCCCTTCCCACCCCTGCTCCGCCCCCGCCCCTTCCCTACGTCCACCCCTGCTCCTTCCCACCCCTGCTCCGCCCCCACCTCACCTCCATTCCACCCTTGCTCTGCTCTGCCCTGCCCCGCCTCCATTCCACCCCCGCCTCTTCCCACCCCTGCTCCGCCCCCCCATTCCACCCCTGCTCCGCCCCCGCCTCTTCCCACCCCTGCTCCGCCCCTCCCCCCCATTCCACCCCTGCTCCGCCCCCGCCTCTTCCCACCCCTGCTCCGCCCCTCCCCCCATTCCACCCCTGCTCCACCCCCGCCTCTTCCCACCCCTGCTCCGCCCCTCCCCCCATTCCACCCCTGCTCCGCCCCCGCCTCTTCCCACCCCCGCTCCGCCCCAACCCCACCCCCATTCCACCCCTTCCCCTGAGCACTGCAGCAGGGGTCGGGCCCACCCGGCACTCACTGGGCAGCGGTAAGTGGAGCGACCCAGCCCCAGCCCCAGCCCGCTCTGTGCCGCTGGCTCCCAGCTGCGCTGCTGGTGAGTGCTGGGGGGGGGGGGGGGAATTTTATTTGTGGCAGAATTTTAAATTGTTTGGTGCAGAATCCCCTTACGAATATGGGGTGTTGTGTAGCTGTGATGGTGGGTCTGTGAGGAAGGGGGTGGGGAGGGGGCAGGTCTATGGGGGGCGCTGGGCGAGGGGTGCGGTGTGGTGGGTGTTGTGTAGCTGGGCTGGGGGGTCTGAGAGGAAGGGGGTGGGGAGGGGGCAGGTCTATGGAGGGCGCTGGGCGAGGGGTGTGGTGGGCAGGGTGTTGTGTAGCTGTGATGGTGGGTCTGTGAGGAAGGGGGTGGGCACTGGGCAGATCTATGGCGGGTGCTGGGCGAGAGGTGTGGTGTGCAGGGTGCTGTGTAGCTGTGATGGTGGGTCTGTGAGGAAGGGGGTGGGGAGGGGGCAGGTCTATGGGGGGCGCTGGGCGAGGTGTGCAGGGTGTTGTGTAGCTGTGATGGTGGGTCTGTGAGGAAGGGGGTGGGCAGGTCTCTGGGGGGCACTGGGTGAGGGGTGTGGTGTGCAGGGTGTTGTGTAGCTGTGATGGTGGGTCTGTGAGGAAGGGGGTGGGGAGGGGGCAGGTCTATGGGGGGTGCTGGGCGAGGGGTGTGGTGTGCAGGGTGCTTTCTAGCTGTGATGGTGGGTCTGTGAGGAAGGGGGTGGGCACTGGGCAGGTCTATGGGGGGCGCTGGGCGAGGGGTGTGGTGTGCAGGGTGCTGTGTAGCTGTGATGGTGGGTCTGTGAGGAAGGGGGTGGGCACTGGGCAGGTCTATGGGGGGCGCTGGGCGAGGGGTGTGGTGTGCAGGGTGTTGTGTAGCTGTGATGGTGGGTCTGTGAGGAAGGGGGTGGGCACTGGGCAGGTCTATGGGGGGCGCTGGGCGAGGTGTGCAGGGTGATGTGTAGCTGTGATGGTGGGTCTGTGAGGAAGGGGGTGGGGAGGGGGCAGGTCTATGGGGGGAGCTGGGCGAGGGGTGTGGTGTGCAGGGTGTTGTGTAGCTGTGATGGTGGGTCTGTGAGGAAGGGGGTGGGCACTGGGCAGGTCTATGGGGGGCGCTGGGCGAGGTGTGCAGGGTGTTGTGTAGCTGTGATGGTGGGTCTGTGAGGAAGGGGGTGGGGAGGGGGCAGGTCTATGGGGGGTGCTGGGCGAGGGGTGTGGTGTGCAGGGTGTTGTGTAGCTGTGATGGTGGGTCTGTGAGGAAGGGGGTGGGGAGGGGGCAGGTCTATGGGGGGCGCTGGGCGAGGGCTGTGGTGTGCAGGGTGCTGCGCAGTTGTGGTGGGAGGCCAGCGGGGATGTCTCTGGGAGGGCTGGGGGCTGGGCACAGAGATCTGTGGTGGAGGTGTCTGGGCGAGGGGGCACTGGCATAAGGGTGGGGCACTTGGCAGGTGGGCGGTGTGGTGCGGGCCCACCCCCCAGGGGAAGGGGCTGGCAGCACAGGGCTGGGCAGGCCAGTGTGTGTCTGGCAGCTGCAGGTTCATAAACAGCGCCCTCCTGCTGGGCTGCGCGGAGCGGGGCGCCCCCCCCCACGCTGTGCCTCATAGCCCCCAGCCCACCCGTCACTCTGATGACTGACCATCCCGCCCCCCTGCACCTTGCCCCAGGGGGGCCCACAAAAAGTTAATCCAGCCCTGCTGGGACGTCCCAGGGACTGCGTGGGGGGAAGCTGAGTAGCTACAAGGTGACCGGAGTCAGGCAGGTCAATGGCAAAGCAGGTCCTGCAAACTCACCTCCGACTCCGCCTCGGCTGCATCCAGCGCGGCTTGGAGCTGGCTCAGGGCGCTCTGCGGGCTCCACTTCCTCAGGCAGGTCTCTGCATGGGGGCAGAGCAGCTTCAGCCAGGGGCATAGAAACAATGGAGCCTCCAGCCACCCCCTCCGGCCAGTCCAAGGAGACGCCTCCGAGCCCATCGCCCAGCCTGTTCCTGCCCTTGGGGGGCCGTCACTTGGTGAGCCAAAAGCTCCTCCCGCAATGGCCATCAAGGCAGGGCCCAGCCAGTGAGTGACAGGCCAGAACCGACTCCCCCTCTGCATCCCAGAGCCAGAGCCTGGGGACAGCAGCCCCCGGGGACACAGGGTGGCTCCACTCACCCACTCGCTGCTGCTTTTCCTGACACGCCTCCCTCGTCTCCCGCAGCTCCTGGTACTTTATGGCCAGTGAGGCTTTGCCGTTCTCCAGCCGCGGCTGCAGGGACAGGTTCTCCTTGGCCAGGGCATAGTTCGAAGCCAGGCACATTTCCCGCTCCAGCTGCAAGCTCTGAAACTGTAGGGACATCATAGCTCAGAGCTAGCCACCCCCCACCTCGATGCCAACCCCACCTGCAGGGCCTAACCCCACCCTCAGCACACTGCTAGCCCCACTGACCAGCCCATCACAGCTCAGCCAGCCCAGTACAGAGGGTGTTAACCAGAGCACTGGCCAGAGCAGCCAGCTCCTCATCAAAATACCTTTTACCAGCTCCGCCTCTCAGTACCATTCTGATCCCTCCACCCTGGCTTCCCCAGAAGCAGTAGGGGGTGTGGGGGGGGGAAGAGTTCCTGGCGAGAGGCTGCAGCTGCATTAAAATCCAGCCACATGGGTAGGAGCCCCACACACCAACTGGCCTGGGGGAAATTACACAAAAACTCCTGTCATAAATAAACAGATCAGGGTTAAGGTCTCTTTTCCCTGGAAAGGGTTAACAAGCTCAGTAACCTGAGAAACACCTGACCAGAGGACCAATCAAGGAACAGGATAATTTCAAATCTCTGTGGAGGGAAGCCTTTGTCTGTGTTCCTTGTTTGCTCAGAGCTCTCTTTGGATCTAAGAGAGGTCAGTCATGTCTCCAAGTTCTCCTGGAGTAGTATCTATTATTTAATAGTGAGTATTAATTAGAAAGGCGGATTAGTCTTTTGAGTTGCTTTCTATATTTGCAATTGTGTGTTTGCTAAAGGAAATTCTTTATTCCTGTTTGCTGATATTGCTTTTGCTGAGAAAGGGGGAGGGGGAATGCTCTCCAGAGATTGATAAGTTTAGACCCTGTGTATTGTTCCAGCTTGGTATCACAGAGACAGTTACTTTCTTTTTATTCTTTAATAAATTATTTTCTTTTCTTTGGACTTGGTTAATTCCTTCTCTTGTGGAGATTCAAGGGAAGGGGAGGGGGAGGTGAGTCCCTCTTTGTGTTGAGTCAAGGATTTGACTCGGGGTAATCTCTCCAGAGCAGGCTGGAGAGAGGGAAGGGGGGAGGGGAACTGGCTGTTTCTCTCTCTCTGGTGAGATTCAAGGTGTTTGGATCTGTGTTCCCCAGGGGAAGTTTTTGGGGGAACAGGGAGTGTGTCAGACACTTAAAAACTGACTGGTGGCAGCTTTTACTAGATCTAAACTAGGATTTTAGTTTAGAGGGAAACCAAGGCAGGTCCCCACTTTGGAACCCAACAGCTCTAAGTGGGGGTGAGACCTATGACAACTCCACACATCTTGAATGAGCCAGACAGCTTCTCCCAGGGCTAAACAGGCTAACACCCCCTATTCCCCCCACCCACAGGCACGAGCCAACCAGAGAGATGGGTTTGCTTTCTGACAGGCCTGGGGAAGAGATGCTGGAAAACAGGCTGAGAAAGACTAAAAATAATCTGACCTGATTCTCCAGGAACATATCCCAGCACATCAGAGCCTAACAAACCTTCACAATTAATTCTAGTGGCACTAGCATTCCTGCGCAGAGCCCGGAAAGTGAACTGGTCATCTACTAGCCAGGGGTCTGGCGGTCAGAAGAGGGGAGGGTAACTACCTGCAGGGTCAAGTCAGCAGCCCAGCTTCCCTGTTCGCCCAGCGGCTGGTGCAGGGATTTCTAGCAGGATGTCAGCCCCAGATCATGCTGAGGCTCCACTTTTCATGTCATCCTCTGGCTCAGATAAATTGTGTCTGATTACAGTAACTCCTCACTTAAAGTCATTCCAGATAACCTTGTTTTGTTGCTGATCAATTAGGGAACGTGCTCGTTTAAAGTTGTGCAATGCTCCCTTCTAAAGTCGTTTGGCAGCCGCCTGCTTTGTCCACTGCTTGCAGGAAGAGCAGCCCGTTGCAGCTCGCTGGTGGGGGCTTGGAACCGGGGTGGACCGGCAGCCTTTTGTCATCATCGGATCGATGGACTAACCAAGGAGGGACCAGCAGCCCCCCATCAGCTCCCCTAAGTTCCCTGTGCAGCAGCTGCCCAGCAGGCTAGCAACTGCAGCTGTCCCTCCCCCCACTGCCATGTGCTGCTCCTGCCCTCTGCCTTGGAGCTGCTCCCAAAGACTCCTGCTTGCTGTGCGGGGGGGAGGGGAGCTAATGTCAGTATTAAATTGTTTGTTTAAAAGAGTGTGTGTGTGTGTGTGTGAGAGAGAGATCCTTCCCCACTCTGAACTCTAGGGTACAGATGTGGGGACCTGCATGAGAACCTCTAAGCTTAATTACCAGCTTAGATCTGGTTTTGCTGCCACCACCCAAATCCTTCAAGAGTTATTTGGGAAACTCTGTCTACCTTCCCCCCAGACTATCTTCCTTCCAGTAGCCTTGAGAGACTTCTCCACCAAGTTCCTGATGAACACAGATCCAAACCCCTGGACCTTAAAACAAGGAGAAAGTAACCATTCCCCCTCCTTTCCCCCCACCAATTCCTGGTGAGTGCACATCCAACCCCCTTGGATCTTAAAACAAGGAAAAAATCAATCAGGTTCTTAAAAATAAGGCTTTTAATTAAAGAAAGAAAGGTAAAAATCATCTCTGTAAAATCAGGATGGAAAATAACTTTACAGGGTAATCAGATTCAAAGAGCCCAGAGGAACCCCCTCTAGCCTTAGGTTCAAAGTTACAGCAAACAGAGGTAAAATCCTCTCAGCAAAAAGGAACATTTACAAGTTGGGAAAACAAAGATAAACCTAACACGCCTTGCCTGGCTGTTACTTACAAGTTTGAAATATGAGAGACTGGTTCAGAAAGGTTTGGAGAGCCTGGATTGATGTCTGGTCCCTCTTAGTCCCAAGAGCGAACAACCCCCAAAACAAAGAGCACAAACAAAAGCCTCCCCCCACCAAGATTTGAAAGTATCTTGTCCCCTCATTGGTCCTTTGGGTCAGGTGTCAGCCAGGTTACCTGAGCTTCTTAACCCTTTACAGGTAAAAGGATTTTGGTGTCTCTGGCCAGGAGGGATTTTATAGTATTGTACACAGGAGGGCTGTTCCCTTCCCTTTATAGTTACGACAATATAATATAGTCTTTTGTCTGGTGAAAAAAATTCCCTGGAACCTAACCCCCTCATTTACATTAATTTTTATGGGGAAATTGGAATCACTTAACATCGTTTCACTTAAAGTCGCATTTTTCAGGAACATAACTACAACGTTAAGTGAGGAGTTACTGTAATTTGAAGCACTCTCACTTCCCCCTCAGCTGCTTGAAGGTAAAAGGAGATTCTTGTCTTGTCCCCCCTGACTTGTCAGAACCTCCTGGCTGATGTCTCCATTGCACTGTCTGTATCAAGGGGTGGAGAGGCAGCTGCTACTCCCAGCCCCCATTTCTCTACCCTGAGTAACTCCAGCATCTGCCTCTGTAGCTTTCCCAAGCAGCAGCAGCAGCAGAGTGAAACTGAGTTGGTTCTGGTTATGATCACTGATGCCCAAACGGTTCTGAACAACCACTGCATAACTGACTAATCTGCAACTGCTTGGCAAAGCTCAGAGCAGCAGCAGAGGCACTAGAGCTGACTGCAGGCTCAGTCACATAGCCCTGCACTGGTTGTCTTCGAAAGGTTTTCTTCACAACCATAAAGATTTTCATTTGTCAGTTACTGACAGCTTAAACTCTGCAGAAATAGATGGCGCAGGCCTCCAAACTCACCAGGGAGACATTCCACTCTCTGCAAGCACGGACCCTAGGAATTCTTCAAGCACTGGTGTAATGGGGACAAGTTAACATTTCCCAAACAACCTGAACTTTGGGAATATTCTGGTGTTGGAATATCTGATCTTGCAGACTTAACATTGCATTAGTACCACCTGCAAGGACATTAAATGCAGGTGCTTGGCTGCTGGACACTAACCCTCCCTGGAACTGACATGCCATGTCCCTGCAGTTGTTGGTGGCAGCCTGGGAATTATTACTCAGCTGGGCTGGTGGGGTGGGATATTGGGTGAGGAATTGCTTTTCATGTCTGTCCTAGAAGCCATGTGATGGGCATGAGGATTTGCTGGTGCATTCTGTCAGCACCTTCTGGGGGCAATTTCTTTGGCAGTAATTCCTCAAGGCTCTACACTCTGGCCAGAAAGCCAACAAAGCGCAGACAGAAAGATCCACACAGCACTTCCTCCGGGGTTGTTTTCAGTGATGCCCCCACCGTACCAAAGGGTGGGGAGGAACCGGCTTTGGGAAAGAGGCTAATTAACCACTGGAACAATGTACCAAGGGTGATGGTGGGTTCTCCAACACTGGCAATAAGAAAAACCTCCAATCTTGATTTAATAACAGATCTGCAACAGGAATTACTTGGGGCAGGTCTCTGGCCTGTGTAATACAGGAGGTCAAACTAGCTGGTCACAATGGTCCCATCTGGCCTTGGAACCTATGATCTAGATCAGTGGTCTCCAAACTTTTTTGATCGCACACCCCTATCAGTAAAAAAATTTTGAGCACGTACCACCTGCAAAAACAAACAAACAAACAAAAACCTCGGACTCCCACCCGAACTGCTGAAGCAAAAAAAAAGGGCTCCTCCTGCCGCACCCCCAAGGATCCTCTTGCGCACCCCCTTTGGAGACCACTGATCTAGATCAGCAGTTCTCAAACTTTAGCAGCCCAAGGACCCCCATTTTGATTTAAAATTTTTGCAGACTCCCAAGACCCCCGCTCAGCCCCAGACCCCGCCCCCACTCCACTCCTCCCCCAAGGCCCCATCTCTGCCCCTCCTCTTTCCGCCCCCTTCCCCGAGCATGCCCCATCCCTCCCAGCACCCCCTGCCCGCCACTGAACAGCTCTTTCGTGGCATGCAGGAGGCACTGGGATGGATAGGGAGGAGTTGATCAGTGGGGCCGACAGACCCCCTGCAGTACCCTCACGTTAATCTATATATTTCAAAAAAGGGCAAGCAGGCCTCTGGAGGGGAACACTGGCTTTGGGAGAGGGATCCCTTTTCTCCCTTCACACCTAGGCTTTTCCCCATGCTGACCTAGGCCTACAATTTGGAATATTTTGCTGGTCTAGCTGGAGATGATGGGGAGCTCTTTGGACCATGGCGACTCTTCCTGCCTAATTACCCAGCCCAAGGCAAGCTCCCTTGGTAGCTCCAATCCTCGCCATAGCCTCCATTAGCTTTTTAGCACTATGAGTAGTCAGGGTGGCTAATAGAAAGTCCATCTCTTTTGAACAAGTTACTGTATCTAGTAATGACTTCAGACCAATTCCCACAGCTCCCCATGCTTCTACCCGGTAATTAGCAAATCTTTAGGTGACAAAGTCAACACTGTAAATCTCCCAGACAAACTCGAGTCCAAATGACAGAGAAGGATCTTGTTGATATGGAAGCACAGGAAGTATCAAGATACTAAACTAGAGTCTGAATTAAAGGTAATTCCTCACTACCTTGGAATATATCAAATCGAGACGATTGAAGCAAGAATATTGGATTTGGCTTTGATATCTGGGTGGGGAGCTTCTAACTCTCCCTGTTATTAAATTCTTTGCTAGACTGTAATCCTCTCCTCTGGCTAGCTAAGATTTTCAAGATATCCAATAAAGGTTCTGCACTGAAATCTTTAGACAAATCTATTCTCCCTCCGTCCTATTATTGTAACATTTACACATTTTTTGAGATGAGGAGTATGGTCATAGTCAAGAAAAAGATGGAAACATTATGTATGATAACAAGAAATATCTTTCCAAATATATCTAAAGCCACCCACGCTAGATGGAAACAACTATTTTTGCTTAAGGATGCTTTTGATTTCTTGCCCTCCTTTCTCTTCCCTGCCAAGCTTGGATTAATCAAAGCTCAAAAGCATGACATGTCTTCTGAGTACGACAATGGGAAAAACTTTCTGGGTTCCATTAGCTCCCATTCATTTTTTATTTGATCCTTCTTAGACGACTAATCTCATCTCTATTTAACAATTAGTCTTGTATCAATTTGAGCAAATTCAACTGCTTTTTTGAGACTTGCGTAAGATTTTTTTTTTAAATTAATTTTGAATGGTTTTTCCTTGTTATCCTTCGATAAGTCCTTGCCTGAGGACTTCTCTCTGAAGATAGTATCAGAGGGGTAGCCGTGTTAGTCTGGTTCTGTAGAAGCTGCAAAGAATCCTGTGGCATCTTATAGACTAACAGACGTTTTGCAGCATGAGCTTTCATGGGTGAATCCGAAGAAGTGGGTATTCACCCACGAAAGCTCACGCTGCAAAACGTCTGCTAGTCTATAAGGTGCCACAGGATTCTTTGCTTCTCTGAAGATAAAATGTATTCAAGAATTCCTGCGATATTGATCTTCATACAGCTTTACTTGGCCATTGATTACGAATTAAACAACAAAAGGCAAAGGACCTCATTGATATAACTTCGATGTTGAAAATTAAACCACAGCACACTCAGGAAATGAAAGCGTCACGGGCCTCAGAGCCCACACAGCACATCCTGTGCAGCTTGAAGTAAATGTTTAACAGCCTACCTAGAAACCAAAAATACTCCCTATGTGTAATATGGGTGAAGCGATAACATTTGGGAGTGCGGACTTCTGCATTTCTTGGCCTGACATGTTTCCATTTGCAACATTAATACGGGTTTCTGCATTTCACTGGTATATTATTGACCCACTATCTGGGCCAGCCACGCCGTGAAGAGACTCAAGGCCCAATACAGCATCACCTCCCCCAACATCTCCAGCATGACCAGGAAGAGGTATGAGGCAGCAGGTGCTGGTCACTGTGGGGAGACAAGGAAGAAAAAGGCTCTAGGCTCCCACAGCTGGTGTTCCCCTCTACTGGTCTCCTACCTCTTCTTCTTAACCCAGGTCCCGGGGATGCCAGATCCTGAGCCTTGCAGGACAATTCTCCCCATGGAAGTGCCGGCTGCATGTGGCCTGCCTGCCTGCCTCCCTCCCCTCCTGGCAGCTGCCCTAGCCTGGCACTCTCTGTGGCACAAGACCAACAGCGGCAGTGCTAGGTGGTGGCAGAGGGATCAGCTCTCAGAGGGGCTGAGGAGGAAAGCATGGTGCCTAGCAAGGCCCAGGATCTGGCCTGGGGCAGAAGGGGTGAGAGATTTGGGAAGCCACCTCTAAGGTGCCAAATGGGAGCAGACAAAAGCCCCCCCCCGGACTCCCGCACACCCAGACCAGGGGAGGACGGGAGCAGCTGGGGGTGAGTTTACAGGATGGAGTCTGCCCCAGCCTTCCCCCGCAGGCTAGGGGCTGAGTGGGAGGAGTGTTTGGTCCCACTAAGCTCGGGGGGGGGGGGGGGGAAGTCGCCGCAGCTGTGTGCTCGCCCCAGCGGTGCCTTGAGAGGCTCAGCCAGGCCTTGCCACAGGGCCCGCCCGCCCGGGAGACTGCCGGGGAGATACGAAGGATGCTGGTGTTGTTTACATTAAATGAGTCTTGTCACCATTTCCCCCCTGGCTGATCCCTGCGGACAGAGTGTTGGGGAGCCCAGCCTGGCCCCCATCACCTGGGTAAGGGGCTGCAGTGCAGACTCTCACAGCACCTGCCTGTCTGCCAGCCAGGTGTGATCTCACCTTCATCCCCACAGCATCTGAGCCCCACCTGGCGCACCCCCATCCCTTCCCCCGGGCAGCCCCAGAGTGTGGCCAGGCCAAACCGGGAGGAGAGGGACGGCCCATGGAGGGTGACAGGGCATGGGAGGAAAGAAGCCAGGGGATGGTGGGGTGGAGGGGAATAGGGTACGGGGGGGGGGGGAAGGAGCTGGGGGAATGGGGGTGGACAGGGCATAGGAGGAAAGGAGCCCGGGGGGATGCAGGGGAATGGGGGGGAGGGGAAGGTGCTGAGGGGATGGGGGGGGCAAGGCATAGGAGGAAAGGAGCCCGGGGGGATGCAGGGAGGAAGGAGGGGGATGGGGCATGGGGGGGGCAGAGTATGGGGGGGGGAAGGTGCTGAGGGGATGGGGGGGGCAGGGTATGGGAGGAAAGGAGCCCGGGGGGATGCAGGGAGGAAGGAGGGGGATGGGGGGAATGGGGGGGTGGAGGGGAACGGGGGGGAGGTGCTGAGGGGATGGGGGGGGGACAGGGCATAGGAGGAAAGGAGCCCGGGGGAAGAAAGGGGACGGGGCGGGAAGGAGCTCGAGGGGAGGGACGGGGGCGAAGCACCGGGGGGCTGGAGCTGGGGGAAGCACCGGGGGGCTGGAGCTGGGGGAAGATCTGGGGGGCTGGAAGGGGGCGGGACGCTGGGACGGGGAGAACGAGGGAAGCAGCCGGGGGATGGAGAGAGAAGGAACGGGGGGGGGGGGGCGCAGGCGGAGGGAGGCACCGGGGAAAGGACCCGAGGAGACGGGCGGCCCCAGCCGGCGCCCGGCCCCAGCCCCGCCCGGCGCCGGTACCTTCCTGCTCATGCTCAGCCGCACGATGCGCTCCAGCTGCGGCTCGTCCTGCAGCAGGCCGCGGAGCTGCGCGGTGCTGAGCCCCGGGGAGCCGGGCTCGGCCGCCCGCGCGCCCCTGCCCCGGTACATGCCGCCCCGAGCCGTCCGCGGGGAGCGGGCTGCGGCCGCACCGACCCGGCCCGCCAGGGGGCGCCGCGGGGGCTCTTAAAGGGGCCGCGCCCCTGTGGGCGGGCACTGCTGGGGCGAGCGCAGCAAGGAGCCCCTGTGCGCCGGGAGCGGGGGCTCGCTCCTCAGTGCTGCCTGGGCAGCTGGTGCCATCGCCCCCTTCCTACGTGGAGCAGCCCCGGGGCTGCCAGGGCTTCAGGGGAAGCTCAGCCCAGCTGCTGGGAGGCCACAGGACCCTACGCCGGGGAGCGGGTGCAGGGCCCAGGACTCCTGGGCTCAGGGCCGGCTCTAGACCCCAGCGCACCAAGTGCGCGCGTGGGGCGGCATTTTGCCAGCAGGGCGGCAGGCGGCTCCGGCGGACCTTCCGCAGTCATGCCTGCGGGAGGTCCACCGGAGCCGCGGGACCAGCGCACCTTCCGCAGGCACGTCTGCGAGAGATCCTCCAGAGCCGCGGGACCAGCGCCCGGCAGCGCGCCCCCTGTGGCATGCCGCCCTGCTTGGGGCGGCCGGATTCCTAGAGCCGCCCCTGCCTGGGCTCTATGGCTGGCCGGGCAGGTCGGCATGCACCTGCCTTCCCCTCTGCCTTGCAGTGAGGGTCGTGCCTGGAGCTGTCCCGCTGGAAGGGCTCTGCCTGTCTCCAGTTTCTCGCTCTGTGACATTAAAGGGACATATTTAAGGTTGCAGAGTGGAGAACTCAAAAGTCAAGAAATGCCAGAATTACAGCTTAGATCCCCTGCACTGAGTGAGAGAGGGGCCCGTGGGGTGCTGCCATCAAGGAGTGGGTCATAATGCACAACGGGGCAGAGTCAAGGGTGCCCAAGCAGTCATAAACCTGGCCTTTCCTAAGGTTTGACTGCTTGACTCTGCAACTGGAACATTCTTTTCATGTAGGGGGTTTGTGTGCAATTTCCTCGGGATTCTGAAAAAGATAGAAATAAATTCTGTTATGTGCAATTAGGTATCATCAGCATCAGGGGCGGCTCCAGGCCCCAGCACGCCAAGCGTCCACTGGTCTCGCAGCCTGCCTGCCATGCTTGGGGCGGCAAAATTCCTAAAGCCGCCCCTGATCATAGATCATAGAACTTAAGATCAGAAGGGACCATTATGATCATCTAGTCTGACCTCCCGCAAAATGCAGGCCACAAAAGCTGACCCACCCACTCTTGAAATAATTCTCTCCCTTGACTCAGCTGTTGAAGTCCCCAAATCCTGGTTTAAAGATTTAAAGTAGCAGGTAATCCTCCAGCAAGCGACCCCTGCCCCATGCTGCGGAGGAAGGCGAAAAACCTCCATGGCCACTGCCAATCTACCCTGGAGGAAAATTCCTTCCCGACCCCAAATATGGCAATCAGCTGAACCCCGAGCATGCGGGCAAGACTCTCCAGCCAGACACTCAGGAAAAAGACTTTCAATATCCCAACATTGACTCTCGGTACTAATTACCAGTGGCAGCACGTTATTGACCTATTGACTAAATAGTGTTATCCTATCAAACCATTCCCTCCATAAACTTATCAGCATATCATGTGTCACCAGTAGGGCTCCAGCCCAGAGCCTTCAGCAATGACTTACACCACTTGAGCTACAGGACTAATTACACAGGATAGCAGCAGAAGGCTGTTATCCCTGGGGGAGGAGAGTGGGGACAGGCTGTGCCCCTGTGGGCGGGCACTGCTGTGTAAAGGAGGTAGCTCCAGCTTTCTGTCCCATCCCCCCAGGAGATGATGCTCCATGTGGTGTCCCAGGAGAGGAGGATGGGATACTAGGGCCATGTGCAGGGCCCAGTGAGTGCAGATCCAGGCCCAGCTATTACTCCAGCACCTCCCAGTGCAGCCTCTGCTGCTGTGGTGGCAGGACCCAGTTGTTGAGAACGTTCTTGTTCAGTCATTTGTTTGGCAGGATACCAACATTTTCTGGAGAAACACAATCCAGAGCAGGGGCGGGGGTGGGGGGGGGCCTGCATTTGCTTTCCCCAGCTCCTGGCAAACTGCCAACTGAGCTCAGTTTGGCTGTTCCTTGTGATACCTTCCTGGCCCAGTGATCCCTGTTCCTGTGGGCATGCTGGGTGCTCTGACCAGCCCTGCAGATGCCATGGAGTCACTGCCAGGCTCTGAGAGGCTTCTGTTAAAACCAGTCTGACATTCCTGATGCCCATCTCCCTAGCAGAAGGGCTTGATCTGGACTTTCAGTGAGATGATGCAGTGCTGTGGAATCATAGTATCATAGAAATATCAGGGTTGGAAGGGACCTCAGGAGGTATCTAGTCCAACCCCCTGCTCAAAGCAGGACCAATCCCCAACTAAATCATCCCAGCCAGGGCTTTGGCAAGCCTGATCTTAAAATCCTCTAAGGATGG
Organism: Mauremys mutica; assembly: GCF_020497125.1. Classification (NCBI taxonomy): domain Eukaryota; kingdom Metazoa; phylum Chordata; order Testudines; family Geoemydidae; genus Mauremys; species Mauremys mutica. The sequence continues at coordinate 3,933,822 of NC_059090.1, read as the reverse complement.
AGATTCCACCATCTCCCTAGGGAACCCATTCCAGTGCTTCACCACCCTCCTAGTGAAAAAGTGTTTCCTAATATCCAACTGTCGGAGAAAAACTCAGTTCTCGCTTTCTGTTTGGGTGCAGCAAAATCAAATACTTTATTCTTTCTTTAGTAATTACAATAGAGGGAGGGAGTGTCCTAGGAAACAGGGTCGCCCCAGTCCCGGACAGGTCTCTCTCAATTGGTAAACAATTACAGCAAGCATTTATACCTTTGTTACAGACAATAGCTAGCAATAATACAGACAGTAAAGAGAAACAATTGCATTTGTTTATACATAAGCCTTTCTGCTATCTTATTTGTCTCACTACTAGAAAAAGCAAGCCTGCATATTTGGTTATCACTGCAAGGTCGTAATAACTTTTCACACAGTTTATTCTCTGCCTCACACTATCTTCGCTTCTACAAATCTCACGTCATTAGGGTCACAGTTAGCCTAACTCATGCTAACTAACTGACATGCATTAAGATCCCTTCAAATCCTTGTTAATTCTTTCCCTGCTATCAAATCCCCCCTCATTCTTCTCTTCTGTAAACTAAACAATCCCAGTTCCCTCAGCCTCTCCTCATAAGTCATGTGGTCCATCCCCCTAATCATTTTTGTTGCCCTCCGCTGGACTCTTTCCAATTTTTCCACATCCTTCTTGTAGTGTGGGGCTCAAAACTGGACACAGTACTCCAGATGAGGCCTCACCAATGTCAAATAGAGGGGAATGATCACATCCCTCGACCTGCTAGCAATGCTCCTACTTATACAGGCCGAAATGCCATTAGCCTTCTTGGCAACAAGGGCACACTGCTGACTCATATCCAGCTTCTTCTCCACTGTAACTCCTAGGTCCTTTTCTGCAGAACTGCTGTCTAGCCACTCGGTTCCTAGCAGTGCGTGGGATTCTTCTGTCCTTAGTGCAGGACTCTGCACTTGACCTTGTTGAACCTCATCAGGTTTCTTTTGGCCCAATCCTCTAATTTGTCTAGGTCCCTCTGTATCCTATCCCTACCCTCCAGCGTATCTACCACTCCTCCCAGTTTAGTGTCAGCTGCAAACTTGCTGAGGGTGCAATCACGCCATCCTCCAGATCATTAATGAACAAAACCGGCCCCAGGACCAACCCTTGGGGCACTCTGCTTGATACCATCTGCCAACTAGACATGGAGCCATTGATCACTACCCACTGAGCCCGACGATCTAGCCAGCTTTCTAGCCACCTTATAGTCCATTCATCCTGCCCATACTTCTTTAACTTGCTGGCAAGAATACTGTGGGAGACCGTATCAAAAGCTTTGCTAAAGTCAAGGAATAAAACATCCACTGCTTTCCACATCCACAGAGCCAGTTATCTCCTCATAGAAGGCAATTAGGTTAATCAGGCATGACTTGCCCTTGGTGAATCTATGCTGACTGTTCCTGATCACTTTCCTCTCCTTGAAGTGCTTCACAATTGATTCCTTGAGGACCTGCTCCATGATTTTTCCAGGGACTGAGGTGAGGCTGACTGGCCTGTAGTTCCCCGGATCCTCCTTCTTCCCTTTTTTAAAGATGGGCACTACAGTAGCCTTTTTCCAGTCATCCGGGACCTTCCCCGATCACCATGAGTTTTCAAAGATAATGGCCAATGGCTCTGCAATCACATCCATAGTCGTGCAGGGCCACCCCGGGGGGCGGGAAGTGGGGCAATTTGCCCCGGGCCCTGCTGAGGCCCCCATGAGAATATAGCATTCTATAGTACTGCAACTTTTTCTTATGGAAGAAGCCCCCAAAATTGCTTTGCCCCAGGCCCCCTGAATCCTCTGGGTGGCCCTGTAGTCATGGCGGTGCTGGGATGCTAGAGAGACATGGTGGGGGAGGGAATATGTTACTGGACCAACTTCTGTTGGTGAGAGGGGCCTGAAGAAGGGCTCAGGGTGGTTCCAAAGCGTGTCTCTCTCACCAACAGGAGATGATCTACTACAGCAGGCCTGCACAACATACGGCCCGCGGGCCGCATGCGGCCGGCAGAGCCTCACTGTGCGGCCCGCCGGGGGATTCTCAATCCCCCCCCCCACGGCGCTCTGCGGGCAGCCCAGAGCCCTTTGAATCCCAGCTGCGGCCGGGAGTCAGAGGGCTCTGCGCTGCCGGCAGCCGCGGGGGAGCCCAGAGCCTTTTAAATCCCAGCCGCAGCCGGGAATCAGAGGGCTCTGCGCTGCCCGCAGGGGCAGGGAGCCCAGAGCCCTTTGAATCCCAGCCCCTGGCCGCTGATTGCCCCCTCCCCAGACCCCTGCCCCAACTGCCCCCCAGGACCCCCACCCCCTATCTAAGCACCACTGGTCCTCGTCCCCCGATTACCCCCTCCCGAGACCCCTGCCCCTAACTGCCCCTTGGGACCCCAGCCCCTATCTAAGCCTCCCTTCTCCTTGTCCCCAACTGCCCCCTCTTGAGACCCCACCCAACTTCCCCCCAGGACCCCACCCCCTACCTGTCCCCTGATAAACCTCCTGGACTCCCATGCCTATCCAATTGCTGCCTGTCCCGACTGCCCCCCTGAACCTCTGCCCCATCCAACCCTCCCTGCTCCCTGTCCCTTGACTGCCCCCTGGAACCTCCTACCCCTTCTCCAACCCCCAAACCGCTTACTGTGCCACTCAGACCAGCGTGTCTGGCTCCATGCAGCTCCAGACAGTTGCTGCCATGCTCCCCCATGGAGCCCACAGCCCTCTCCCACCCCCAGCACCTGCCTTCCAGATTTGAACACCTCAAAATTCAGGAGTGCTCAAGCTCGGTTTGGGCAGCTTTTACTTCATTTCTCCCAAATCAAATATACTGATCCACTGTAACTTGCTGTAGAAAAAGTAGGATAAAATTGAGCAAGAAATGCTTATTAGGACTGGAATTGCTATTTTCAACAGCCATTGCCTTTTTGTTTGTTTGAAAGGAAGACAGTGATATTGCATTGGCAAATTCCCCATAGAAAGAAAGAGTGGAACAAAAGAATAATAAAGGCACCTCAACTTTTCCTCATTTACGTAGGACAGTCTTATAATATGCATCCAGATATCCTCCAATCACACAAGCTGAAAATTGTTCCACTTTACTGCAGCTCTGTAACCATATGGGAACCAATCCTGTCTGTGTTCTGTGCACATCCGAAATTCCGGCTGAATGACCCACCCTGGGAGCGAGTTACCAGTGACGCAGGGCTGAGGTGGCAGGAGGTGTGGGGGGGGGGGCACTGGTGGGGGAGAGCCAGGGCTGGGGCAGCAGCAGGGTGGAGGGAGGGCACTGGTGGGGAGGAAAGGGGGAAGCCCAGCGCTGGGGTGTCAGGGTGTGTGTGTGGGTGGGGGGAGAGCCCAGGGCTGGGGCAGCAGGGGGGTCCAGGCGGGAGCCCAGGGCTGGGACGGGGGGCTGCCAAATTTTTTTTTGCTTGGGGCAGCAAAAAACCTAGAGCCGGCCCTGCCGGGTTCCCCCAGCCACCGGAGCCCCACGCCCTTTAATTTGACCCTGAGGGCTCCCAGCCACCTCTTCAGCTGGGAGCCCCTGGTTGATTTAAAATAAACCTCCCCACCCCCAACCTTCCTTTTTGGCCCACAGCTGTTTTGGTGGGGCGGCGCTGGGGAAGGAGGGTTTGTTTCCGCAGGGCTGGGCGGCCCTGGGGCAGGGTGTTTCCTCAGGCCGGGAGGTTTCGACCCTCGGCTGTTTTCTTTGGAGGAATGTGGCCCTCGCCGCTTTACGAGTTGTGCAGGCCTGGGCTACAGACATGGCCAAACTGCGGCTCGCACGCGTCTGCGATTAAAGTGCGACTCTTGGAGCCCCCTACGCCTCCCCTTTCTCCACCTGCTAGACTGAGGAAGGGGCTCAGGACCTCTGCCTTGCAGCAGGGTGGTGGGGTAGGGCCAGGGGCGGCTCTAGGAATTCCGCTACCCCAAGCAGAGCGGCGCGCCGCGGGGGGCGCTTTAGCGGTCGCCGGTCCTGCGGCTCCGGTGAACCTCCTGCAGACGTGCCTGTGGCGGGTCCGCTGGCCCCGTGGCTCCGGTGAACCTCCCGCAGGCACGTCTGCGCAGGGCCGGCTCCAGACCCCAGCGCGCCAAGCAGGTGCGTGGGGCGGCATTGTCGGGGCAGGGCGGCATTTGGCTCCGGCGGACCTTCTGCAGTCATGCCTGCGGATGCTCCACCGGAGCCGCGGGACCAGCGGCCCCTCCGCAGGCACGTCTGCGGGAGGTCCGCCGGAGCCGCCTGCCACCCTCCCGCTGGAACGCCGCCCCAAGCGCGCGCTTGGCGCGCTGGGGTCTGGAGCCGGCCCTGGGTAGGGCCTTCTGCCCTGCAAGAGGGGGCTCTTGGGGACTCAGCCTCGTGGGGCACACCTGCTGGGGCTTGGGGCTTCAGCAGGAGCAGGGCTGAAGCCCCATCAGGTCAGTGGCAGATTAACAAATTTGGCGCCCCTAGGCCCTCAAAAAATTGCCCTCCCCCCACCCCCCTGCTCCCCTGTGGTAAGCCTGGGAGGGAGGGGGGAGAAGGGGCGTTGTGGCATGCTCAGGGAATGGCAGTGGTGGCAAGCTGGGGCGGGGAGCGGTTCCCGGCCCCCCCGGGTTACTCCCCACGCCCACAGGCCCCTGCTCACCTCTGCTCTGCCTCCTCCAAGCGCATCACTACTCGCTTCTCCCTCCCTCCCTCCCAGCGCTTTCGCGCGGCAAGCCTGGGAGGGAGGTGGAAGGAGGGAAGCCTGGGGGAGGAAGTGGGCCGGGGATTTGGGGAAGGGACGGAGTGTGGGGGGAGGGGTCACGAGCAAATTTGCCGGCCTAGGCCTAGGCCTTGTTGGCCTAGGCGATAATACGCCGCTGCATCAGGTGTGCCCCGGTTCTCTCCCCCCTTTTCTCTCTGTCCCAGTGACAGGGCAGGAAGGGTCAGTCCAGGTCCCCGGCGGGGCGGGGGGGGGGCATTCAGAGGGGAGGCCGGAGGAGCAGGCTCTCTGTTCGCTAAAGAAACCTGAGGTGCCAGCTGGAGAGTGGCCCTGTAGCGCGGTGACCACCCGCTCCAGCCTGGAAGGGCTTGGAAAAGCCCTGCAGAGGGCAAGGTAAAACCCTGGCTGATTGGGGGAAGTGGCTGCAGCTGGGGCCACGCCCCAAACGGAGCAACAGGGCCGTAGAAGAAGGTCAGAGAAGCCAGGAGTAACCAGTGTTCCTCTGCCTGTAGAGGGAGAAGGGCCTGGCTGCAGGGAGCTGGAGACAGGGTACCTGAGTGGAGCAGGGCTGGGGACAGGCAGAGGAGCTGGGGAGCTCCAGCCTGGAAAGCCCCAGGCTGTGGCCTAGCATTGGGCTAATAGGTACTGGGGGTTGCAGAGGGGAGCCCAGGGGTAGGCAAGGCAGCAGGTCCAAACCCCTTTGCCTATGATGAGTGGCTGATACTGCTGCTGCAGTCAGCCTCAGGGAATGGGGGCTAGATGAAGACTTGGCGGTAGCCAAAACTGAGGCAAAGTGGGGATAGTGGGTTGGAAGTTCCCCAGCGAGGGGAGACCCTAAGACTGAGGAGTTGCTGCCAGGGGGCAGCACCCCAGCTAAAAGGGCACTGGGTCCTGGGAGGGACACGGGGGCCAGAGGACAGGCAGATCACTGGCCTGCAGAGGGTGCTCCAGCGCTGGAACAAGCTAATTCCCAGGAGTAACCAGCAGGAGGTGCCACAGGGGTGAGTCCACACATCTACAGGCCCATCCAAGCTATTAAGCTGCTCGCTGGGGTGAATGTAAGTAGCTGGGGATAGAAGTGAAACACCTTGTGCTGCCCTGGTGCAGAATGTGTGGCCCCCCGCCCCAGTAGCACATTCCCCAGCCCTCCCGAGGACCCTCCCTGTGCCAGTCACGTGGGAGCCAGGAGCAAGAGCTGGAATTATGCTTTGCTCCTGGCAAACTGTATCCTTTCCTGTGTGCTCAAATGCAACCCACACCAGCTCAGCTGTTCACATGGGGGCCACTTGCTGGTTGGATGCAATTGTTTTCGATTGTCTTACATCAGCAGGGTCAGGGCTGTGGGTCAGCTGTAGGGGGAGAATAGCACTTCAGACTGAAGAGAAGGCAGTGGAAAGGCTGATGAGAAGACAGAGTTGTGTCTGTGTGCAGGTGACTGCCCGTGTGTGGGGAGGCTGTGTGAGAGAGGGCAGTGGGTAGCCACATAGCAGGGAGATGAGGCATCTGTTTCCACCCAGACTGCTGTCTGAGTTTTAATGAAAACAGATTTCAGAGGCATTAGGCTCTGCTGTCCCTGCAGCTCTCAGCCCGTGTGCAGTTACATTCATTCCCTATATCCAGCAATGCGACCAAGGAACAGGGAGCAAAGGCATCTGGCCTAGTCAACGAGGTCAGCTACCTGTGTAGTGAACACCGGGCCCCATGCCAGGGCAGGCCCCATGCCAGGGCAGGCAGGTTCCAAGTCCTGCCTGTTGTCAGAGTGAGAGCAATCATAGAATCATAGGGCGAGAAGGGACCCCAAGAGGTCGTCTAGTCCAGTCTTCTGCACTCAAGGCAGGACTAAGTATTATCTAGACCATCCCTGACAGGTGTTTTTCCAACCTGTTCTTAAAAATCCCCAACGATGGAGCTTCCACAACCTCCCAAAGAAATTTATTCCAGTGCTTAACCACCCTGACAGGAAGTTTGTCTTAGGCCTGGTCTACACTAGGACTTTAATTCGAATTTAGCAGCGTTAATTCGAACTAACCGCTCAACCGTCCACACCAGGAAGCCATTTAATTCGAACTAGAGGGCTCTTTAGTTCGAATTTGGTACTCCACCCCGGCAGGTGGAGTAACGCTAAATTCGACATGGCTAGTTCGAATTAGGCTAGGTGTGGATGGAAATCGAACTTAGTAGCTCCGGGAGCTATCCCACACTGCACCACTCTGTTGACGCTCTGGACAGCAGCCCGAGCTTGGATTCTCTGCCCAGCCACACAGGAAATGACCCGCGAAAATTTGAATTCATTTTCCTGTCTGGGCGGTTTGAATCTGACGTTCTGGTTGCACATCGGGGCGAGCTCCGCAGCACCGGCAGCAATGCAGAGCTCTCCAGCAGAGGAGTTCATGTAATCTCTGAATAGAAAGAGGGACCCAGCATAGACTGACCGGGAACTCTTCAATCTGATCGGTGTGTGGGGCGAGGAGTCTGTGCTTTCGGAGCTGCGCTCCAACGAACGGAATGCAAAGACCTACGAGAAGGTCTCCAAAGCCATGATACAGACAGAGGATACAGCCGTCATGCAACGCAGCGCCGCGTGAAAATCAAGGACCCCAGACAAGCCTACCAAAAAATCAAAGCGGCCAACGGACGCTACGGAGCCTGCCACCACTGCCCCACCAGTGACCATGGACTCTGATGATGGGACAGTGTCGACGGACAGTTCCTCGACGATGTTCACGGACGGGGAAGATGAGGAAGGGTTTGTGGAGGACGAGGCAGGCGTTAGCGCTTACAACGCTGGTTTCCCCGACAGCCAGGATCTATTCATCACTGTCACGGAGATCCCCTACCAACCCTCCCCGGCCAGGAACCCGGATCCTGAATCAGGGGTAGGAGCAGTCGGTAAGTGCTTTAACCATGTTAACTTTTATTCTTAATATAACAGGAATCTGAAGTGTGTGAAAAGGAGGTCTCTGTATATATGGTGATAGAACAGAAATCCTCCTGGGAGAACGCCACGAAGCTCTCCTGCCGTTAATCGATAAGCATCAGCAGGAGGTTCCTGGGGAGAGCTGCCTTATTGGGTGCTCCGTGATAGCACCCTTTTCCGCGCGAGGCTTTCATGCGGTATTCAGGGAGCACTGCCTCCCAGAGCACAGCTGCATAGGTCCGTGGTTCGTGCTAGATTTCACGCCGCATGCGCTCTCTATCTCCTTCAGTGCCCGTCCTCACGGTGATCTCGCTCGGAGACTCCTGCATCTAAGTAGGGGAAGAAATGTTACGTTACGCCTGGTCCAAAGTATTTTTAATAAATAAACGGACAGACGGCATAGCACAGACTCAGCACGCAGCTGCGTGACGAGCGTAACGGAAAGCCAAAGAATCAAATGGACGCTCATGGAGGGAGGGGGGAACGAGGACGCAAGGTATCCCACAGTTCCTGCTGTCTCCGAAAAGCATTTGCATTCTTGGCTGATCTCCAAATGCTTCTAGGGTCAAACACAGTGTCCGCGGTGGGTCGGGGCATAGCTCGGCAATTTACGCACCCCCCCGACCCCCAGAAGTTAAAGGGAAAACAATCCTCTGTTGACTCTTTTACATGTCACCGTATCTGTACTGAATGCTGCAGATAGACGCGATGGTGCAGCACTCAACACCAACATCCTTGCTCTCCCCACGCTATGGATGGCTGATGATGAGGATGCATTTCCATCTTTTTGTACCATCAGCCTATTGGCACATGGGGCAGTGCAAAAGGGCTGGTAACCATGACAACCATACCAACTTGCTTGGGACCGGTCGGTCAAGGCCGCCTGTTGCTAATTTTTCATGGTAGATGGTGCAGTATGGCTGGTAACCGTCCTCATCATTGCAACAGGGGGCTGAGCTCCATCAGCCCCCACCCTTCATTGTAAAGAAAAGATTCAATTGCCCCTGGACTAGCAGAGGGATGAGTGGCTCCCTTCTCCACACCCCTTAATGTCATCTCTGGACTATTATTGCAGCTGGAGGCTTCCTTCCACTCATTTCTCACAAACGACTACCTGTGTCTTATTCATGCATTCTATATTACTTCATCACACAAGTGGGGGGACAATGGTATTGGAACCCAGGAAGGCTGGGGGAAGAACGGAATGAACAGCTGGGGTTGTTTCAGGAGCACACCCTGTGAATAGCGTTCAGCTCAAAATTTATGCAGGATTGGACAGAGAGCAGCTGTGGTCTCTGGTTGTATGATACAGTGGTTCTCTAGTACACTTGCCCATAATCTAGGCAGGACTGATTCTATTTTTAGATACCCAGAAAGGAGGGATTGACTCGGGGAGTCATTCCCAAATTTTGCTTTTGCGCCCCTGGCTGATCGACCAGGGGCACTTATGACAGCACCAAATGGCGCAGTGCAAAAGGACAGGTAACCATGACCATCTTATTACCGTCTTCTTACCAGTTCATGGTATGGTAGACGGTGCAGTATGCCTGGTAACCATCGCTGCTGTCATGCAAAAACATAAGCATGCTGCTGTGTAGCGCTGCTGGTCCGCCTCTGTCAGCGGCATCCAGTACACATACGGTGACATACACAAAAGGCAAAATAGGGTCCATTGTTGCCACGCTATGGCGTGTGCCAGGGCATTTCATGGAAAACGTGCTCGAAATGATTGTCTGCCGTTGCTTTCCCGGAGGAAGGAATGACTGGCGACATTTACCCAGAATCCACCGCGCAAATGATTTGTGCAACAGCAGGCACAGGGGTCTCAACAAAAAATTCACAGAGACAGCCTAGACTCAGTTAATTGTTCGCAAAAAAGTATCATTGCAAGGAATTAACTAACTGTTTCCCATCTCACAGCTTCCACTGTCTCCAGACCTTCCACAGCATCCACCTCGCAGAGGCTGGCGAAGATTAGGCGGCGAAAGAAAAAGACAAGGGACACGATTTTCGATGAATGTGTGGGCTGCTACCTAGCCGAGGCGGACCAGCAGAGGCAGTGGAGGGAGAAAGTCTCTCTGTACCAGCGCTCACACAGCGAATGGGAGGAGAGGTGGCGTGAGGAACACAAGCAGGCGACTCAAGCAATGCTTGTACTACTGAGGGAGCAAACGGACACGCTCCGGCGACTTGTGTATGTTCTGCAGGACCGCTGCAGGACAGAGCCCCCGGCAGTATCTCTGCAACCGCCCTCCCCCGCCACAAAGTCACATACCCCCCTCACCCCAAATAACCAGGAGGATGCCCGCCCTGGGCCGTGAATACTGTCACTGCACCCCAGCAGAGTGCTCAAGTAACCAAAAGCTCTCATACCCTACGTTTGCATAAGTCCTTCCCTTCCGGACTCAAACAAGTCCCAATCCCAGTCCCATCCCATAACTGTGTACTTAAGTAATAAAAATACTTTGCTGTTAAGTACTGTTTCCGTTATGTTTCTTCACTGAAGACTGTGTTTGAATGGGGTGCGTGGGGAAGTGCGTTGCTAATTGCATAGGACAGGCACCTTTCGCAGGGTACAGACACGGGGGCCGGATCAGCAGCGGGTAACACACACAGTGCAGTCAGCAGGCACCGTGGTCGGTATGGGAGGTGGTTTCCAGGTTCTGTGTGGGCGGTGGGGATGTGACTTTTTAGCGGGGGAGGGCGGGTACAGATCTTATACAGCGGTCCTTGTCGTGGACCGCTGAGTCACGCAGCAGAGGAATCTGTATCCGTCCTCCTCCGCCACAAGGCCACATAGCCCCCCGCACACAGAATCCCAAAAAGGAGGGATGGCAGGCTCTGTTGAAACAAGCAGTCCGGCAATGCGGACTGCTGTAGGAGCAGGAGCCTGTCATTCCTTGAGTTTAGAGGCGGTCTTTACATCAGCGCACACCCTACCCACCGCAGTCTGCGTTCCAGTTTCGACCCTTTAACGAAAAGTCATGAATAAAGAAACCTCTCCTCAGTAACAGTGTGACATGTATTTTATTTTTACACGTGTCTTGGAAGTGGAGGAAACGGGGAGAACGGGGTATTTAACCGAAGAGGAGAGTCAACAGTAACTGGGTAAAGAAACAGGGGCAGGTTCAGCTTCTCTGTAAAGAAACTGAACAGTCACAGGCCACGCTGCTCGCTGCTCGCTGGTATTTAAAGAGTTCCTTGTCGCTGTCCCAGGCGCCTGTATAGGGCTTCATGAGCAAGTGCATTAGCGGGCAGGCTGGGTCACCGAGGATCACTATAGGCAAATGCACATCCACAACAGTTATTTCGTGGTACGGGAAGAAACTACCTTCCAGCAGGCGTCTGAGCAGCCCACAGTTCCTGAGAACACACGCATCAGGAACCTTGCCCGGCCATACGACGTTCATGTTGGTAAAAAGGCCCCTATGGTCCCCCAGTGCTTGCAGAACCATTGAAAAGTAGCTCAATTTCTCAGCAGCTGAATGTGGAAGAGGTGGACGATAAAGTGCGAGGAGGAGAAAACGGCGAGGATCGCAGCGGGCTCCATGCTTGCAGTGCTGTGGCGTCCACGCTGTCACTGACCAGAAAAGTGCACGAACAGATTGCCCGCAGGCGCTTTCAGGGAGGGAGGGAGTGAAGGCGTGATTGACGGTTCAATGACGACAGTTACCCAAAACCACCCTCGACACATTTTTTCCCCCAGCAGGCATTGGGGGCTCTACCCAGCATTCCAATGGGCAGCGGGGACTGCGGGAACTGTGGGATAGCTTCCCACAGTGCACCGCTTCGAAAGTCGACGCCGGCCCCGTTAATGTGGACTCAGAAGTTCGAATTAGTGTATTTAGTATGGATACACAAATTCGACTTCATAAGGTCGAATCCACAAATTCGAATTAAGTAGATTCGAAATAGTCCTGTAGTGTAGACAAGGCCTTAATGTCCAACCTAAACCGCACTTGCTGCAATTTAAGCCCATTGCTTCGGCCTTGTCTACACTACAAGACTATTTCGAATCTACTTAAGTCGAATTTGTGGATTCGACCTTATGAAGTCGAATTTGTGGATCCACAGTAAATGCACTAATTCGAATTTCTGAGTCCACAGTAACGGGGCTGGCGTCGACTTTGGAAGCGGTGCACTGTGGGAAGCTATCCCACAGTTCCCGCAGTCCCCGCTGCCCATTGGAATGCTGGGTAGAGCCCCCAATGCCTGCTGGGGGGAAAAATGTGTCGAGGGTGGTTTTGGGTAACTGTCATCATAGAACCGTCAATCACGCCCTCCCTCCCTGAAAGCTCCGGCGGGAAATCTGTTCGCGCCCTTCTCTGGTCGGTTACAGCTCGGACGCCACAGCACTGCGAGCATGGAGCCCGCTGCGATCATCGCTGCACTTATGGCCGTTGTCAACTCCTCGCACCTTATCGTCCACCTCTTCCACAGTCAGCTGCTGAGAAATCGGGCGAGGAGGCTCCGGCAGCGCGGTGAGGACAGGAATTCACAGAGTGGCGCAGACCTCTCACAAAGCAGGGTACGCCGCGCCGTGGAGATCATGGTGGCAATGGGTCAAGTTCATGGTGTGGAACGGCGATTCTGGGCCCGGGAAACAAGCACGGACTGGTGGGACCACATAGTGCTGCAGGTCTGGGATGAATCACAGTGGCTGCGAAACTTCAGGATGCGTAAGGGCACTTTCCTTGAACTCTGTGACTTGCTGTCCCCTGCCCTGAAGCGCCAGGACACCCGGATGCGAGCAGCCCTGACTGTGCAGAAGCGAGTGGCCATAGCCCTCTGGAAACTTGCAACGCCAGACAGCTACTGGTCAGTAGCGAACCACTTTGGCGTGGGCAAATCTACAGTGGGGGTTGCTGTGATTGAAGTAGCCCACGCAATCGTTGAGCAACTGCTCTCAAAGGTAGTGACTCTCGGAAACGTCCAGGACATCATAGATGGCTTCGCCGCGATGGGATTCCCAAACTGCGGTGGGGCTATAGATGGGACTCACATCCCTATCCTGGCACCGGCCCACCAGGCCAGCGAGTACATTAACCGAAAGGGCTACTTTTCTATGGTGCTGCAAGCACTGGTGGACCATAGGGGACGTTTTACCAACATCTTCGTTGGGTGGGCGGGCAAGGTTCATGACGCGCGTGTGTTCAGGAACTCTGGTCTGTTTAGACGCCTCCAGGCAGGAACTTTCTTCCCGGACCACAAAGTAACGGTTGGGGATGTGCAGATGCCTACAGTGATCCTCGGGGACCCAGCCTACCCGCTAATGCCCTGGCTCATGAAGCCCTATACAGGCGCCTTGGACAGAGAGAAGGAACTCTTCAACTACCGGCTGAGCAAGTGCAGAATGGTGGTGGAGTGTGCTTTCGGACGTCTCAAGGGGAGATGGCGGAGCTTACTGACTCGCTCGGACATCAGCGAAAAGAATATCCCCGTAGTTATTGCTGCTTGCTGTGTGCTCCACAATCTCTGTGAGAGCAAGGGCGAGACCTTTTTGTCCGGATGGGAGGTTGAGGCAAATCGCCTGGCTGCAGTTTACGCTCAACCCGTGCCGAGAGAATATCCCAGCGGGAAGCGCTGTGTATCCAGGAGGCTTTGAAAGCTAGTTTCCTCGGAGAGCAGGGTAACCTTTGATTCTCCACTTGCTGTCAATAGAAACTGACCCTGGGCCTGTGTCTGTATGTGTCAATTTCGATCTGCGGTTACATACCCCGTTCTCCAAGTTTCCCCCACTTCCAAAGCACGTTTTAAATAAAATTAATTGTTACACTCATTATTAATAAATCTTTGTTTTACTTTGCATTTCTGTTCAGTTGTTGAAACATGGACGCATACTGTGCTGGGCACGGTGTGCACTGATGTACAGACCGCTTGTTCCATAGAGGAATGACATCCTCCTGCTCCTACATAGGTCTCTGGGGTGGGGTACGGTTGCAAGTGGTTGTGCATGAAGGGGAGGGATTGCAGGAAGGGGTGGGTTTGCAGGAAGGGGCGAGTGGTGCCTCCTTGGATAGGGGTTTGGATGACGGCAGTGGGCTGCGGGTTTGGGCGTAGGAAGGGGTGAGGGGTGTGGGGGAAGGGTGAGTATCTGTCCATGGATGAGAGCTCTTGCTGGGGCTCAGGGCAGCGGAGAGGCTCGTTGCTACGGTGGAAGTGCATGGTAAGGGCAGCGTGCCTTAACATTAAGGGGGTGGCAGGTGCTAGGACCCTGGACAAGCATACACATCACAGAATGACCCGGGGCAGCATACACCACACAGAGTGACCCTGGTGCCTACTGACTGCAGTGTGTGTGTGCCCTGCAGTTGATCATGCCCCCAAGTCTGTACCCTGGTAATGTAGGCTATATCGTGCAATTATAAATCCCACCCCCCATACACAAAAAAATCCTCTGACACGAAAGACGTGACCAAAACAGTGAATAACAGCAAACAGCTTTTAATAATCTAATACACAGTGGGGGGATGAAACTTGGATTTGGGACTGGGTGAGCCTGTAAGGGAAGCACTTCTACAAATGTATAGCGTGAGAGGTGTGTGGTACATTAGCGCTATGCAGTGGTGCAGTGACAGTTCTCACGGCCCCTACCGCCCCTCCGTCTTGTACTTTTGGGTGAGGGGGGGGCAGGACTTCTTGGCGGGGGAGGGCGGTTGCAGATACACTGCAGGGGGGCTCTGTCCTCCTGCCTGCGGTCCTGCAGAACATCAACAAGGCGCCGGAGCGTGTCCATTTGCTCCCTCATTAGCCCAAGCAGCGTTTGAGTCGCCTGCTGGTCTTCCTGCCGCCACCAGTCCTCCCGTTCGATGTGTGTGCGATGCTGTTGACATAGGGTCTCCCTCCACTGTGTCTGCTCTGCCGCCTCGGCTCTGGAGGAAGCCATCAGTTCCGCGAACATCTCGTCCCTAGTCTTTTTCTTTTGCCGCCTAATCTGCGCCGGCCTCTGCGAGGGGGATGCCGGGGCAGTCCGGGAAAGAGCCGAAGCTGTGTGATGGGAAAAGTAACTGATTTCCTTGAACAGATACATGTTTGCGAACAGTGAACACAGTCTAGTCAGTTTCTCTGAACAAGACCATACAGGGCAACAAGTCTCACGAGATCTCGGGACAAGTTCGAGATTTCGGAATACGCTCTCATTGGCTGCGGCATTGCACAGGAGAGCGGACAAGTGGGGAAAGACAGCTGAATCCGTCTAGCAGACAGTCCTGGTAAGCCTTACAGTACATTCTGCTTATCAGTTAATGGATAGCTGTGCCCTCCCGCTAAAGGCAATCTGGAAATCATATACTCTGACCCTTTTCCAGCCACTCCCGCCAGTGCACGGGAAAGATCAATGTATGCTTTTCCTATGTGGCCTACAACACGTGGCTGTTAAGCGAGGGTCATTGTTATGCAAAGTAAAAGTCAACCATTCACAACAGTAACAATACACTAATTGCCCTAATTAGATGCAGCATTTCATGAACGAGATCACCCTGATGCGGGTCCCTCAGAGTCACAAAGAGCGGATGCTAAGGGAAGCCCTGCAGAGACCAGGACCATATGCGGCCATGCTTGTAGAGGCGATGATTCCCATCTACATAAGGATGTCCTGGCGCGGAAGAGTGTGCTTCCACGGAGCACCCAACAAGGCACCTCTCCCCAGGAACCTCCTGCGGAGGCTTTTCGAGGACCTAAATGAGACCTTTCTTGAATTGTCCCTGAAGGATTATTGTTCAATCCCTATATGTGTGGACCTACTTTTCATATAGTTTTTCATTGAAAATTTTATATATAGTATTTCTATTTTTTATACCTGTTTTATAAAAAATAAATGTTTACATGTTTCTAGCACTTACCGCCTGATCCTTCCCCTGATTCAGAGTCCGGGTTAACGGCCGGGGAGGGTTGGTAGGGGATCTCTGTGAGGGTGATGAAGAGATCCTGGCTGTCAGGGAAAGCGGTATTGTGTTCGCTGTCGCCTGCGCCGTCCTCCACAGACCCTTCCTCATCTTCCACATCGGCGAACATCGAGGAGGAACTGTCCAGGTTCACTATGCCATCCTCAGAGTCCACGGTCACTGGTGGGGCAGTGGTGGCAGACCCACCGAGAATGGCATGCAGTGCCTCGTAGAAGCGGCATGTCTGGGGCTGGGCTCCGGAGCGTCCGTTTGCCGCTCTGACTTTTTGGTAGCCTTGTCTCAGGTCCTTGATTTTCACGCGGCACTGCATTGCATCCCGGCTGTATCCTTTCTCTATCATTGCTTTGGAGACCTTCTCGAAGGTCTTTGCATTCCGCTTGCTGGAGCGCAGCTCCGACAGCACAGACTCCTCGCCCCACACACCGATCAGATCCAGGACTTCCCGGTCTGTCCATGCTGGAGACCTCTTTCTATTCTTGGATTGGCCGGACTCCTCTGCTGGAGAGCTCTGCATCGTTGCAGGTGCTGCGGAGCTCGCCCCGATGTCCAGCCAGGTCGTCAGATTCAAAGTGCCCAGACAGGAAAATGAATTCAAATTTTCCCGGGTCATTTCCTGTGTGGCTGGTCAGAGAATCCAAGCTCGGACTGCTGTCCAGAGCGTCAACAGAGTGGTGCACTGTGGGATAGCTCCCAGAGCTACTAAGTTCGATTTGCATCCACACCTAGCCTAATTCGAGCTAGCCATGTCGAATTTAGCGTTACTCCACCTGCCGGGGTGGAGTACCAAATTCGAACTAAAGAGCCCTCTAGTTCGAATTAAATGGCTTCCTGGTGTGGACGGTTGAGCGGTTAGTTCGAATTAACGCTGCTAAATTCGAATTAAAGTCCTAGTGTAGACCAGGCCTTCGTGTCCTGTCCTCAGAGGTTAGGAACAACAGTTTCCCCCCCTCCTCCTTGTAACAACCTTTTACGTACTTGAAAACTGTTATCATGTCCCCCCCTCAGTCTTCTCTTCTCCAGACTAAACAAACCCAGTTTTTTCAATCTTCCCTCATAGGTCATATTTTCTAGACCTTTATTCATTTTTGTTGCTCTTCACTGGACTTTCTCCAATCTGTCCACATCTTTCCTGAAATGTGGCACCCAGAACTGGACACAATACTCCAGTTGAGGCCTAATCAGCGCAGAGTAGAGCAGAAGAATGACTTCTCGTGTCTTGCTTACAACATTCCCACTAATACATCCCAGAATGATGTTTGCTTTTTTTGCAACAGTGTTATACTGTTAACTCATATTTAGCTTGTGATCCACTACGACCCCCAGATCCCTTTCTGCAGAGCTCCTTCCTAGGCAGTCATTTCCCATTTGGTATGTGTGCAGCTGATTGTTCCTTCCTATGTGGAGCACTTTGCATTTGTCCTTATTGAATTTCATCCTATTTACTTCAGACCATTTCTCCAGTTTGTCCAGATCATTTTGAATTTTAATCCTATCCTCCAAAGCACTTGCAACCCTTCCCAGCTTGGTATCGTCCACACACTTTATAAGTGTACCCTCTATGCCATTATCTAAATCACTGATGAAGATATTGAACAGAACTGAACCCAGAACCGATCCCTGAGGGACCCCACTCATTATGCCCTTCCAGCATGACTGTGAAGTACTGATAACTACTCTCTGGCAACGATTTTCCAACCAGTTCTGCACCCACCTTATAGTAGCTCCATCTAGGTTGTTTTTCCCTCATTTGTTTATGAGAAGGTCATGAGAGACAGTATCAGAAGCCTTACTAAAGTCAAGATATACCACATCTATCACTTCCCTGCCCCCGATCCAAAAGGCTTGTTACCATGACAAAGAAAGCTCTCAGGTTGGTTTGACATGATTTGTTCTTGACAAATCCATGCTGACTGTTACCTATCACCTCATTATCTTCTAGGTCAGGGGTCGGCAACCTTTCAGAAGGGCTGTGCCGAGTCTTCATTTATTCACCCTAATTTAAGGTTTCCTGTGCCAGTAATACATTTTAATGTTTTTAGAAGGTCTCTTTCTATAAGTCTATAATATATAACTAAACGATTGTTGTAGGTAAAGTAAATAAGGTTTTTAAAACGTTTAAGTAGCTTCATTTAAAATTAAATTAAAATGCAGAGCCCCCCGGACCGGTGGCCAGGATCCGGGCAGTGTGAGTGCCACTGAAAATCAGCTCATGTGCCGCAGGTTGCCTACCCCTGTTCTAGGTGTTTGCAAATTGATTGCTTAATTATTTGCTCTGTTATCTTTCCGGGTATGAAGTTAAGCTGCCCGGTCTGTAATTCAATGTGCCCTCCTTACCCCCTGGCTCACTGGCGCATCGTGCAGGCACTTGGAATCCCACAGTGAACATGTCCTGTCCCCTGGCACCAGTATCTGCTAGGGTCCCGCAGGTGCACAGTGGCAAAGGTGCCAGCAGAGGCTCCACTGGGCAGTGAACACCCGTTAAACACTGTTCTTGGAGGAGAAATACAGAGCCAGGACCCTGAGCACCTCTTCTGGGATGGCCACACTCACATTTCTGACAGGACATCGGAAAAGGGAACGAGCCCTGTGCCCTGCATTCAGGCCACTCAACTGTGCCCTGCCTGCCCAGCCATGAGTGAGGGCAGCTTCCTTGCTTGATGTGAGGAGAACAGGTGAAATAACGTATTATATGCGTGAGACTCCGGCCCCATCTCTTCTACCCCCTTCTCTGTCAGCAGCACAAACAACTGCGGTTCCTTCTGCTGCCAACCCAGAGCTTGTGGCTCAGGCTCAGGAAACTTTTGTTAACGGACTGATAAAAAGCTTCAGAGAATGTCTGAGATGCTGCAAATACCCAGCTTGGCCAGGCGCCTCAGCACCCAGCTCCTTCATTGCACAACCTCTTTGAGATACACACAGTCCTCTGTGTGCATTGCACCACACACACACACACAGTCCTCTGTGTGCATTGCACCACACATGCACACACAGTCCTCTGTGTGCATTGCACCACACACACACACACAGTCCTCTGTGTGCATTGCACCACACATGCACACGTGCGTGCACACACAGCCTTCTGTGCATACTGTACCACACACACAGCCCTCTGGGCACACTGCAACACACACCCACATATATACACACACACAGCCCTCTGGGTGCACTGCACCACACACACAGCCTTCTGTGCACATTGCTACACACACACAGCTCTCTGGGAACACTGCACCACACACACACACACACACACACACACACACAGCCTTCTGTGCACACTGCACTACAGACATAGCCCTCTGTGTGCACTGCACCAAACTCACAGTTCTCTGGGAACACTGGACCACACACACACACAGCTCTCTGTGCACTGCACCATACACACAGCCCTCTGTGCGCACTGCACCACACAAACACACACACAGAGAGCCCTTCTGTGTGCATTGCACCACACCCCCACACAGAGCCCTCTGTGCAAACTGCACCACACCCCCACACAGAGCCTTCTGTGCACACTGCATCGCATACACCCCCCCCCTGTGTGCACTGCACCAAACACACAGCTCTCTGAGCACACTGCACCACACATACACACCCAGCTCTCTGTGCACACTGCACCAAACACACACAAATATCTGTACTTGTGGCACCTTAGAGACTAACACATTTATTTCAGCATGAGCTTTCGTGAGCTACAGCTCACGAAAGCTCATGCTGAAATAAATGTTAGTCTCTAAGGTGCCACAAGTACTCCTGTTCTTTTTGCGGATACAGACTAACACGGCTGCTACTCTGAAACAAATATCTGTGTGTGAGAAAGAAAAGGCAGGAAGGCACTGTGGAAGAAGCACTGTGTGATACAAGCTCTATCTATTATATCTATCCCCATACACACCCATCTATCTACTCTAATCTATCTAGCTATCTAATTTCCTTCCCCCTCTAGAGCTATAGCTTTGTAGATCTTTAAAGTATTTTTTTTTGGTAGTTTTAACCTGGGGTTGTAATTATCAGTCCATATGTGCAGAGCTCAGAGGGAGAGAAAATAATCATCTTAATAAATCTTACCCCCACCACCTCCAGCATGACCCGAGTTCTCTAAACTGGAATCCCAGGGCTCTGAGGTCTGATAGCGCAGGCCCAGCGAGTGGGAACTGGGAATCTCTTGGTGGGTGTGTGACGAATGTGGGAACTTTCGGTAATGTTTTTATGAGCTATCTGTATGACACTGTACCAATCATGGTGACACTGTGACCCCTCGGGAGAAGAATCCATTGTCTCCTTAGCACATGGACATCAGCACAGGTGTTTGAGACGAAGAGTGGCTAGGATTGCTTGGGCTGGAATCAACACATTGGAGTGGCAGCCCCAGGGCCGGCGGGGAGCTAAAATGACACCCCCATGCCCCTTCGCTTGGGCCAAAACTTTGAAAGGTCTCAATTCTGCCTTCTTCCTGTTCTACTCCTCTCATGGTACTGCTCTGCTACTTACCCAGGGCCGGTGCAACCACTAGGCAAACTAGGCAGCCGCCTATGGCGCCAAAAAGTGGTGCCCCAAATGTCTGGGATGCTCACCCAGTGCCAGCTAAACGTGTAACCCTCTTCCCACTGCTGTGCGAGGGGGCGCTGCGGCTTTAATCAGCTCTGGCTGGCCGAGAAGTGATGTCATTCCTCCTCCGGCCGCCGGGGGCGCTGCGCTGCTCCCTGCTGCTCCGGCTCTGCCCCAGGGCCCCCGCCCCGCCCCCACTCCCCTGAGCTCTGCAGCAGCGGGAAGGGGGGGGCCTGCACTCACCAGCGGGGGGAAGTGAACAGACCTGGCCCCAGCCGCAGGGGGCTGCTGGGAGGTGGTTCCCCCTGCCCCCCAAGCCAGCCCTGCCCCCCCATGGAAGCCTGGGGACCCCCCGCTCCCACCCCTCCCCCGAGGAGGCCTGGGGCACCACACACCCCTGCGGAGGGGGGGCGGTGTAGGGCCCCGTAATATCTAGGGATGGCCCTGGTACCCACACCCCCTGCCTCCACCCAGCCCCACACCCCATCTCCAGCCAGCCCCTGCCTTACCCCCTTGCCCAAAGCCAGCCCCACACCCCCTGCCTCCAGCCAGCCCCACACCCCATCTCCAGCCAGCCCCTGCCTTACCCCCTTGCCCAAAGCCAGCCAGCTCCACACCCCCTGCCTCCAGCCAGCCCCACACCCCATCTCCAGCCAGCCCCACACCCCATCTCCAGCCAGCCCCTGCTGCACCCCCTGCCTCCAGCCAGCCCCTGCTGCACCCCCTGCCTCAGCCAGCCCCACACCCCCTGCCCGCAGCCAGCCCCACACCCCCTGCCCGCAGCCAGCCCCACACCCCATCTCCAGCCAGCCCCTGCTGCACCCCCTGCCTCCAGCCAGCCCCTGCTGCACCCCCTGCCTCAGCCAGCCCCACACCCCCTGCCCGCAGCCAGCCCCACACCCCCTGCCCGCAGCCAGCCCCACACCCCCTGCCCGCAGCCAGCCCCACACCCCATCTCCAGCCAGCCCCTGCTGCACCCCCTTCCCCAGCCAGCCCCACACTCCATCTCCAGCCAGCCCCTGCTGCACCCCCTTGCCCAAAGCCAGCCCCACACCCCCTGCCTCCAGCCAGCCCCACACCCCATCTCCAGCCAGCCCCTCCTCCACCCCCTTGTCCAAAGCCAGCCCCACACCCCCTGCCTCCAGCCAGCCCCACACCCCATCTCCAGCCAGCCCCTGCCTTACCCCCTTGCCCAAAGCCAGCCCCACACCCCCTGCCTCCAGCCAGCCCCACACCCCATCTCCAGCCAGCCCCTGCCTTACCCCCTTGCCCAAAGCCAGCCAGCCCCACACCCCCTGCCTCCAGCCAGCCCCACACCCCATCTCCAGCCAGCCCCTGCCTTACCCCCTTGCCCAAAGCCAGCCCCACACCCCCTGCCTCCACCCAGCCCCACACCCCATCTCCAGCCAGCCCCTGCCTTACCCCCTTGCCCAAAGCCAGCCAGCTCCACACCCCCTGCCTCCAGCCAGCCCCACACCCCATCTCCAGCCAGCCCCACACCCCATCTCCAGCCAGCCCCTGCTGCACCCCCTGCCTCCAGCCAGCCCCTGCTGCACCCCCTGCCTCAGCCAGCCCCACACCCCCTGCGTCCAGCCAGCCCCACACCCCATCTCCAGCCAGCCCCACACCCCCTGCCCGCAGCCAGCCCCACACCCCATCTCCAGCCAGCCCCTGCTGCACCCCTTCCCCAGCCAGCCCCACACTCCATCGCCAGCCAGCCCCTGCTGCACCCCCTTGCCCAAAGCCAGCCCCACACCCCCTGCCTCCAGCCAGCCCCACACCCCATCTCCAGCCAGCCCCTCCTGCACCCCCTTGTCCAAAGCCAGCCCCACACCCCCTGCCTCCAGCCAGCCCCACACCCCATCTCCAGCCAGCCCCTGCCTTACCCCTTGCCCAACGCCAGCCCCACACCCCCTGCCTCCAGACAGCCCCACACCCCATCTCCAGCCAGCCCCTGCCTGACCCCCTTGCACAAAGCCAGCCAGCCCCACACCCCCTGCCTCCAGCCAGCCCCACACCCCATCTCCAGCCAGCCCCTGCCTTACCCCCTTGCCCAAAGCCAGCCAGCCCCACACCCCCTGCCTCCAGCCAGCCCCACACCCCATCTCCAGCCAGCCCCACACCCCATCTCCAGCCAGCCCCTGCTGCACCCCCTTGCCCAAAGCCAGCCCCACACTCCATCTCCAGCCAGCCCCTGCTGCACCCCCTGCCTCCAGCCAGCCCCTGCTGCACCCCCTGCCTCAGCCAGCCCCACACCCCCTGCCTCAGCCAGCCCTACACCCCCTGCGTCCAGCCAGCCCCACACCCCCTGCCCGCAGCCAGCCCCACACCCCATCTCCAGCCAGCCCCTGCTGCACCCCCTTCCCCAGCCAGCCCCACACTCCATCTCCAGCCAGCCCCTGCTGCACCCCCTTGCCCAAAGCCAGCCCCACACCCCATCTCCAGCCAGCCCCTGCTGCACCCCCTGCCTCCAGCCAGCCCCTGCTGCACCCCCTGCCTCAGCCAGCCCCACACCCCCTGCGTCCAGCCAGCCCCACACCCCATCTCCAGCCAGCCCCACACCCCCTGCCCGCAGCCAGCCCCACACCCCATCTCCAGCCAGCCCCTGCTGCACCCCCTTCCCCAGCCAGCCCCACACTCCATCTCCAGCCAGCCCCTGCTGCACCCCCTGCCTCCAGCCAGCCCCACACCCCATCTCCAGCCAGCCCCTGCTGCACCCCCTGCCTCCAGCCAGCCCCACACCCCATCTCCAGCCAGCCCCTGCTGCACCCCCTGCCTCCAGCCAGCCCCTGCTGCACCCCCAGTCTGCAGCCAACCCCCCACCCCCAGCCACCCGCCAGCCCCACACCCCATCTCCAGCCAGCCCCTGCTGCACCCCCTGCCTCCAGCCAGACCCACACCCCCTGCCTGCAGCCAGCCCCTGCTGCACCCCCTGCCTCCAGTCAGTCCCACACCCCCTGCCTCCAGCCAGCCCCACACCCCATCTCCAGCCAGCCCCTGCTGCACCCCCTGCCTCCAGCCAGCCCCACACCCCCTCTCCAGCCAGCCCCTGCTGCACCCCCTGCCTCCAGCCAGCCCCACACCCCCTCTCCAGCCAGCCCCTGCTGCACCCTCTGCCTCCAGCCAGCCCCACACCCCATCTCCAGCCAGCCCCTGCTGCACCCCCTGCCTCCAGCCAGCCCCACACCCCCTGCCTCCAGCCAGCCCCACACCCCATCTCCAGCCAGCCCCTGCTGCACCCCCTGCCTCCAGCCAGCCCCACACCCCCTGCCTCCAGCCAGCCCCTGCTTCACCCCTTGCCCGCAACCAGCCCCACACCCCATCTCCAGCCAACCCCTGCCGTACCCCCCTGCTCGAAGCCAGCCAGCCTGCCCCACACCCCCTGCCCGCAGCCAGCCCCTGCTGCACCCCCTGCTCAAAGCCAGCCAGGCCCTGCTGCACCACCTGCCTCCAGCCAGCCCCTGCTGCACCCCCTGCCCGCAGCCAGCCCCACACCCCATCTCCAGCAGGGGGGTTGGATTAGATGACCTCTTGAGGTCCCTTCCAACCCTGATATTCTATGATATATTCCAGAACAGCCTTTGGAATTGATCCTGAAATGTATCTTGAAAGGGCTTTCAGTTCATGGTGGATAGAAAACTGGCTAGATGGTCGGGCTCAACGGGTAGTGATCAATGGTTCCATGTCTAGTTGGCAGCTGGTATCAAGTGGGGTGCCCCAAGGGTCGGTGCTGGGGCCGGTTGTGTTCAATATCTTCATTAACGATCTGGAGGATGGTGTGGACTGCACCCTTAGCAAGTTTGCAGATGACACTAAACTGGGAGGAGTGTTTGATATGCTGGAGGGTAGGGATAGGATACAGAGGGACCTAGACAAATTAGAGGATTGGGCCAAAAGAAATATGGGATTCTGTGGCCTGCATTGTGCAGGAGGTCAGACTAGATGATCATAATGGTCCTTTCTGACCTTAAAGTCTATGAGTCTATGATGAGGTTCAACAAGGACAAGTGCAGAGTCCTGTACTTAGGATGGAAGAATCCCATCCACTGCTACAGACTAGGGACCGAATGGCTGGGCAGCAGTTCTGCAGAAAAGGACCTAGGGGTTACGGTAGACGAAAAGCTGAATATGAGTCAACAGTGTGCCCTTGTTGCCAAGAAGGCTAATTGCATTTTGGGCTGTATAAGTAGGGGCATTTCCAGCAGATCGAGGGATGTGATCATTCCCCTCTATTCAGCACTGGTGAGGCCTCATTTGGAGTACTGTGTCCAGTTTTGGGCCCCACACTACAAGAAGGATGTGGATAAATTGGAGAGAGTCCAGCGGAGGGCAACAAAAATGATTAGGGGGCTGGAGCACATGACTTATGAGGAGAGGCTGAGGGAACTGGGATTGTTTAGTCTGCAGAAGAGAAGAATGAGGGGGGATTTCATAGCTGCTTTCAACTACCTGAAAGGGGGTTCCAAAGAGGATGGATCTAGACTGTTCTCAGTGGTAGAAGATGACAGAACAAGGAGTAATGGTCTCAAGTTGCAGAGGGGGAGGTTTAGGTTGGACATTAGGAAAAACTTTTTCACTAGTAGGGTGGTGAAGAACTGGAATGGGTTACCTAGGGAGGTAGTGGAATCTCCTTCCTTAGAGGTTTTTAAGGTCAGGCTTGAGAAAGCCCTGGCTGGGATGATTTAGTTGGGTTTGGTCCTTCTTTGAGCAGGGGGTTGGACTAGATACCTCCTGAGGTCCCTTCCAACCCTGAGATTCTATGATTCTATGATTCATTACCTAAAGCACTCACATCAATATCACACCTACTAACACTGTCTCTAGTGCC
This sequence comes from Mauremys mutica, assembly GCF_020497125.1. Lineage (NCBI taxonomy): Eukaryota > Metazoa > Chordata > Testudines > Geoemydidae > Mauremys > Mauremys mutica. Next base: position 3,908,932 of record NC_059090.1, on the reverse strand, counting down.
CTGCATTGTTGGTATAGGTGGTCTTCAGGTATAGTGAGGAGTTCTGGAATATCATAAACATCCCAAATATACTGCTGTGTTCCTTGAGCTGCATGAAACATTCTTCAACTGACTGTATTAAACAATCTAGCACCTGGTTAAAGAATTCTACTTTGAATTGTTTGGAGTCTCTTATGGGATTATCCCATGCCTCATAATCAAAATGTCATCTTCTTTGGTGACTGAATGGGTGGGAAAATAGCTTCAGCATGAAGTTCCTTTGCCAACTTCTGTGCACTCTTCAGAACATTTTGAAATCCCTCATCTGATCAGTAAGACTGTAGGTATGACTTTGCTTTGTCCAGTTGTTCCATTGCTCCAGATATATCTAGGTCAACACCTTGGAGTCTCTTGCTTACATTTATTTTAAACCGTATGTCATGCCACAACACTAAGCCACACAGAAATTTGAAATTATGCATGTTTCTGGTGATTCCATTTCCCTCTGCCACTGTTCTCCCATGAACAGTTCCTGTCATAGCATTATCGTCCATAATGGCAACTATGGCATCATTTTTTTTTATACCATCTATCTTCCCAATTTGGTATTCGATAGGCTTTATCGCCTCCACTCGACTTTCCCATGGTGTGGCACTCAGTGGTTTCAGTGTCAGAGAGAATGTTCCCAGATGTCGCTTCAAAATTTGCCATTGATGAGTTGAAAAATACATAGATGCTTTGAATTACATTAAAAAATTCAGCAGCCTCACTAGAAGCTGATGCTGCATCACTGACCACCAAGTTCAATGAATAGAACTGCATGGGACAAAAAAAGCTCGAGGGTTTAACTCTCAGATCCGTGTCTGCGCTCCTCTGTTCTTTCCTCTCATGTTGGCACCATTATCGTAGCCCTGACCTCTCATGTCAGCTATCGCAATTCCCGTATCTTCCAGCTTTTTAAGAAGCGTATTTGTCATACCAGCTCCTGTAGTATCATCAATGTCAATACATTATAGAAAATGCTCTCTGACAGTCACTATTGCAGGGACATTTTCACTAGGTTCTGTTGTTGTTACAAAACGCACCATTAAAGTCATTTGTTCCGTATGGCTGATGTCAGGTGTGCAGTCCAGAATAACAGAGTAATATCTTGCTGACTTTGGATCTGCCACAATCTTCTGTTTGACTTTTGTTGCCAGTAACTGTATGATCTCATTTTGAATGGTTTTTCCAAGGTAGTGGTGTGTGTATATTTCTTGGGTGGTGACTCTTCTTAGATGCTTCTGGAGTACAGCATCAAACTCAGCCATCAGCTCCACAATTTTAAGGAAGTTTCCATTGTTTGGCACATGCAGCTGATCTGAAGTGCCATGCAGTGCTAGGTTTTGTGTAGCAAGCATTCTCACAATGGCAATGAGCCTTTTCAGAACATTTTGCCAATAAAGAGACTCTGACGCAATCTTCTCTTGATGCTGATCTTCTATGGTGGCCTTTAACCTTAGTCTCATCTTAAGTTCCTTCCACCTATGGAATGCTCTCTGGTGATTTGCTGCCTTCTCATGGCATGCTGGATTTCTAGCCAGATTTTTCCAGTCCTTTGTTCCTGTAGAACCCAATGTGGCTGGAACATTAGACTGGAAGAGTTTGCAACAAAAACAGCATGCAGCATTCTGGGTTTTTGAGTACCTAAGCCATGGCCTCTCCACTTTGTCACCATTGGGGATTTCACACCAGGAATGTGTTGGATGGAAACTTCTATTTTCATTGTCTTTGGGGAACATAAAGTTTTTCACTTGCTGTGGCCCATGCAGTACAAGGAAGTCCCTCAGGCTACTGCTCAAGTGAGTCCACAGCCCTGGCTCATCTAGACTTAAGGAACTAAACTCAGCACCAGCTGTTTCTTGCGCCTCCACCACACTCTTCTCTGATCTACACTTTTCTTCAGGAATGTGCATGGTTACATCCACTTCAGATGGAGATATGGATGCTGTGGTAGCTGCCAGGTCACCTGCACTCTGACTAACTGGAAGATCAGGCATCTCCTCACCACTCACATCCTCATTGGGGCCGGAAAGCTCAGCGTGAACATGTGTGTCTCTGTAGCTCAGGAGAGCTCCTTCCTGCTTAGATAGAAAAGCTTCCTTTGCTTTCTTTCTTTTTCTTCTTTCACTCATGACTGCTGTTCTGTGCCAGCTATAGTGGCTCTCAACACTCAGTTGAAGGGGACGAATAAGCAGGCTGGTAGCAGGATCTGAGTGAGGGACGATATCAGCATCTTAAGGGCCTAACTGGCTCCTACTACTTCAGGTGACTGCCTGTCCTCCTCAAGTGGGTTCAGGGAAGCAGCAGGAAACAGGAAGCTCCCTGAGAAGCTGGTGTGAATCAGTCAAGGCTCCTGGGGGTTCTAGAGAGGTACATTAGAGGCTCCTCCTTCTCTCTCTCTCCCTGCAGCTCTTGCTGCTTTCTATTATTCTCTCTCACCTTTTCTCCTGCCGGCCTGTTATGTCTCTTGTGCCCTCCTTCCTCCAGCACAGCCCTCCACCATCTCTGTGCAGCTAGAGCAGAGAGAATACATCTGCACCAGCAGCAGACACCATTTTCTACTATCTGGGTCCTAGTGGCGCCCCCACCCCCACAGTCTGGCACCTGAGACAGCCGCCTCAGTTCACCGCAGCCCCTACTGAGACAGTGGGCACCCCAGTGACTGAAAATGAATCCCTAGGCGCAGAGGCAGTTGAACATGTGCACACAGCATGGCTGGGGCTGGCAACCACAGTCAAGAGGTGGCAGGTGGCTGTATTAAGAGCTGAGCTTTCAGGCTATGTCTACATGGCTATGTAAGCCTGGCCTCAGGGTCAAGCCCTAAGTCTCCTTCAGTCTACATACAACTCTCTTGGACTCTGGCTCAGACCCAGGGCCCTAGGCCCCCCGGGGATGGAGGGTCTGAGCCTGGGTCCAGCCAGGACCCAGGGTTCATGTCCTGTTGTTTTGCAGAGTGGAGGCAGCCAGGCTTAGAGATACAAGGCTCTCACCTGGGCCCGACAGCCACAGGGCCAGAGACACAGAGTTAGCCAAGATGACTGGAGTCGGAGTTCTGCCTTAGCCTGAGCTTCTCTGTGCTGACCTTAGGCCTTTCAGAGGCTGTAGCCAGGGGATGAATATGGGAAAAGGCGCCTGGTGTGGCTACAAATACTCACTGAGAGCACTGTGCTCTGAAGGGGACAGGCCAGATCTCCCGCTGGAGCCTGACTGCAGGGAGCCACAGAGAGACAGGGAGCGCTGGCACCTGAAGGTCCAGGGTCAGTGTCTTGGAGGCAGCAGGCCTGCGTGTGCTCCTGGGGCCCAGCACACTGGGTCAGGTCATGGGGATCAGTTATCTCCTCCAGGGAAGAATAACCCTCCAGGAGCCAGAGTCTGAGCATGCGGGAGCCTCAACATAAGAACGGCCGTACCAGGTCAGACCAGGGGCGGCTCTAGAAATCAGGCTGCCCCAAGCAGCGCGGTGCGCTGCGCCGCCCTTACCCGGTCCCGTGGCGGGTCCCCTCTTCCCGCGGCTCCGGTTGAGGTCCCGCAGGCATGCCTGCGGGAGGTCCACCGGAGCCCTGGACGAGCGGACCTGCCGCCGGCATGACTGCGGCGAGTGCCGTGGTCCCGCAGCCCCGGTTGACCTGCTGCAGGCATGCCTGCGGGAGCTCAACCGGAGCCGCGGGAAGAGGGGACCCGCCGCAGTCATGCCTGCGGCAGGTCCACCGGAGCCAAATGCCGCCCCCCTGGGAAAGGGCCGCCCCACGCGCCTGCTTGGCGCGCTGGGGTCTAGAGCCGCCCCTGGGTCAGACCAAAGGTCCATCTAGCCCAGTATCCTGTCTATCGACAGGGGCCAATGCCAGGTGCCCCAGAGGGAGTGAACCTAACCGGCAAGTGATCTCTCTCCTGCCATCCATCTCCACCTCTGACAAACAGAGGCTAGGGACACCATTCCTTACCCAGCCTGGCTAATAGCCATTTATGGACTTGACCACCATGAATTTATCCAGTTCCCTTTTAAATGCTGTTATAGTCCTAGCCTTCACACCCTCCTCAGGTAAGGACCCACACTCCAGCTGTGCAGCAAAACCCAACATTAAACAGCTTGTTTTTTCCAGCAACCTGCCTGTCAGTGCCCCTGCCGCTCCTCGGCTGCCTGTGCCCCCGCTGCTCTCTGACTGTCCGTGTCCCTGCTGCTCCCCGGCCCTACCCAGGGCCATGTGGGGGAAGGAACTCGGGGCTCAGAAATGCAGAGAAGCCATCTTGAATAACTAGGGGGTCACACCTTTTGTTGTCTCTGCAGGTTGAGCTCATTGCACAAGCCAGGGCCCCCTCATGTCCCTCCGTTCCCCCCTTACCACAAGCTCCCTTGTGTGCCACCCTACAACCACCCCACACCCACTCCCTCATGCCAGGAGATCTGTGTGTCTCCTATCCAGGGCCCCCATTCTACCTCCCATCCAAAGCGCTCTGTATGCCCCCCATATCCCCCTTTCCCACCATGGCAGGGGTTCTGTTTTCCCCCCTTACCCACCTTTTCTCGCTATGCCCCCCATTCTCCCCTCTGCCACATACCAGGGGCTCTGTGTGCCTCCAACTCCTCCTCCTCCTATGACCTCTATACCAGGGTTTCACCGTTCTCCTTCCTGGAGGGGTTCTGTGTGCCCCTCAGGCCAGGTGCTCAGGCCAGGGGAGTGGGCTCAGGGCAGGGTTTTGGGGTGTAGCCCTGAGGATTAATCTGTTGGTCTGTATAAAATGTCTTTTTGATAAAAGTGTGTAGGCTGCATAGATTAATAGAATTTGCAATAGCTGTAAACGCAAGATACCTAGAAGCTTCTAAACCAGACATCCTGGCCTATTTCCTCTGTGACGCTGAAAGCAACCTTTAAGACCCTTACTCAGAAAAGTGATAATAGGAAACAAACCTACGCAAATTGTCTAGGGACTTTCTGAATATCTGCTAACCTTTCACCTAGTTAGGTGCAAAAGGACCTAACAAGTACACCACAAGATACGTAGATAGTTGTCATTAATACGTATACAAAGGTCAGCCTATGAAAACAGGTACCCTCACCTTTCCATGGGGAAAGCCAAATTTGGGCGTAAGAGGAAGGAGTTCTCCCTATAAAAGGTGTGATAATCCACCATTAGAGCGGGCGATACATCTCTCTGTTTCCTTGTCGTCTCAACCTGCTTCGAAGCCTTTTCTCCTATGAAAGTTGTTAATACTAAGTCGTAGTATTAATTCTTCTCAAAGTTGTGAGTATGAACATATTCTCATTTTTGCTAGAGCATTTAGGTTAAACAAAAGAGGGTTTTACTTATAACCAGTTTCTTTGTAACTTCCTCTAGCAGAGGTGTGAAATTTACTCTAGCGCTATAGAGTACATTTAGAACTGTATAATATCATATTATATCTCTTAAAGAACTGTGATATTTTGTAACTTTGTAATCTCATACTGCTTTTAACATTTTACATTTACTTCTTGTTTTGTTGATTTTAAATAAAAGGTCTTGTTTGACTAAACTCTGTCTCTGTCCTAATTCCTGTAATACACCCCAATCTCCTTGTATTAAATTCTGTGTAGCCTGATTCAAGACGAACTTTTATCTTCTGATCACACATATTGGCGAGCCATACCCATATTATTAATATCTATTAATTATTACTAACATTCTTAAATTAATTAGCAAATTAATTATTACATACAACCAAATTAAGTGGATAAATTCCACTGTCCCTACTAACCCTCCCCAAATCAGGCAACAGGGGGGCGGGAGGGGGTGCAGCTCCAGCTGGGGGGGGGTGAGCTCTGGGGTGAGGCCAGGGAAGGGCCAGGGGGTTGGGGTGCAGCAGCTGGTTTAGGGTGCGGGCTCTGGGTGGGAGTTGGGGGGCAGGCAGGGGCTCCAGGCTGGGGTAGGGGGTTGTGCTGCAGGAGGGGGTGTGGGGTGCAGGGTCCAGCTGGGAGGTGCAGTGGCGCAGCAGGGCTAAGGCAGGATTCCTGCCTGCCCTGGCTCCGTGCCGCTCTGCTCCCCAAGGTGGTTGGCATGTCTGGCCCCTAGGCAGAGGGGCCAGGCCACTCTACATGGTGCACACTGCCCGTGCCTGCAGGCGCCACCCCCCACAGACTCCACTGGCCGTGGAACTGGGCCAATGGGAGCTGCGAGGGCAGCATGCAGAGATTCCCTGAATGCCCCGGTGGGGGTGGGGGTGTGCGCTGAGGCTCAGGGACTGGTGTCCAGTCCACAGCATAGAGACTTGCTGCGGGCCGAATGAAACGAAGCAGCAGGATGCATCCAGCCTGCGGGGCCCCCCTTAGCCTGAGGCCCTGGGCTGCAGCCCCTAAAGCCCCTGCATTAATCCGGCCCCGGCCACGCCCAGTCCCAACAATTGGTGAAGGATGGGCCACCATGCCCTTCCCATCAGCCCCAGCGCATCCAGTCCTGGGTCCTGCCTTGTCAGGGACCTGTCCCCTGACCAGAAGTCACCACCTGTCACACGGCCCTGAGCCACATCCTCAGTGCCACAGAGCTCGCAAGGCCTTCAGCTTCGCTCGTCTCTGCTCCCCAACACAGCAGTGAGAAGAACACCTGGCCAGAGTCCACGCGGGTGGGCGATGACACCGTCAGGGCTGAAGTAACAATGTCTCGCCAGGCGAGCTGTCTGACTGGTGTCTCCAATGCTCCTGTGCCATTTCCCAGTGGCTGGTAGGGAACCTAGGCCTGCCTGCTACACTGCCCAGGGACCCTACGACAAACCCAGCCAGTGGGGCTTCCACTGTCACCCATGGCTTTGCTGCTGGCTGCGCCCCAGCCGCATCTCTGGCCCCACTCCCGGCCATGGCCCTGATCCCGGCCCCTGACCGCAGCCCCCGGCCCCACCCCGACCCCCAGCACTCGCTCCTGGCTCTGGCCCCAGCTCCCAGGGGGCGCAGGCCAGGTAAGGGGAGGCACAACCAAAAATGTTTTTTTTGCCAAAAAGGGGCTGGGGTGCGTGGGTGGGAGGTGAGCAGGGGGGCTCAGGCAGGCCCTGACTGCACGGGAGAAGAGGCTGAGCAAGTGGCTGAGGCTGGTTCCGCATGTGGGGGGAGGAGGGAAGGGAGAGGGGGCTTGGCCACTTCCGCGCAGGGGTATGGGGGGAAGGGAGAGGGCACGGGCCCGGCAGCCCATACAGTGACCCACCACTGCTAGCACTCATACAGTATGACGGGGAGTAAGGTACCATGCTAGAGGCTGTGTGTGAGCGGATCAGGAGTGGTGGCCCTCACTGCAAAGCAGTGTGAAAGGACCTCCAGGTTAGAAAACTGAGGGGACATGGCTGAATCCGGATTGTACCCTGGTCAATGTCACATCCTGTCCTGCAAGAAATTCCCATAGTTCAACATCTGTTTTTGCCCCACAAGTTGAAATACTCACATTTTCAATGGAACAAAAAGTTCTGAGGAATTTTGATTTGGCAGAGGTGAAATGTTTCATTCTGAGTCAGTTCAGCATTGAACTAGGGTGGCACATTGCCTCAGGGGGGTGTAGTTCAGGTTACCTGCTGCATCCATTCTCCCCTGTGGGTGAGGCTCCCTGACTGACTACATCTCCCATGACACACCTGTAGCCACTTGACCCCTATGATGCTCCCAAGATGTGCTCAGTCTGTGGGACACTGTTAGATAATGGAAGTTGCAGTCCCGCCAGGGAGCCCCTCCCATAGCAGAGACCGGGGTCCTGGGGCCCAATGTGGGGAGCACGACAATAGATTGAGGTTTAAGATGGAGTTAAATTTGAACCAAACTGAAATATTTTATTTTGGGGATTTTCTGATAATTTTGGGGGGGCAAATTTGAAATTTCCCCAAGGAAACTGCATTTTCCATGAACCCCCATTCAGGTGAAAATTCCAGCCCAGCTCTACGGATCACACAGTGGGACCAGCAGGGCAGGCAGTGTCACTTTGAGACTGTATTGCTCTGCCCTCTCTCAGCTGTGGTGTACCGAAGGTGGAGGGACCTGGCTTTTCACCCCCACCCATTTTCAACAGTGTCTGCTGCCTGCAGGAGCGATTGTTTGACCTTGTCCAGGGGCTGCTTGGTGGTGAATGCTGAGCTGTATGTTTGGTCTCCGAATAGTGTTCCCGAGGGGTGCCAGAATGCCAGGGGGAGAAGGGAGTTTCAGCACATGCCCCCCAGGCACAAGGTCAGGGAAAGTCACTGAAAGGGCTGAAGTGTCTAACGGACAAACAATGGAGCAGCCACCACGGGGCATTGTCTCCGCCAGCCTGGCTGGGCAACTGGGAAAAACCAGACTGGCCAAAGCGACCACGTCACACCTAGGCCCTATAACAACAACCACCGAGCAAAACGGTAACTGGGCTCTGTGACGAAGTGGGACTGTGCTTAATGTTTCCTCTGAATACTGTGTGGGTGCCTTGGTTTCCCCTGTGCATTTCTTAAGTCCTGACTGGCTTTGTGGGGAGCAGTTCCAGAGCATCGCCCGGGGACTCCGTGACAACTGGCGGCAGCGGCGGGATGTACTGCACTCCGTGAATGGCGCTGCTTGCAGTAAGTGACTGGGGAGCAGTAAAACAAAGGGGGGATAATGAGGACCAGGCATGCTGAAGGCTCAGAGAGGGACGGTTTCAGGGGGCAATTATCCTCTGGGAGTGTGTGACCAGCGAGAAGGACTGTTGGAGTAACGGAGTCCCCCTGGGAGGGAGAAGGACTTTTGCAGTAGCAGGGTTCCCCTGGGGATTGCAGGAGCAGTCCCAGGGGCGGAGGAGTCTGCAGCTTGACCCTGGCAAAGAGGTGGTGACCACGAGAAGGGCTGGCACACCAGGGGTTCTTCCTGGAAACCATGGGGGAGCTCAGAGCACACGGGACTCTGAGTCCAAAGCAACTTGGGAACGGTGAAGTGATGGCCTATCACCTTCTCTTTAAGAAGGGCATTGTGATCATGTGCACAGAGAGAGGGTTACGCATGGGGAAGTTCACCAAGGCCCAGTTAATCGTGCAGCTGGAGGAGGAGGACCGCTCTGAGGAGCAGATTCCTGACCCAGATGGGGCTACAAGAGGATCTGGGAGCAGCTGGAGCAGCTGCCAGGCATCCCGGAGAGTCTGGTCCCCAACCAAACGAGGGTCTTCACAATCGGGTTCCCCATCAGGGGATCAGAGACGGATGGGATTGGAGCAGAGCCCGAGAGAGCGAGAGGACCATGAGAGAGAGCAAGAGCCCGAGGAAAAGCTGCAGGAGAAGCAGCGGCAGCATGGACTGGCGATGGTGGAGCGGAGAGGCATAGGGGGCTTCCCAGGGGTGAGTGGGGATAGACCTTGGGCTGCCGGTTCCACAGGGAACCTCAACCCTAAATTGCTGCCCCTGGTTAAGGAGGGAGGGGATGTGAATGCCCACCACACTGCCTTCAAGCAGGCGGATGATTTGAACCAGGGGAACCCTGCGGAAAAGCCCCGTATCTAGCTCCCTTGCTGGGTTCCAAGGCCATAGATACTGTCAACCAGATGGGTGGGGTGGTGGACAGGCTCCCACTCCTGGCCCCGGTCTATATGTCTGTGTGGAGTCTCCTGGGCTCAGGCCTCTCGGACCCCCAGTGGGAGCAGAAGGTGGTGGTCAATGGGGAGACCTGCCTGGGGTGGCGAGACCCTGGGACAGAGAGAACTGTTGTCAGGCCCCGGGTGGTGCAGTCACAGATGCTGAGCGGCTGTGGGACCTGGGTGAAGGTCCCCGGGGTGAAGCCCCTCGCCCTGACTATGGCCCGGATCCCTGTGCAGACACAGGAGGGGTCGGGCTGGCTGGTAGTTGAGGTTCTCCAGGATATCGGCTGGGAGGCCCTGTTGTGGGGTGACTGTGTCTCTTTGGGACAGGATCCAGGCCCCGCTCCTGTAATGGCCGAGGATTTGAATTTGGATCCAGGGAACCAATTGGCTATGATGGAAATGGTCAGTGAAAATGCGAATGACCTGGCTGGCAGAGGGAAGGGGCTGCTGGGCTCAGGATACCTGCCTGCCTGTAACCAGCCCCCTGGGGCTGAGTGGGAGGGAGAGATGCTCCCCATCCCCCTGCACACCGGGGAGGGGGCTCACGCTGGCTCTGATGCTGTGACCAGAGCAGAGAGCTCACTGCCTGCCCCCACTGGGACAGCCAGGGCAGCGCTGAGCATGGGGGGAGCTGAGACCCCAGCTAAGTGGGGGGACACCCAGGCAGGGCAGGTCGGCTGCCAACCAGGTTTGCCTGGTCCAGACGTGCTGCTGGGAAGTGATTACACAGCAGGGAGGGAGCTACCAGGGACAGGGCTCAGGGGGGCTGTGACCCCAGGCCCAGCTAGCGAGAGGGAGCAGGTCCCACTCCCTCCCCCAGCAGCTGAATTCCAGACCGAGCTGCAGAAGGATCCCTCCTTGGAGAAGCTGAGGGAACTTGCTGGCCACAGCGCTGCAAAGCCCCTTGGGGAAGGCTGCAGGGACAGAGTCCTGCAGGAGAAGGGATCCCTGTACCAGGAATGGGCTCCCCAAGGGGAAGTCGAACTGGGGGGAATCGGGAGGCAGCTGGGGGTGCCCCAGGAATCCACAGGGTTCTTTCCGTTCGAGCTGCTGGATGGGGGGAGAGTGAGGGGATCCCTGGACCTGAAAGGGGAGGATTGGGAGGAGAAGGGGGAAGACCCCTTGGGGGATCTCTTCCCTGAGATGGGAGCCAATCTCCCCATCAGGTGTTCCCCATTCAGAGTCCCTGGAAAAGCAGCCCAGAACCTGGAGAGAGGTCAAGGACCTGCTGGCTTTAGATGGGATCCAGCCGTTCAACAGCCTACGGGCCTCACCCGTGGGGCTGGTCCCCAAGGTAGACAGGATGATCTGGTTCTGTGGGGACTATTGGAAGCTTAAAGTCATCACGGTGTCCAATGCCCACCCCATGCCTAGGTCTGGGGAGATTCTAGACAAGCTGAGGGGGATGGAGAACTTGGCCCTGGTGTACGATGTCGTGTGTGTCTTTAGCCAGACGTGGCAGGAACACGTGTCCCAGGTGAAGAGGGTGCTGGGCTGCCTCAAGGAGGCTCTGTGGATGAGGGGAAAGCAGTGGATGTGCTATTTCTGGACTTTAGCAAAGCTTTTGATACAGTCTCCCACAGTATTCTTGCCAGCAAGATAAAGAAGTCTGGGCTGGATGAATGGACGGTAAGGTGGATAGAAAACTGGCTAGATGGTCGGGCTCAACTGGTAGTGATCAATGGTTCCATGTCTAGTTGGCAGCCGGTATCAAGTGGAGTGCCCCAAGGGTCGGTGCTGGGGCTGGTTTTGTTCATAGAATCATAGAATCATAGAATCTCAGGGTTGGAAGGGACCTCAGGAGGTCATCTAGTCCAACCCCCTGCTCAAAGCAGGACCAAACCCAACTAAATCATCCCAGCCAGGGCTTTGTCAAGCCTGACCTTAAAAACCTCTAAGGAAGGAGATTCCACTACCTCCCTAGGGAACCCATTCCAGTTCTTCACCACCCTACTAGTGAAAAAGTTTTTCCTAATATCCAGCCTAAACCTCCCCCTCTGCAACTTGAGACCATTACTCCTTGTTCTGTCATCTTCTACCACTGAGAAGAGTCTAGATCCATCCTCTTTGGAACCCCTTTCAGGTAGTTGAAAGCAGCTATCAAATCCCCCCTCATTCTTCTCTTCTGCAGACTAAACAATCCCAGTTCCCTCAGCCTCTCCTCATAAGTCATGTGCTCCAGCCCCCTAATCATTTTTGTTGCCCTCCGCTGGACTCTCTCCAATTTATCCACATCCTTCTTGTAGTGTGGGGCCCAAAACTGGACACAGTACTCCAAATGAGGCCTCACCTATCTGTTCAATATCTTCATTAATGATCTGGAGGATGGTGTGGACTGCACCCTTAGCAAGTTTGCAGATGACACTAAACTGGGAGGAGTGGTTGATACGCTGGAGGGTAGGGATAGGATACAGAGGGACCTAGACAAATTAGAGGATTGGGCCAAAAGAAATATGATGAGGTTCAACAAGGACAAGTGCAGAGTCCTGCACTTAGGACGGAAGAATCCCATGCACTGCTACAGACTAGGGACCGAATGGCTGGGCAGCAGTTCTGCAGAAAAGGACTTAGGGGTTACGGTGGACGAAAAGCTGAATATGAGTCAACAGTGTGCCCTTGTTGCCAAGAAGGCTAATGGCATTTTGGGTTGTATAAGTAGGGGCATTTCCAGCAGATCGAGGGATGTGATCATTCCCCTCTATTCAGCACTGGTGAGGCCTCATCTGGAGTACTGTGTCCAGTTTTGGGCCCCACACTACAAGAAGGATGTGGATAAATTGGAGAGAGTCCAGCGGAGGGCAACAAAAATGATTAGGGGGCTGGAGCACATGACTTATGAGGAGAGGCTGAGGGAACTGGGATTGTTTAGCCTGCAGAAGAGAAGAATGAGGGGGGATTTGATAGCTGCTTTCAACTACCTGAAAGGGGGTTCCAAAGAGGATGGATCTAGACTGTTCTCAGTGGTAGAAGATGACAGAACAAGGAGTAATGGTCTCAAGTTGCAGAGGGGGAGGTTAAGGTTGGATATTAGGAAAAACTTTTTCACTAGTAGGGTGGTGAAGCACTGGAATGGGTTACCTAGGGAGGTAGTGGAATCTCCTTCCTTAGAGGTTTTTAAGGTCAGGCTTGACAAAGCCCTGGCTGGGATGATTTAGTTGGGTTTGGTCCTGCTTTGAGCAGGGGGTTGGACTAGATGACCTCCTGAGGTCCCTTCCAACCCTGAGATTCTATGATTCTATGAGACTGACGGTAAAAGCCAAAAAGGGCAAGGTGGAGATGATCAGAGATTGGCCCATTCCCCAGACCAAGAAACAGGTCCAGGCCTTTATCGGGATGGTGGGGTGCTACCGGAGGTTTGTACCCCACGTTAGCCCCCTAGCTGCCCCCATCCCTGAGCTATGTGAGGGGGGGAAGCCAGCTGAGGTGCTCTGGACCGAGCAGGGCCAGAGGGCTCTCTGGATACTCAAGGAGGCTCTAATCCAGGGCCTGGTAAATCTGGCAAACCCAGACTTTGCCGAGCCTTTTGCTGTGTTCACCGACACCTCAGACGCAGGGCTGGGCGAGGTGCTGTTGCAAGCCGGTGCTGAGAGGGGGAGACACCCCATCGGGTACCCGAGCAAGAAACTGCTGCCCCAGGAGCAGAACTCTGCGGCCTCAGAGAAGAAAGGCCTGGCCATGGTGCAGGCCCTTAGAAAGCTGCAGCTGGATCTATTTGGGTGGCACTTTACTGTGTATACTGACCACTCTCCTCCGACATGGCGGCGTCAAAAGCAAGGGGCTGATGCCGAGCTGCAGGTGACAGACACCTGGTCAGAGGGTGACCAAGGTTAAGCTGGGGGCTCTTAACCAAGAGAGCCCGAAATGCAGCCCTCCAAACTGGAGCACTGGGAAAAGACCCAATCCCAGTTTAAACCCCAGGGGTACTGGGGTGGCAAAAGGGCACAGGCTGCATAAACCTTCCCACATGCAGCCTGCCAGGGCCAGCGCTTCCATTTAGGCGACCTAGGCAGTCACCTAGGGCGCCACAATTTGGGGGGGGGCGGCATTTTGCCGGGAGGGTGGCAGGCGGCTCCGGTGGACCTCCCACAGGCGTGCCTGCGGAGGGTCTGCTGGTCCTGCGGCTCCGGTGGAGCATCCGCAGGCACGGCAGATCCACCGGAGCCCCGGGACCAGCAGACCCTCCGCAGGAACACCTGTGGCAGGTCCACCGGAGCCGTGGGACCGGTGGCGAAATGGGTAGAGCCGGTCCTGCGCCTTGGGCGCCAAAAACCCTGGCGCCGCTCCTGCAGCCTGCAAGTGCCATCAAGCACAACAGACCTACGGGAGGGTGTGAAACTGGAAGGACCTGGTGTAACTCCCACCAAGGAATGGGAGAGATGCTGGGGCATCCATGGGAACGTTGGTGGGTTCGAACTTCCTCAGGTCACCAGCTAAAGTGACCTCGCTCAGTTCAGTCTTGAAGGGGGGAGAGATGTGACTAAGTGAGACTGTTCTTAATGTTTCCTCTGAATACTGTATGGATGCCTCTGTTTCCCTTATGCATTTCTTAAGTCTCCAGTGTGCATAAATGGCCGACACTCTGTATCCTGGCAACAAATGGCTGGGGCCCTTCCCCCCTGCAAGGGAATAGCTAAAGGTGAACAAAGAGGTCAGGTGACCTCCTGGCCCAGGAAAGAGACAAAGGCCAGAAAGGAGGGGCTGGAGGGGGTTTGAGTCTGGAGCTGGCTGTGGATAGGAAGTGAGGGCAGACGGGGGGGTCTGCCTCGCTGGGCCCCAGAATGGACCTGGCTGAGGTGTCTGGTTCTCTGTACCTACAAGCTCTGTTTTAGACCCTGTTCCTGTCATTGAATAAACCTCTGTGTTACTGGCTGGCTGAGAGTCACGTCTGATTGCGAAGCAAAGTGGGGGTGCAGGACCCTCTGGCTTCCCCAGGACCCCGCCGGGGTGGGCTCGCTGTGGGAAGCGCATGGAGGGGCACATGCTGAATGCTCCAAGGTCAGACCCAGGAGATGAAGCCATGTAAGCTTCTTGCCCTGCAGACAGTCTGCTCCAAGGGAGAGGAGGCTCCCCAGAGTCCTGCCTGGCTTTGTGGGGAGCAGTTCCAGAGCAGCGCCCGGGGACTCCGTGACAAACTGGGCTCAGGCTCACACTGGGGGCGGGGGGAGGGGCAGCATTGAGACAAGACATTTCCCTGGGGGAGGCAGACAGATCTGGAAGGCAAACTGGGACCTGGCTGGGTCTGAGAGCACCTGGGCTTGCTATACAATGTAAGCTGGGTCTGTCTGATCCTGTAACAGGAGGGAGACCCAGCCAAGAGCCTGTCTAATGTAGCTTGTAGGGACGAGACGTTGTGTCAGCTCTTTGGTGTTTGGAAACCATTCTCTCTGGTGCTTTGTTCCATCTGCTAATAAACCTGCTTGTTTCAGGGAGGCTGTTGGTCACTGGTCCCCGAAGAGACGACCAAGCCCGTGCCTGAACCACAGTCAGCAATGAGCAGTTGGCAGAGCTGGGCACTGTATCCAGATCCTGGTCTGAGAGTGGGAGAATGGCAGGACTCCACCCCAGCCAGCGAGGGGTCACTCAGAGAGACCAGCAAGAGGACGGTCAGCCATGTCACTGTGCTGTATATGCTACTGTAGCTACAGGCCTCGATTCTCTCCCATCACGTTCCTTGTGGTGTCAATGACAGCTCTGGTGCCAAGCAGGCGGTAAATGCTACAAATGCCAACGTTCCAATCCCTGGTGGGAGCGTGGAGATTTTGGACTGGGCAGCGCTTTGCCCAGGTGTGAATGATGACACAGGAGACAAGCAGAGGAGAACCAGGTGCTGTGTGCAGGGGCCTGACACTCAGTTCTACACCTCTTCCATGAGCCAGGCGGAACTGGGTCCTGGCTCTCCCGATGTCTGACTGGGGATGGGAACCTGGGCTCCCTCACTGACTTTGTCTCCCCACCTGGATTACAGTGCTGGGCAGCCTGGCAGCATGATCTGCCTCCATCCGCAGAGCAAGGACGACGAATAGAGAGGTATGAAGTAGGAATGGCAGTATCTAGAAATGCCAGTTTATTGGCAGCTCCAGGGGCTTGGTGGTGGGGGGAGCATTTTGAGGAAGTGGCAAAGTCTAAGTACTGCCTCAGCTGAGAGCATCAGCCCCCCCTGTGTCAGCAACGTCCCCCTGAGCCTCACTAGGGTGCCCTGTGCTCCCGAGTCCCCAGGCAGCAACAGTGGCCAGGAACATTTCCTTTCTCTTTGCCTGGCCCAGAGATCACATCCCTTCCTGTCAGATTTGGACCATGCCACGTTCACCTCCACCATCACCATCTCAAGCACAACTCCATAATGTGTGACTATCCTTCTCTCTCTCACTAAGAAGAGGATTTTCCAATGTGAAAACCCTTTATTAAATGTCCTACACTGCGACACATCTCTCGTGTTTAAACTCAGTCACCTGGATTTAATTTCCTTATTTGGATATTTTAGTTTTTATGTATTAATTGCCATTGCACTGCAATCCCAAAGATCTGTCCTTGGGAATGACTTCTCTAGCTAGGTTAGACTGGGTGAGCCCCTCGAGACGTGGAATGGATATCTGCCAATTGGAGAGAACTTTTGGAAATGCGATTTTATTCTGAAGCTTCAACGCCCACTACAGAAGAGACACGGAGTGTGAGAGAATTCTTCAGCCTTTATGGCCTCCTGTTTCTGGTGACCTCTGGGGGGTGCTCATTCAATCTAATGAACAATCACGGCAGGGCTGAGCATGTTTTCTCCACCACACCACATGCTTGGAAACAACAATTTTTGCAAACAGTTGTTCTGATTTGTAATATAATTAAAATGAATCAACCCAAAGCCCAAAGGGGAAGGGCCCAGCGGAGAAGAGCTCGGAAAGTCTGCAGGGAGGGAGAGGAGAAGGAAAGTGGCCCCATTTCCTTGGTAACCCGGGCACCTCCCCCAGCAAGGCCTGTGAGGGCAGGCGGGAGGTTTGGCCATGACACACTCTGACCCTTTTCCATCCCTTCGTGAAGCAGGGGTTGGCCTCACTGCAGACAGGAGGGTGGGGAAGGGGTGACTAACAGTAAGATGCTGGTTTGATGAGGATGGCGGAGGCTTGGCAGTTCCCATTACAGAAACTACCCCAAATGATGCTTCCTTTGACGTTCAGTTGAGCAGAATAACAAGCCGAGTACCACCAGCCCCCACCATAGCTAGACGCACAGTTCCCACTGGAAGTGTCCTGATCCAGGTCTTTAGTGGAGAACATCATGTTGTCATGAACGGTGGTTGGATCGTTTGAAGTCATGGCGTCCCCTGCAGTCCCCGTGTAAGAGCCCAGCCTCAGCCTGTAGCCATTGGACTCATCTTCCAGACTGAAGAGGTTGTAGTCTGCGTATTTCATGGTGCCGGTTGAATTATGGATGACAAACCTGACCTGGTAGACCTTCTGCTTGGCGATCTGATAGATGTACTCCATCCCCAGCCAGTAGTCATTGTGCACGTTGCCAAAGCCATACTTGTAGGTGGTCCAGGACTCGGCCCAGGTGATCTGCGTGTTGTGCCGGTTCCGCTGGAGGACCGTCCAGCCCCCGGCTGTTTCGTTCATGTCACAGTACACCACGAGCTGGGGCAGTCCTGTGGGCTGGATGAGGTAGATACCACTGGGGCTGCCCGAGGGGATCTCACTGCAGTCCTTGGGCTTGGCTGAAGGCAGGAGAGAGAGGCTAATTTAACCAAATCTCCTGAAGCTAGACACCAAAACATTCAACAGGGCCATAACCAGGGCAGGGCAAGTGGGGCAGCCAACCCAGGTTGCAAAACCAAGGGGCCATAAAAGTGGGGTCATCATGGGGGGCATGTGGGGTTGTGTGTCCCACCAGATTTCAGCCTTCCCTTTAGCACAGAGGTTTTCAAACGGGGGCATGTCCTCCCAGCACGCCCCACAGTTTGAAAACCATCACCTCCTGCCAGGAGCCAGCAGACTGGGAGCTTGGCCTGGCCTGGTCTGGCCCACCCCAAACACTTTGACTGCATGTGGCCCCCTCAGTTTGGATTCTCTCCTGAGAGGTGGCTCAGCTTCCATCAGCCGCAAGGGCTTGGGGGCTCTCCAGTTACTGAACGCTAGAATCCAGAGCAGCCAGCAATATGAATAGTGGAAGTGTGCTCAGAAACGCTGCCCCACCCCTTTCCTCTACCATTTCAGCCCTCAGAGTGCATCTGCAAGGAAGTACATAACATAAAGGAGCAGAAATGAATCAAATATAAGTTCATAGAATCATAAAATCTCAGGGTTGGAAGGGACCTCAGGAGGTCATCTAGTCCAACCCCCTGCTCAAAGCAGGACCAAACCCAACTAAATCATCCCAGCCAGGGCTTTCTCAAGCCTGACCTTAAAAACCTCTAAGGAAGGAGATTCCACCACCTCCCTAGGTAACCCATTCCAGTTCTTCACCACCCTACTAGTGAAAAAGTTTTTCCTAATGTCCAACCTAAACCTCCCCCTCTGCAACTTGAGACCATTACTCCTTGTTCTGTCATCTTCTACCACTGAGAACAGTCTAGATCCATCCTCTTTGGAACCCCCTTTCAGGTAGTTGAAAGCAGCTATCAAATCCCCCCTCATTCTTCTCTTCTGCAGACTAAACAATCCCAGTTCCCTCAGCCTCTCCTCATAAGTCATGTGCTCCAGCCCCCTAATCATTTTTGTTGCCCTCCGCTGGACTCTCTCCAATTTATCCACATCCTTCTTGTAGTGTGGGGCCCAAAACTGGACACAGTACTCCAAATGAGGCCTCACCAGTGCTGAGTAGAGGGGAATGATCACATCCCTCGATCTGCTGGAAATGCCCCTACTTATACAACCCAAAATGCCATTAGCCTTCTTGGCAACAAGGGCACACTGTTGACTCATATTCAGCTTTTCGTCCACCATAACCCCTAGGTCCTTTTCTGCAGAACTGCTGCCCAGCCATTCGGTCCCTAGTCTGTAGCGGTGCATGGGATTCTTCCGTCCTAAGTGCAGGACTCTGCACTTGTCCTTGTTGAACCTCATCATATTTCTTTTGGCCCAATCCTCTAATTTGTCTAGGTCCCTCTGTATCCTATCCCTACCCTCCAGCGTATCAACCACTCCTCCCAGTTTAGTGTCATCTGCAAGTTAATGAGCCTAAAGTCCTATTTTTTTTACTTTTTTTGCTTGGTGTCTTCTTGCATTTCTTTAACCCCCTTTCCTCTGCAGCATGACACCATTTACTTCCTTATTTCTGTGCTTTGTCTTGTCTCTCTCCTATTACTCTTTCTCCAGGCTGATGAAGTATTCATTATCAATCCTGTTATTCATTTAGCCCCTTTCTGGTTAGTAGATATTTCACAAACCAACCCTGCGTTTTGTTCATGGTTTTGTAGTTCTCAAGTACATGTCAGATGCTTTCAGCCAATGAGGCATTTGCAAACTATTCGCTTTGGCTGTCAGATAAGAACGGCCATACTGGGTCAGACCAAAGGTCCATTTAGCCCAGTATCCTGTCTTCTGACAATGGTCTTCCGCCAGGCTTCAGAGAGAATGAACAGAACAGGCAATTATCAAGTGATCCCCTGTTGCCCATTCCCAGCTTCTGGCAAACAGAGGTAGGGACAGGAGTACTTGTGGCACCTTAGAGACTACAGCCCACTTCATCAGATGCATAGAATGGAACACACGGACAGGAGATATTTATACATCCAGAGAACATGAAAAGGTGGAAGTAGCCATGTCAACTGGAAGAGTCCAATCAATTGAGATGAGCTATCAGCAGCAGGAGAAAAATAACCTTTGAAGTGATAATCGAGATGACCCATAGAAGGTGTGAGGAGAACTTAACATAGGGAAATAGATTAAATTAATGTAATGATCCAACCATTCCCAGTCTTTGTTTAAACCTAAGTTAATTGTATCTAATTTGCATATTAATTCAAGTTCAGCAGTCTCTCTTTGGAGTCTGTTTTTGAAGTTTTTTTGTTGCAAAACTGCCATGTCTCAAGTCTGTCACTGAGTGGTTAGAGAGGTAGGGACACCATCCCTGCCAATCCTGGCTAATAGCCATTGATGGACTTATCCTCCAGGAACTTATGTTCATTTTTTGTTATTTATGGTGTGTGATTTTGTTACTCATGGTGTGAAACTGGTCACCTACATCACAGATTAGATGTTTGAAACAGCAATAATGAGTCAGGCGCCCTATAGGCTTCCACTCAAGCAGTTCACTCACGTTAAAAGCTGAGCTGCTGTGTCGTCACTGGTATTTTAAGCTGAGTTAGCTAATGTGAATCAGCTCCCCCAAGTTATGAACACACCTTTGTTTGCTGTGAAGACCTCACCATAGTCACGCCCATTCAGGGCTGTCCTTCCCCCTGTTACTGTACCCTCTCCCTCGCTCTGCTTCTTTTCGCTCCCTGTGGTCTCACCTCTCTGCCCCCCTTGCTCCCACCTGGATGTCATCAGCTCTTCACATTCCAGCCCCAGCTCCCTTGCTCCTACTGACATAGGTGGTGCGTAATGGAGGATGGGGGAGGCTAAGCCTCCCCAAACCTCACGTCTCCACTGGGGGGGTGGATTACGGCACAGGCCCCCTGGATCTGTGCTCAGGGGCCCCGTCCAATTTGGGGCCCTGGAAAAATCTCCCCCCTGCCATGGCGCCAGGACTGGAGGAGCTCTTATTCCCTGCTGCAACCCCGGGGCCATGGTGTGGGGGGGTGCAGAGCTTTTCTGGTCTCAGGGCTGTAGTGTGGGGGTGGGCAGAAAGGAGCGAGTGGGGGCAGGGCCTCGGCGGGAAGAGATGGAGTGGGGAAGGAACAGGGGCGCGGCCACAGGGGAAGGAGCAGAATGGGGTGAGGCCATGGGCAGGGGGATGGCCTTGGGGTGGTGCCATGGTCCCGTCCAGGGCTGAGCTCTCAGCCCTGCAGTGGGGCCCGGCTGGAGTGGGAGTGGGGCTGAGAGCAGCGAGCAGGGCGTGGCCTCGGCTGGAACAGGCGGGGCAGGGGGATACAACCCCCCCAAAGGAAGCTTCACCTACCGCCCATGCCTATGACACAGCTTTCTCCAAGGGCTAACTGGTTAACAGTCCACCCTACAGTGTGGTGGTGCTAAGCTCTGGGCTTGGCTGCAGGGCTGGGAGTGGAGAAGGACAGGCAGATCCAGTCCCCGGCCTCCTCCGGCCTCCAAGAGCTGCTACCTGTGGCCGCAGCAAGAGCCCCTGGGGTGCCTGTGCTCCACCCTGGACAGACAGTGCAGGCTCCTCTGGGGGCCTCTGGTACCTGTGCAGCCCGACAGAGGCTGGGGGCCTCCGTACGCCCAGAGGAAGGTGCAGAATTTGGGCGCCTGTGTTTGTGAAGCGCTTCATGAGCCATGGGCAGGGCTGTGTGAGTGTGATGATGTTATCAGTAATGCTCCGAGCGACTCCGTGTGCTGGGCTGCTGGCTTGCTCCCAGGAGATGCCCCCCCAACGGGCCTAAGCCAGCCAGATGGGGTATTCTGCCCTTTGCAGCCTGATGCTAGGGGCTAGCTCCAGTTCTGGGCTCTCAGCTAGGAGGAGGTGCACTGAGCAGACAGATGTTCCACAGTGAGATACTTACCACGTCCTGCTGGTGGTTGGGTGTCGCTGGCTCGCTTCCCCCGGCCATGTCCCAGACTGTGCACTGTATGGACGAGAACAGAGCAGAGATGTCAGACCCTAGTCCAGCCCCAGGGAAGAGGTTTATCTGCTGGACAGTATCACTGCGCTCAGATAACTCTGGCCACTTCTTTACTTCTCATCTTTCTCCTCAGTCCTTTGTGACTCCTCACCGTTTAGGTGATGCCGTATCAGATAAACCTGCGTGGAACTGTCTGATGCTCCCACCCTCAGCTGCTGCTTAGCCAAGGGGAGCTCTGCTTCAGTGGTGCTGGCACTGCCTCATACCCAGGCTGTTGCTTCCCTTGCTAGGAGTGATTTGTGCACCCAGTGTGTAGTAGGCATCCAGGAACTGGCTCCACTGTACCAGACATTTTTATCCTCAGCGGGACCCAAACAGGATGTACAGTGGCAAGGTGGTGTGTGAAGGGACATGGTTCCAGTGCATCAGGGTATCAGGGCCAGTCGGCAGTGCCAAGAATGGCAGGAACTAGTGCATGGAGAGGCACCACGAAACAAAAAGATTCTGCTTAGAGGAGTGTCCTGTCGTGAGTTGACGTTCTCTGGGACAGTGTGTGCTATACGGACAGAGATGAAACAATCAGAGAACAGCTGCAGCATCTGCTATTTCATAGCCTGGTGGAGAAGCTGATGTTTATTGTGACCTTCCTTCGCTGATGCCTGGAGACGTGAAGGGAAAGGGATTAGGGGCCCTGGGCAGGGGAGCAGAGGTCAGAGGGGCAGGTGTGGAGTGAAACTGAGGGAAGAGATTCTGAGGGAGGAGTTGGAGCAAATGGCCAATCAGCACAGGGCAGAGAAAGTCACCAAAACGGTGAGAAGTTCTCTGGCTCTCCAGCAGTCGCTGCTTTGGTGGCTGTGCACAAGGCAGGAGGAATGCAAGGTGCAGCCACGGGAGATACTGTAATTACATTGCTACCGGCCTAGGCTACCTCATGGTTTCATTGCCTAGTTTTATATTATGACTATGGGGGTTTCCAGGAAATTTTAAATTCTGACTTTTCATTCTCATTCGGGGTGAAAGGAATTTTCAAAATGTCAGAATTTCCTTTCCACCTGCTCTGCTGTGTATGGAGTATGAGATTGGCAGGGTCCCCCAGGGATTTGAGCAGCAGTCCCCATGAATTTTAATGAGAATTGGGCACCCAAATCCCACAGGCAGATTTGAAAATTGGTTCCCTCAGGCTGGTGGGTGCCAGGTAAACAGGTGATTGCCCTGCTCCCGCTTCAGAGGTAGCCCTAACATTAGGTTCCAGAAGGGAAAGTTACCAGCAGAGCCTCTCTGAGCTGTGGCATTGTTAACGCCTGGTCCTCAATATGATTTGTGTTGGGTGACCCACTGAAGGCAGGGCATTTTGGTTGGGTATATTATGCATCGTTTCTCTGAAAGTGGGCTGAAGACTCATGAAATGATCAGCTCCTTTCACAAAGGTTTGGGGTACTTCCTGGTATTGGATGGGCAAGAAATACAGAGAACAAAGCTCTCATGGAATTTTTGCATCCTTCCTGGCAGAAACCAGAGAATGCAGACTGAAGAAATTGTCTGAACTGCCAAATCTCAAACTGCTGGGGTTTGGTTTGAGTTGGGATGAAGGTCTGTAGAGATGTGAAGGGAAAGGATCTTACTGGATCTGAACTGCTTTGTCCCTCTCTAACAATAACACCTGGTCCGTCTTGCTCATGTTCTGTCTGTGTGGAGGGTCTGGGACTCCAGGACCTCAGAAGAGCAGTGTTTAAGGACAGCAAAGATAAATTGCATACCAGGCACAGGATCCCTTGGGTTGAGGTTCAGAATTTTATCTGAAGTTCCATTGAAGATATTCGGGTTTTCTATTTCCAGGGTGAGAACTGTGGCTGACAGGGCCAGCAGGCAGGTGAGGAGCAGGAGGTGCTGGGCAGCTGAAAAAAGGAAGAGATTGAGTGACACTAGAAATACAAACCCTCCCTTCAAGGAACTGAGAATCACAACTGACCCAGCTCCACCAAAGTTACACCAGACTCATCGACTGGACAAATCCACAGGGTACACTAGTGCTTCAAGAGCCAACAACTGTGAAAAATTCTTAACCCAGAACAAAAGTGAACAGCATCAGGAACAAACCTTCCTCACCAAGTCAAGTGGTTACAAGCAGAGCCTGTAGAGGGAGTTTGCAAGGCCCTACAGGTGGGTAGCTTTTCTGCATTGCCCTGGCTCTCCGCAGCATGGACTGGAACTAGGGGTGCTGGCTTTCAGAGACTGGCGTTGAGAAGGCACCTGGGCATAGACCAAACTGCAGATTAAGGATAAATGTTCCCCTTATGGAGCAAAGTGCATCATTGCTATTGCAGGGAAGCAGGTTGTGTTTATATTTTCCCGAAAGGGGCTTAGCTACAAGGATGGGTGAGGGATAAGAACCTAGCTCAATAGACAGAACCGGAGAGCATTAGGCAAAACCCCACCAAACGGCCCAGCATGGGTCCCTCAAGAAACGTCTGGCATGAGCCATAACACACAGCACTAGCCATAACAACCACAAACAGGGAAGTCATGGCACTTGGCATAACTGCTGCATACATCCCTGTCCTACAAGGAACCGACGGCATTCTACCAGGGACAAAACAACGAGGAGTCCTTGTGGCACCTTAGAGACTAACCAGTGTATTTGGGTATAAGCTTTCGTGGGCTAAACCCACTTCATCAGATGCATGAAGTGGAAACTACAGGAGCAGGTATAAATACATGAAAGGATGGGGGTTGCCTTACCAAGTGTGAGGTCAGTCTAACGAGACAATTCACTTAACAGCAGGATATCGAAGGAGGAAAGAGAACTTTTGAAGTGGACAGTGACAGCTGCTCTGGTTTTATGGTTTATAGGCTGGCTGAACTGCTCTTTCCCATCGACTGTTCAATGCAGTTACTAACACTTGTATCTTAGTATTTAATGCTACTGTGGAGTTCTCCTCCTTGTCAGTTTAGAGCTTCTATTTCCACGTTTTAGTGCTGTCTGTGTGAATACAAATAAAGCGTGTACAGCACAGTGGCGCCCATATGTCCCAAACTGCAGGAAAACCTTGATGCTGGGGCCTCTCTCCGGTAAGAGGAGAATGCATCTCACCATAGCAGGCGCAGACACTTTCTCGCTGCCTTCCTGCTAGCACCTGTGAGCTCTCCCCCGATTAACGGAGCCGGCTGCACGAGGAGGAGAGCTTCCTGAGGGCCGGGCTGGGGAAACCCTCAAATGGGGACTGTCCCTTCTAGGCAGGGTTGGTTTGTCTAGTAGTGCAGCATTACCTGCGCTAGACTCCTCCCTAGGAGAGACCCATTTCGCGTGAGCTACTGGTTAGTTGTCGCTCTCACACACTTGTAGCTATTCACCTACTCTGAGCCATTCCTGAGGCCAGGAAAGGTTGATGGATGTTAGTGGTGCTGGCAACTCAGTGCACAAGCCAATACGGCGAGGGGCTCTTCCCCGTTCATGACTTCCCTGGAAGGAAGGGCCACCCCCGGGGAGGAGCAGTGTGCACATGCATGGCAAGGGGCACAGTGTGGGCAGTTCAATAGCTGCACTGCCCATTTGATGCCACTCTGCTATTTCCTAGAAGGGCAGGAAACACAGCAAGTTACTGATTAATTTGGATTTTGTCAAACGGGCCCTCCGGCACTCCAGACTCGTGTACAAAGATTATAAAGCAATATGCTCCCAACTCCCCCAGCTGCCCTCAAAAGCACCAGCTGTCATAGGCACACAAAGGCTGTGGCATGGGAAGTGTTGTTCCGGGGAGAGGTTGAGGCACTGGGAGCAGAAATAGCAGGGGTCAGAGACACCCTAGGAAAGCAAGGTGCCAGGAGAGGAAACAGCAGCTTTCTCGGACATGCGGGTGCATACAGCAGTGCAGAGAGTGGAGTGGCACATTTGCTGTCCCGCTGCCAGAGCCCAGACTCACCCATGCCGTCTCTGCAGGGACACCCGTGGAGCTGGAAGCTGCTGCAGGTGCAGGCTGGGTGGAGGGACGCTCGGTCCAGTATTTATAGCTCCCTCCTGCCCCATGGGCGGGGCATTGCTGTGACCGCTCCCAGTGAGCCCTGCTTGTCCTGTTGGTGTCTGTGCTGGTGGTTTCATGGTTTATGTACTTTGTGTCTCTATGACAGGTGACCTGAGGCACAGGCTGCTGTGGTTCTGGGGAAAGACACCGGATCAGAAGTGAAGCAATGATATTTGGGGCTAACAAGGGACTCTGGCACAGCTCAGGTTTGTGGCAGCCAGCGCTGAGGTGGGGCTTTCCTAGGGAATCCATATCCTGAACAGCTTTGGAAACCTCAGCCCAGTAAATAAATACTATTCAGTAAATAAAGGCGATTCACTACCTTCCAGAGAACCCCCCTGTGATGTTGCATTCCATATGTTTCATGGAAATATGCTAATGTGTGTAAATATAATATAACTGAAATATGCTTCATGCTAAAGGTCTCTTGTGAGGTATCATTACAAAGCTTGTTATCTACTGAGTCTGGTCATCCTATTTGTATAAATGTATCATTCTTGAATCTGAAACTAGAATTATGATATATAACCCTGAGGGCCTATTGTAATTATGCAAAGTGTGGGCCATTAATGATGGCTTGGAATGTTGATGGCTCCCATCAACCAGGACAATTGGTTGTAAATGGCTGTTTACTTGAAAGCCTTCCTGTATAGTGTGCTGGCAAGTGGGTAATGAAGTCTTGCAGTGACATGTGACCCTGTCACCTGACCTGGAATCCATCTTTAACCTGGTGCTTTTCCATTTGGAAGGAGAGGTGGGAACCCAGAGAGAGACAACGGATTCCCGCCTTGTGCCAAAGATATATAAAGGGATGGAACAGAACAAAGGGGGCGGCCAGTCTTGAGAAATCCATGGAGTTACCACCTGAGCTGGAGCTAACAAGGACTGTACCGGGGAAAGGATTGGGCCCAGACTAGGATGGAGTCTAGTCTCTGAAAGAAGCTTATTGCAACATCTCTAAGGGTGAGATTTACCCGTGTTCAGTTTCTTAATGTATCAGGCTTAGACTTGCATGTTTTGTTTTATTTTCCTTGGTAACTTACTTTGTTCTGTCTGTTATTACTTGGAACCACTTAAATCCTACTTTTTATACTTAATAAGTGATTAATACCTGGGGGAGCAAACAGCTGTGCATTGGGAGCTGGGTGTCTGGGTGCTGGAGATAGGTGACCTGCTGACCAGTTTTTAGTTAAGTCTGCAGCTTTGGGGGCGTGGTTCAGACCCTGGGTCTGTGTTGCAACAGACTGGAGTGTCTGGCTCAACAAGACAGGATTCTGAAGTGCCAAACTGGCAGGGGAAACAGACTCAGAGGTAATCTCAGCACATCGGGTGACAGTCCCAAGGGGGTCTCTGTGTCTGAACCCATCACACACACCCGCACACACTGCACATGAACCCCAGAGCTCACGTTAGCAAAGGTACCTAGCGAAGTCAAGTAGCTCAGTACTGTGGATTCAGTGTCTGAATGACACGTAGTTAAGAGTTGGCTGAAGTGTTCATGGGAGAATCTGAGCACCAATCCTCCTAGTCCCAGTAGTGCCTGTCAGCTCACCAGTGATAGCTCCTATCACAGAGCCCTTGTCAACTCTTTGCTGTCCCATGCACCCTCCTTGGTGCAATGATCCCAGGGAGGGGAGCAGGATGGCAGTGAGCTGCCCTGCTCTCCCTCTGCGCAGCATCAGGGAGCCTATGTAACTGGATCAGTTCTAACAGCACAAAGAGCCTGTAGCATTCTTATCAGGCAGGGGAGGTTTCCAGGATATTTCTGCCTTTGGAAGGCAAAGAGGGGACACAGATCCCATGAGCACGATCCACCCGGCACTGGGGACAATGTGAAAAAACCTGAACGTGACCCGTCTGGCACTTAAGACACCATGAAAGGATGTGGGCATGACCCGCCCGGCACTGGGGATGCTGTGGAAGGACGTGAGTATGAACCACCCGACACTGGGGACACCATTGAAGGATGTGAGCGTGGACTGCCCGGCACTGGGGACGCTGTGGAAGGATGTTGGAATGACTCCCCACTCCTGCACTGAGGACACCATGGAAGGACGTGGGTGTTACCCGCCTGGTGTTGGGAATGAGGCTTGGGAACAACCTCCCAATAGGAGCAGCAGTGGGAGCAAACAACCTAATTAATTTCAAGCCAGAGCATGATAAATTTATGAGCAGGGCTGTATGAGGGGACTGCCTGTTACAGCGGGAACTGGACTCCATGACCCAGAATCCCTTCAGTCCTAAAATCATAGAACCAGAGGGTTAGAAGGGACTGCAAGTAGGGTGACCAGACAGCAAGTGTGAAAAATCGGGACGGGGGGTGGGGGTAATAGGAGCTTATATAAGAAAAAGCCCCAAATATCAGGACTGACCCTATAAAATCGGGACATGAGGTCACCCTAACTGCAAGGGTCATCTAGTCTAACCCCTGCCGAGATGCAGGATTTGTTGTGTCTAAACCATCCAAGACCGATGGCTCCAGCCTGCTTTTGAAACCTCCAGTGAAGGAGCTTCCACAAGCTCCCTAGGCCTCTGTTCTGTGCCATTGTCCCACTGCTCTTACAGCTCGGCAGTTTTTCCTGAGGTCAATCTGCTAAATTGCTCTGCTGTAGTTTGAACCCAGAGCGCCATGTTCCTGTGTAGAAAAGGAAAAACAGCACAACGACCCACCAAGTTCCCTTCTCCCCCACCTGCCAGTCACACTGCATCAGTGCTGGAGGGACCACCTCTAGGTTGGCCAGTGCTTGGTGCCTGTTCAGTCCTTGGCTCTGCACAGAGACTGCAGCCCACGGGCTCAGCTAGTGCCAGCTCAGGGGATGGGTTCTGTGCTGCTGGCACCTGGCAACCGGACTGAGCCCAACCGCTCATTCCCCCTGTCACTTGACGGGCCGACAGGTGGTAAGAAGCAGCGACTCTCGACCTGCCCTTGCCCATCGGGTTATTGACATTGCTTGGCAGGTCCTACAGAGCCCAGATTCGCCCCATCCTGTTTGGATTAGCTTTCCATATGTTTCCTTATTTGCTCAGGTGCCTGGACAGTTCTTCAGAAATGCTTCGAATTGGGACAGTGTCAATAACAGGTTCACTGCTCTGTTATCGTGGGCGTATCTGGTATTCTCAGGAAGGAGGGAGGATTGTCTGGCTATTTTCTATTATTGTGGGTAATAAAACCGCCCAAGACTCACAGGAGTGACTATTTCCTTCTGCACATGCAAATCTTCCTTGCTGGGAGTTGAGGTTCTGAGGTAAACTGGGTGAGGACGGAGGTGCCGGCTCTGCTATAAAGGGACAAATCGCAGCTCAGTGCTCAGGAGCAGCAGACGGAGCATTCAGTTTTCTTGCCCATCTGCTCAGCAGCACCATCAGAATGGGTGAGTTATTTTCCTACCCAAACCTTTCATTCTGCGCCAGAGGCTGGAGCCACCTCATGCAGGTGCAGAGTGCTGTGAGTAGGACAAGGCAAGGAGTGACGAGGGAGGGAGGGATAGCTCAGTGGTTTGAGCATTGGCCTGCTAAACCCAGGGTTGTGAGTTCAATCCTTGAGGGGCCATTTAGGGATTTGGGGATTGGTCCTGCTTTGAGCAGGGGGTTGGACTAGATGATCTCTTGAGGTCCCTTCCAACCCTGATAATCTATGATGAGTAAAAGCAGCAAAGAATCCTGTGGCACCTTATAGACTAACAGACATTTTGCAGCATGAGCTTTCGTGGGTGAATACCCACTTCTTCAGATGCAAGTATGATGATGAGGACAGGAAATGCAAGGGGCCCCGATCCTGTGTCAATGAGGGGTTGCTGGGCAGCCATCCAACCTAGCAGCAGAAGGGAGGCCAGAGAGGAGAACACATATCTAAGCACCTTGTTAGCACGAGGAGGATCAGGCCCAGGTCTTCCCACACATGCCTGTTCTCCACCCAAGACCTGCCCCATCCAAGACCCTGCACCATGGAGGACTGAGGCTTTGTCCTGACATGCTACTTACCAACCTCCAGCATGGCCCCATCCCCACTCGCACTGGAGTGCGACAGCAGCGTCTCCCTGCTCACACCACAGAGGGCTGGTGGGCTGAGGCCTAAGTAACTTCACCATCCTTCTCTTCCCTTCACCCAACCCCAGAGCAATCCGTTCACCCAACCCCAGAGCAAACCCTTCACCCAACCCCAATCCGTTCACCCAACCCCACAGCAAACCCTTCACCCAACCCCAATCTGTTCACCCAACCCCAGAGCAAACCCTTCACCCAACCCCAATCCGTTCACCCAACCCCAGAGCAAATTGCCCCAGTTTGCCCCACATTCAATGTTGCAAGGAGGTTTTAGGGGCAGAATAGAAGGTGTTTTGAGCTGGGGAAAAAAGCCTATTTGTTGGGGAAATCTAACAACTGAGGTGAAGCCATTCATGGTTAAAAATTGCATCTAAGCTGAGCAGGGCTGGCCTTAGGGAAAATGGTACCCTGGGGAACTTGCATTTTGGTGCCCCTGGCCCCCATGGGCATGGTGTCCCCCCATTGCCCCTGGGTCCCCACAGGCTTCCCAAGCTCCCGTCCCTCCATCCCTCCCCCCCAACCTCTGCCCTGTGCCCCCCTTTGCCCCAATGCCTGCCCCCCATGCCCCTAATCCCTACACCCCCTTCACTCCCAACCTCTGCCCCCCTTCCTGCACCCTAACACCTACACTGTGCCACCATCACCCCAATCCCTGCACCCCTTCACTCCTAGCCCCTGCACCTCCCTCCTGCCCCCAACCCCTGCACTGTGCCACCATCACCCCAATCCCTGCACCCCTTCACTCCTACCCCCTGCACCTCCCTCCTGCCCCAACCCCTGCACTGTGCCACCATCACCCCAATCCCTGCACCCCCTTCACTCCTACCCCCTGCACCTCCCTCCTGCCCCAACCCCTGCACTGTGCCACCATCACCCCAATCCCTGCACCCCCTTCACTCCTACCCCAGGCACCTCCCTCCTGCCCCAACCCCTGCACTGTGCCACCATCACCCCAATCCCTGCACCCCCTTCACTCCTACCCCAGGCACCTCCCTCCTGCCCCCAACCCCTGCACTGTGCCACCATCACCCCAATCCCTGCACCCCCTTCACTCCTACCCCCTGCACCTCCCTCCTGCCCCAACCCCTGCACTGTGCCACCATCACCCCAATCCCTGCACCCCCTTCACTCCTACCCCCTGCACCTCCCTCCTGCCCCCAACCCCTGCACTGTGCCACCATCACCCCAATCCCTGCACCCCCTTCACTCCTACCCCCTGCACCTCCCTCCAGCCCCCAACCCCTGCACTGTGCCACCATCACCCCAATCCCTGCACCCCCTGCACTCCTCCCCCCCGCACCTCCCTCCTGCCCCCAACCCCTGCACTGTGCCACCATCACCCCAATCCCTGCACCCCCTTCACTCCTACCCCCTGCACCTCCCTCCTGCCCCCAACCCCTGCACTGTGCCACCATCACCCCAGTCCCTGCACCCCCTTCACTCCTACCCCCTGCACCTCCCTCCTGCCCCCAACCCCTGCACTGTGCCACCATCACCCCAATCCCTGCACCCCCTTCACTCCTACCCCAGGCACCTCCCTCCTGCCCCAACCCCTGCACTGTGCCACCATCACCCCAATCCCTGCACCCCCTTCACTCCTACCCCCTGCACCTTCCTCCTGAGCCCCTAAGCCCGGCACGGTGTCCCCATGTTTCCCCTCCAGCACCCATGTGGTGGGGAAACTGACCTGGACGCACAAAGCAGCTGGCATTGCCGCTTGCTCCCACACTGGACTGCGGCTGCGAGGAGCGTTGTCAGGGCTCCCTGCATCCAGGTCACTTTCCCTGCCTGGGCTGTGTAAGGGGAAGAAGTGGAAGCTTACTTCAGCTTACAAGAAGTGGAAGATTGGACAAATAACCAGGGAGGAGTATAAAAGTATTGTTCAGGCATGCAGGTGTGAAATCAGGAAGGCCAAATCACACTTGGAGTTGCAGCTAGCCGGAGATGTTAAAAGTAACAAGAAGGGTTTCTTTAGGTATGTTAGCAACAGGAAGAAAGTCAAGGAAAGTGTGGGCCCCTTGCTGAATGAGGGAGGGAACCTAGTGACAGAGGATGTGGAGAAAGCTAGTGTACTCAATGCTTTTTTTGCCTCTGTCTTCACAGACAAGGTCAGCTCCCAGACAGCTGCACTCTGCAGCACGGTATGGGGAGGAGGTGACCAGCTCTCTGTGGAGAAAGAAGTAGTTCGGGGCTATTTAGGAAAGCTAGACGAGCACAAGTCCATGGGGCCGGATGCGCTGCATCCGAGGGTGCTAAAGGAGTTGGCCGATGAGATTGCAGAGCCATTGGCCATTATCTTTGAAAAATCATGGCGATCGGGGGAGGTCCCGGATGACTGGAAAAAAGCTAATGTAGTGCCCATCTTTAAAAAAGGGAAGAAGGAAGATCCAGGGAACTACAGGCCAGTCAGTCTCACCTCAGTCCCTGGAAAAATCATGGAACAGGTCCTCAAGGAATCAATTCTGAACCACTTAAAAGGAGGGGAAAGTGATCAGGAACAGTCAGCATGGATTCACCAAGGGCAAGTCATGCCTGACTAACCTAATTGCCTTCTATGACGAGATAACCGGCTCTGTGGATGAGGGGAAAGCAGTGGATGTACTATTTCTGGATTTTAGCAAAGCTTTTGATACAGTCTCCCACAGTATTCTTGCCAGCAAGTTAAAGAAGTCTGGGCTGGATGAATGGACGGTAAGGTGGATAGAAAACTGGCTAGATGGTCGGGCTCAACGGGTAGTGATCAATGGTTCCATGTCTAGATGGCAGCCGGTATCAAGTGGAGTGCCCCAAGGGTCGGTGCTGGGGCCGGTTTTGTTCAATATCTTCATTAACGATCTGGAGGATGGTGTGGACTGCACCCTTAGCAAGTTTGCAGATGACACTAAACTGGGAGGAGTGGTTGATACGCTGGAGGGTAGGGATAGGATACAGAGGGACCTAGACAAATTAGAGGATTGGGCCAAAAGAAATATGATGAGGTTCAACAAGGACAAGTGCAGAGTCCTGCACTTAGGACGGAAGAATCCCATGCACTGCTACAGACTAGGGACCGAATGGCTGGGTAGCAGTTCTGCAGAAAAGGACCTAGGGGTTACGGTGGACGAAAAGCTGAATATGAGTCAACAGTGTGCCCTTGTTGCCAAGAAGGCTAATGGCATTTTGGGTTGTATAAGTAGGGGCATTTCCAGCAGATCGAGGGAAGTGATCATCCCCCTCTACTCAGCACTGGTGAGGCCTCATCTGGAGTACTGTGTCCAGTTTTGGGCCCCACACTACAAGAAGGATGTGGATAAATTGGAGAGAGTCCAGCGGAGGGCAACAAAAATGATTAGGGGGCTGGAGCACATGACTTATGAGGAGAGGCTGAGGGAACTGGGATTGTTTAGCCTGCAGAAGAGAAGAATGAGGGGGGATTTGATAGCTGCTTTCAACTACCTGAAAGGGGGTTCCAAAGAGGATGGATCTAGACTGTTCTCAGTGGTAGAAGATGACAGAACAAGGAGTAATGGTCTCAAGTTGCAGAGGGGGAGGTTAAGGTTGGATATTAGGAAAAACTTTTTCACTAGTAGGGTGGTGAAGCACTGGAATGGGTTACCTAGGGAGGTAGTGGAATCTCCTTCCTTAGAGGTTTTTAAGGTCAGGCTTGACAAAGCCCTGGCTGGGATGATTTAGTTGGGGTTGGTCCTGCTTTGAGCAGGGAGTTGGACTAGATGATCTCCTGAGGTCCCTTCCAGCCCTGAGATTCTATGATTCTATGATTCTAGGAGAGCAGCAGCTGCTGGTGCCTCCACCCGGCCCAGGTTGGGAAAGTGACCTGGATGCAGGGAGCCCTGGCGTGTGTGTGTTGGGGGGAATATGTGAAGCTGTGTGTTATCTTGAGGGGAGCGTGTGTGTGCCTGAGTGAGTGTATGAGTGCGCTGTCTCTTTAAGAAAGCACTCCGGATCAGGAGCCAGAAGACTTGTTCAGACATAAACAGCCACCAGCAGCTCCGGACCCAGAGAGGAAGGAGCACACACAGATTCCCAGTGTCCCATGTCACCCCAGCTTAGTGGAAATTGGGTACATGGGTTGGGGTTGGGGAGAAGGGGGACACCTGACATCAGTCCCCCCAGCAGACAGGAGGAGGCTCCCAGTCAGAGGGTGTGGGTGGGGGTGGGGAACAGGAACAGCAGCGGCTGCACACAGGGAGCAGGGGCACCCCTGCTTGGGAGGAGTCACCTGGCACCAAGGGCCCCCTCTGCACCTCAGGTGTCTCCCTCCTGCCTGCTGCTCGCCTGCCTGCCTGCTGCCTCCATCAGCCCCGCTGGCTCTGGGCAGGGCAGGTGGGAATCCAAACCCTGCGCACGGCGCCCCCTTTTGCACGCCCCCCTGGGCGGGACCGTACGGCCTGAAACTGGGTCAGAAAGCACGCAGCTGCACTTACAGAGAGTGCCACACCTCACACTATTTGCACATTTGTATGTCACTGTAAATGCAACAGCTGGCTGTAAGCCAACAGTGCACCTAAAAGGTGGTGCTTTTTAAAATTTTTTGGCATTTGATAAGTTTCACAACTTGTTTTTATGTGCATCCCTATCGGACCAAAATGTGACACACTCTCTCATCTTACAGCTGCAAATTTAAGCAAATAAGAGATGTGATTTGGTAAAAGACATAATTTTTTTGTTAACTGATATAGAGTTTGTCATATTAAAGAGTTAAAAACGTTCATAATGGTCTGAGGGCACAAGCTTAGACCGTGTGTCGTCATTTTTGATATTTATTATGACTAGGGGCCTCAAAAGCTGGAAGTGGCCCGGGCCTCTCTGGCCCTCTGAGAGGGCCTGGCTCCTGCAGGGTAGCCCAGGCTTGGTCCTTACAGTCTGTTGTTCTCCAGTCTAGTTTTAAGGACTTAGAATGAGACTTCTACCCATTTCTTCAGGAGTCTATTCCAGCCTAACGGGCCCCACCTTTTAGGTGAACCTTCAGCTTAAAGCCAGCTATTGCATTGATATTTATGTAACCCTTCTGCCCCTCTGGGTTGGCAGCAACAAGGGCCGGGTTCAGTACCCAGGGGTTCTGTTTCAATAACGCAATGCAAAACTGGCTCGAGCCCCCACCCAGTGACCTGGGACAATTACATACCACCCCTCCGGGCACCTCTAGGAGGCAATACTTCCCCTCTCACAAGCAGAGTCTGAGTGTAGCAAAACCCTTTTAATAAAGGAGGGAGACAATGTGGCATCATGTTGGGGAAACACCACAAACAGGATTCATAACATAAACCATGAGCAGAAGACCCACCAAGTAAGTTTGGCAGTGTCCTTTGCCCCTCAGGGTCTTAAGTCCAATCACCCCAAAGTCCAACAACCCAAAAGTCTCTGTCCCTGGTCAGTGCCGCCCCAGAGTTCAAAAGTTTATCTGCAGAGTTTTACCCCCCAGCCTGGGTGGAATTTGGGCGGGGGGGGGCACACAGGGAGTTAAGGGGCACCTTACATGGGCCGGGGCCAACTGCCCCGCCTCTCCGTGGAGTTCTGCAGCAGCCTTCACCATGACCCGCTCCACTCCACCAGCCGTGCTGCTCCTCCAGCCAACCCGTGAGCCGCTCCAGCTGTCCCCGCAAACCACTCCACTCACTGTTCCATGGGCTGCTCCAACTGTGCTGCAAACTGCTCTACTCTGCCAGCCACTTAGTGATAGATCTTCAGGCTCCCCCATTAGTTAACACAGCACTCAGTGATGTCAGCTCAGTAAGTTTAGCTTTTTTAGTGATTTCAGCTTGTGGTAGGGGAGCCCCAGTGCCAGTGCACCATTAGCCCAAAGTGAGCTCAGCTCAGCTCAGCAGTCTCTAGATGGACTCCTAAGGGAATCAAAATCTGCTCTTCAATAGTAGAGCAAGAAGAAGATGCAATTGGTGTTCTAGACCCTCAAAGTGGACCCATGCATACACTCCCCCAACCTCTTTTCATTCACTGGGTTTTGGCACCCATGTCCCTTGTCTAGTGAGTGCTACTTAGTTGATGGTGAGATCCTCTGTCATAAAACAGGTTCATAGTCCCTCATTTACATAATCAGGGTAACAACACTTTATTCCTCCTGCCCTAATAACAGAGAAATGGGGGATCCCACAGCTGTCAAAGTGACCATTTTAGGCTGCCGTGGTCTATGCTAGGTGGGGTAGGTGTGCCTATGCAAACAAGGTCAGCCCCTGAAATTCTTTCCCACACTTGCCATAATTCACCACCAGATGTCAGGGTAGAGCTCATCCTGACTCTGCTTACAGTTACATACAAATGTACAAATTGAGTGAGGTGTTGCACGCTCTGTAACTGCAGCTGCGTGCTTTCTGGCCCAGTTTAGATGCAATTTTTAACCATGGATGGATTCACCTCAGTTGTTAGATTTCCCCAACAAATAGGCTTTTTTCCCGAGCTCAGAACACCTTCCATTCTGCCCCTAAAACCTCCTTGCAACATTGAATCTGGGGGAAATTGTGGAAATTTGCTCTGGGCTGGATGAAGGGTTTGCTCTGAGGTTGGGTGAAGGGTTTGCTCTGGGGTCAGGTGAAGATGTTTCTCACCCGAGTTCACAGCTGCAAATGGTGCAATATCAACCTTGGCCAAAGCTGCCACTTCAACAAATCTCCATCTGCTCCGATCCCAGATTCTATTTGCATCAGCAGGAGGCAGGCTGGGAGCCTCCAGCCTGGCTTCACTGGGTCAGATCTTCTTGGGAGCCGTCAGCCACCAGTGAGCCACTGTCTGAAGGAAAATGAGCCTTCCTGGGGTGATGCTGGAGGGCTGCGGCACCAGCCCTCGCTCTGCTAGGTCAGTCTCACAGCAGCTGCTCCTGTTCCTCCAGGGTTCCGGGCCAGGACGAGCCGTCTCCAGGGATGCCTGGCTGTCCTGGCTGTGGCCTCAATGACTCATTTCTGCACAACCCCTGTCCAGAGCGCTGAGCATGGGGGTGGCACAAGTGTCACTTCCCAGAGTGGTGAGTATGGACCCTGCGGCCGCCTGGGCCAGTGTGGAGTGGTGGTTTGGGCTGCACCGGGTCCTCGACCCAGAGCAGTAGCTGCAGGACATAAGCATTCCTGGGGGGCCTGTCGTGCCTGCCATGCTGAGTGCTCACACAGGCACTGCTCTGCTGCTAGCCCACTCACTGCTTCTAAGGCCCAGCAGGAGCGCTGGCATATGGCGGGAGCTGTATTACATCTGAACCAGGCTGCTGCATGCTATAGAACAATGGGCTCTGCGAAAACAGGCTCTTGTGAAAGGCAAAGCTCTGTCCCCAGCTGCCTTTCTGCTGCGATCACCAGTATGTCACCCATGTCACATGTGGCCTCTGCACGCTCAGTGAGTCTCCAGTCTCTTTGGAGGCTTCAGGGTAAACTTGGGTGAATGTTGCGAAAGAATAGCTGTGCGTGGTCTATTGCATTTTCTGTGGGATTTGCCATGGCCAAGCTGGTGCCCCATTTGTTCACATTCCAGCTGCAATGAGTGAGCAGCTCTAGGGCAGGGCTGTTTGCTCAAGCAGCTCATTTTTGGGGTTATACTAAAGAAAAGTGAATTCTGAATTCGTAAGCAGAGTTATGAAACCGAAATTTTACCATGTGACCTGGGTGTTCACCTAAAATCAGAGCCATCCCTTGGGTACGGTGAATCGGGGCAACCACCCCAGCCTCTGTGCTCTGGGGGGCCCCCGCGCTTCCATAAAATCGTGAGGAAGCAGGAAGGGTGAGGAGGCAAACGGGGAGGCAAGTGGCTAGTGGCAGGTGAACGGGGGAAGGGCGAGGAGGAGCTTGCCAGAACCTCCCCCCAGCACCTCCCGCCCACCGGTGGGCCCCGCCGATCAGCACCTCCCCCTCCCTCTCACTGCTACCACCTGCCGCGGATCAGATGTTTCGCAGTGTCAGGAGGCGCTGTGGGGGAGGGGAGAGGAGCGAGAGGGAGGGGCTGAACTGGGCGGGGAAGAGCGGGGCGGAGCGGGGTGGGAAGAAGCAGGGTGGGGGTGGGGCCTTGGGGGAAGGGCTGGAGTGGGGTGGGGCCTGGACGGAGCCAGGGGGAGGAGCATCCCCTGGTAGATTAGAAACTCGGTGCCTATGTCCTGGGCCCTGCACCCCCTTAGGGATGGCCCTGCCTAATTCCTCAGCTTTGGAACAGCAGACAAACTGCTCTCAAACACACTAAAGACAAAATTATTCCTGAATAATTTTAAATGACCAGTTGAGAACATGGAAAGCTTCTCACAGACAGCTCCAAAGAAAAGAGGCAAAATCCTCAGATAAATGACTGCAATTGCATGCTGAGGTCTTCCTCAGACTCTGAAATAGCCACGGCTGATAACTAACGTAACTTGAGTTTATAGGGATATGGCCAAGAGTGCGAGTCCCTAAATGTTCCTCCTGGCGACATCTGTGCAGTTGGTCAGGTACATTTTAGTCTAGACCAGCCTGTTGTTTGCTTTCGCAAATGCATCCTCACAGGAGTAAATCATTCCACTCCAAGTCAGTGCACTGCAGGCCCCACACAGAGACTGGGGGTTTCTGTCTGGGCCAGGGGACCTGCTATGCTCTCCTGCCTGCTGCCCCCACAAAGCCCTCTGCTGGGGTGGTGTCGGGAGCCCCAGAGCAGTGAGGCTGGGCATCCCTACCCCACGGAGATGAATGGGCATTCCCACCCCACCGGAGCTGTCATTCCAGGCTCTGCGGAGGCAGGTGGGGCCACCGCAGCAGTTATACTGAGGTCACATTTTCAAGCTTTTCTTCCCAACCCCAAGAAATGGACATGTAACTCCGATTCCGGTGTAATGGGCCTATGGTGTCTATCCCTTAAGGTAGCCCTGTCTCTGGTCCCACCTCGGTGCAGAAGGTGCTTGTGTTCCGGATTGGTACTGGCATATATGGATATCTCATGACAGCCTGGCATCTCGCTCTGCTGCGGCAGCCCCCGGTGAGCTGACTGCTGTGTCCTGCTCTCTCTGTTACTGACCTTGTTGTACGTGGTATTTCAGGGTTCCCCAGAGACTGCAGCTACATTCCCACGGACAGCCCCAGCGGGGTCTATGCCATCCAGCCGGCAGGCTCTCCCCCTCGGGTGGTGTGGTGTGACATGGACACCGAAGGCAAAGGCTGGACCGTTGTCCAGAGAAATTCTTACAACACAGAGATCACCTGGACGGAGTCCTGGAGCACCTACAAGTACGGCTTTGGGAACGTGCAGCAGGATTACTGGCTGGGCAACGAGTACCTGTCCCTGCTCACGCGGCAGAACACCTACAAGGTCCGCTTTGTCGTGGAGGACACATCCAACAACACCCGCTACGCGGAGTACGACATCTTCAGTGTCGGGGATGAGCCCAGCGGGTACCCGCTGAGGCTGGGCAGGTACTCTGGGGACGGCGCGGACTATCTCACCACCTACCACGCCAGCGTGGGGGGCATACACGACAATATGAAGTTCAGCACAACTGACAAGGATCAGGACCAGACCAGTGGGAATTGCGCCAGTAGCTATGGGGGCTGGTGGTACGACAAGTGTCAGAATGTCCAGATGAATGGGAAAGGCTACATCTACTGGGCAGGGTTCTGTGGTTCCGGAGAGTGCAAATCCTCCACCATTCTGGTTAAACCAGCAGACGTGTGCTGATCCTTCAGCAGCCCAGCCTTGCCTAGCTTGTCTCCACTAGCAAAATTGGTACCCATATTTCAGCAGCTGCCAGGAGCAATGCATCTGCCCTGATGGCAGGAATAGTGCAGTCACTAGTGGATTTTTAATGCATTTTTACTAGTGTGACAGTGAAACCTGGTTTGAACCAAAGTTCCCCTGAGCTGTTTACATCAGCAGCTTAGCACCACTGCAGCTGCACTATTGCTGGCAGCTGTTTTAATATGGGTAGTGGCTTTGTGTTCCCTGTATAATCAGTGTACTCCCTGCTTTCACACTTGCTCCTGTAACCATTCTAGTCCCTGTAAGTGGTGTATTCCTGGAGATTTCAATGTGATAAATCATCAGTAATAAATTCTTAACTGTGTTATCTACCATGTTTTAGCTAATACTAGTGTGACAGGATCCCTGGGGTGCAACCTGGAACTGGGATACCACTGAGTCATTTCCCTGCTTAGACTGCCTTGCTCCGCACCGTGGGGTTGTGCAATGAGAGGAGTGGCAGTTTGGGGAATCGGTTTCAGGCAGGGTTACCATCAGGCAAATCCCTGTGCCAAACCATTCTGCATTTGCTTACCCAGGCCAATGAGTGTCACCAGCTCAGAGAGGGGTCAGGATGAGGGGCAGAGCTCTTCAGCACCAGCATTCCCATGAACTGATTCCAGCCTCGCCCGACTCTGACCCCAGTGTGTCTCCAGAGAGCGATTCCTGATTCCAGGGGTCAACAGGGCTGCAGAGATCACAATAGCTGATGGGGTTTTTAAGTTGCTCAGGGGCTCCTGAGTGCTGCCACCAAACTCAGCAGCAGCGGCTGTTTTTTCAGCTTCAGTCTCGGGCCTTCTGGTGGTTAAAAAAGAGTCTCAGTACGTGGAAGTGATTTAAACAATGGAATTGTAGTTCAAACACCAGAGCTAGTGCAGACAGGGATACACGTAGCAGTTGCTTGGATCCCACCGCGCACTGGGGTAACAGGAAATGAAGCGGTGGATGAAGCAGCTCAAAATGCTGCAAGGAGTGGAAGGATTGCCTTAGAACAGTGCTGCTCAACCTATTTACCATTTTAGGCTGCATATGTGGCCCACAATGTGTTATGTGGGCCGCAGGGTGAGAGCCACTGCACCAGACACACACTGGCCCACACAACCCTCATGCTCCTTCCCCTCAGGGGAAGGCCCATGCCACGTGCCACACCGACCATCTGCCCAGCACCCCTCATTGGCCAGAGCTCCTCCAGAACCCCCCCGA
This sequence comes from Mauremys mutica, assembly GCF_020497125.1. NCBI lineage: Eukaryota > Metazoa > Chordata > Testudines > Geoemydidae > Mauremys > Mauremys mutica. Next base: position 3,868,770 of record NC_059090.1, on the reverse strand, counting down.
GAAACCCATTCCCCTGTGCCCTGCCCCCGGCTGTGCTCACCGGCCCCACGGAGAGGTGACTGTGTCCTCCAGGCAGCGCCAGCAGTGCGACTGTGGCTGGTCGGGGATCTCTCTGGCCCCTCGGGTGAGGTGTGATCAGCCAGGCTGGAGCAGGAGTGGGGCCTGCCTGGGCTTGGCTCCCTCAGGACACACTTGCCTCCCCCTGCCCCCTCACTTCCCTGCCCCCTCTCAGCCTCTCTTCTGCCCCCTCAGTACCCTGCCTCCCCTCAGGCTGCTCCCTGCTCCTCACACTCCCGTCTTTCCTTATAGTTCTCTTTTCATTTTCTTAACCGTAGTGCCCAGGGGTGGCCATCGTCCCTGCAGGCAGCCTGACTTCAGCCCCCTGGGAAACAGTGGGAGTTGGATGGTGTCCGTCCTCACTGAGGGCATTCTTTGGTTTACAGCCCATGGATAGGGCAAAGGGTTGGAGCTGCTGGGTAATAGTTTTTGCATACGCATGCTGACCTGGCTACGGGGGTGTTTGCTGTGTGAATATATTGGGTTAGGTCAGTAGGGTGCTGTCGGGAAAAACAAGCAGGAAGAGAAAGAAAGACTGAGAAGCCAGTTCCCAGCAAACCCTTGAGAGATGTTAGGAGACAATTCCAGGACGGGAACAGGCTGGTAACACTGGGAAACCAAAGAATTGTGGCAGGTTTAAAAAGGAGCACTCTCCTCGGACGGGGTAGTTGTCTAGGGGAACCTGGCTGAGACACTGGCACCCGCTGGAATATCTGCCTAGGTTAGCATCATCGGAGGGTTAGTCTTTAGGGAAGACAGACGTGTGGAGACTCTCCTTTTTCTCCAAAAGCTTTTTTCCTACTGTTAAAATAATCAGTACTGTGGTTTAAGCCGGCAGTCGGCCCGGTCACTGTGGTTGCAGACTCCCAAAGTGAAGAGCCACAGGTGCCAGAACCCAGTTGGACCTGCTGGGTATGAATGGCAGATTACATTTTCATCGAAATGCTCTGTCGCACTCACACAATGCTTAGTCACAAATTCATAGAATCATACAATCATAGAATTCAAGATCAGAAGGGACCATTATGATCATCTAGTCTGACCTCCTGCAAGATGCAGGCCACATAAGCCGATGCACCCACTCCTGAAATAATTCTCTCCCTTGACTCTGCTGTTGAATGCTCCAAATCATGATTTAAAGACTTCTAGTAGCAGATAATCCACCAGCAAGCGACCCCTGCCCCATGCTTCGGAGGAAGGCGAAAAACCTCCAGGGCCACTGCCAATCTACCCTGGAGGAAAATTCCTTCCCGACCCCAAATATGGCGATCAGCTGAACCCCGAGCATGCGGGCAAGACTCTCCAGCCAGACCCTCTGGAAAAAGGCTAACAATATCCTATCATTGACCCTTTGTACTAATTACCATTGTGGCATGTTATTGACCTATTGACTAAACCCGTTATCCTATCATACCATCCCCTCCATAAACTTATCTAGCTTAATCTTAAAGTCATGGAGGTCCTTCGCCCCCACTGTTTCCCTCGGTAGGCTGTTCCAGTAATTCAGTACAATTACTTCGAAATAGCTCCCAGTTAGCTGTCTTAGATTTCCAGGTGGGTATTTTCCATCAGCTTCAGCCTCACCTCGCCTTTGAAAAGTAGTAAGTACAGGGAAACGATCACTCCCCATTCCTTCTTCCCACTTGTATTTACTTGCACTATCTGCTGTTATAAGTCCCAGGTCTAAGCAGCAAAAACTACCTTCTGCTGCATTAAATCTAGCTGGGGTGCCATCGTTTAAAACCACTCGATAGTTTTCATCAATGAACTTTTCTAAGCATGCACCATGTTTATTAGTTGTCTTACTTCCCACAATTTATTATGACTGTTTAAGTCACCACATATAATATACGCACTTTTAGCCTCTTTACTATTTCTTGAAGCTCTGAACTTTCTAATTTCCCACATGAATTATAGATATTATAAATCCTTAAAGAAAAATAACATTGGGACCTCAACACCATTATTGTGACTGGGGTCCTAGCGGGGAGCCAGCCCAGCTGTGATCACTCACTGCAAAGAATGGGGCAGCCAAACCCCCAAAAGCTGGTGAAGATTCCAATACTTCAATTTACCAAGCCAGCATCAAACAGCTTCTTTATTACCTCAATAGTTACTCAGACGTCCAAACAACACAGTTCCCTTAAAGTGACCCAACCTCAGGCCTCCATCCAGGTACCCACATCAAATATGATGAAAATTTATGTAAATCTTATTTCATCATATAAAAGAAAAGGTTCTACCAATCCCAAAGGATCGAACACATCACCTCTCAGGTTAATGAATGTTTCAGATCTTACCCAAATACATGCTACAGCCAATTTGTATTAACTAAACTAAAATTTATTAAAAAACAAAGGAGAGAGAGTATGGTTAAAAGATCAATATACATACAGACATGTGTTCCGTCTATTGAGTTCAGTTTCATAGCAGAGATGGTGAGCTTTGTAGTTGCAAAGAGTTCCTTTAGAATTCAGTTCATAGGTCATAGTCCAATGTCCAGATGTCATATTCGGGATGTACCAGCATAACTGGGACCTCAGTCTTGTGACTCAAACTTCCACTGATGAAGCCTAAGCAGATCTGAGATCACAGAATCAGGACCCAAGGATCTTTTATACAATTTCATATCTTTTGACAAGTTGGAGTTCAAAAGTGTCATCAGATGCTCCCGGTGTGGTGCTCTGCTCTGTTCAATGTTGATATCAATCGGCTGCGTGCGTGTGTTCCCTCTGTGTGCTGTCCCAGCTCTCCGCAGATTGCTGACACAGCAGACCCCAAGAGAACCCCCAATGACCACAGACTCTAGTAAGGTTTATTGTCAAAGAGAAACACAGTCTCCAGCTCCCCGGCATAGAAGTCCAAGGTGCTGCTGAGGTGCGGCTAGCTAGTACTTATGTGCTCCCTGACAATGGACTCAGCTCAGTCAGTGGCGGGACTTTCCACTGCCCCCTAGGCACCGCCCCAGACACCGCCCCAGGGGTGCATTCTTATACACAGGTACAAATAAGTTACACATCACTCCTGACGTACTGAGGTGCAACCCCTCTACGTAGCAAGGTGCCATCTCTCACCTTGTACATGTTGGGTCGAACAAAACAACTCTATCCATCATATTACCCTTTTGGCCCTGTCATTGGGATGGGTCAGCCTGGTCCTTGTTATCTGTGTGGAGTGTACGAGTATGCGAATGTTCTGATATCTAGTGTCCAGTACACTTTTAGGTATGTCTCTTTTTGCAGCATCAGCCCTTTCCTTGCCAGCGTCTGTGAGCAGGGCCTGCCTCTGGCTCACAGCTTCACTTTGCTTTATGTGAGCAAAGTCTTGACCATTACTTTAGTTCAGGCCTTAGGCCTCATCCCGGGCCTCTGATACCAAGGTTTATATCTCAGGGCCTCCTCTTACTACAGCGTGACTTTGAAGGAGGTCCATCATGGGTACTTAGCTATACGAATTAACATAAGGCCATTTGCTTTTTCCTCCACCATTTACATTTCAAAGAGAGAGGAATACCGAGAAATCCCATATTTACAGGTTTCAGAGTAGCAGCCGTGTTAGTCTGTATCCGCAAAAAGAACAGGAGTACTTGTGGCACCTTAGAGACTAACAAATTTATTTTAGCATGAGCTTTCGTGAGCTACAGCTCACTTCTTCAGATGCATAGAATGGAACACACAGACAGGAGATATTTATACATACAGAGAACATGAAAAGGTGGAAGTACGCATACCAACAGGAAGAGTCTAATCAATTGAGATGAGCTATCATCAGCAGGAGAAAAAAAACTTTTGAAGTGATAATTAAGATGACCCATAGAAGGTGTGAGGAGAACTTAACATAGGGAAATAGATTTAATTAGTGTAATGACCCAACCATTCCCAGTCTCTGTTTAGGCCTGAGTTAATTGTGTCTAATTTGCATATTAATTCAAGTTCAGCAGTCTCTCTTTGGTGTCTGTTTTTGAAGTTTTTTTGTTGCAAAATTGCCACCTTCAAGACTGTCACTGAGTGGTTAGAGAGGTTGAAGTGTCTCCCACTGGTTTTTGAATGTTATGATTCCTGATGTCAGATTTGTGTCCATTTATTCTTTTGCGTAGAGACTGTCCGGTTTGGCCAATGTACATGGCAGAGGGTCATTGCTGGCACATGATGGCATATATCACGTTGGTAGATGTTCAGGTGAACGAGCCCCTGATGGTGTGGCTGATGTGATTAGGTCCTATGATGGTGTCACTTGAATAGATATGTGGACAGAGCTGGCATCGGGCTTTGTTGCAAGGTCTAGGCTGAGGTTGATGGTATCATGATATCAGAATACAACATAGACAGGGACTGTTGATTACATTGTCGACCCTACTCATACAGATGTAAATACACAAAAACACAAACATTATCTCCCTAAATGTCTTTTGAGGGTTATTTATTTTGCAGGATGTTTAACCCTTTCTAGCCATGTGTCAGAATTATATTCTAAGCTTACTTCTTCAATCTCTACTGCTGTGTATTTTATTGTTCCCTTACGAAAGTACAAACACCTCCTCCTAGTCCTATTTTTCCATCTTGCCTAAAGGCATTATACCTTGGAATTTTAAAAGCTTTTCAACCAGCCATGTATCCTGGATGCATATGACACCTGGTTTCGTTTTCATTGCCAGGATATTTTCTTTTAGTTCTTGACCATATTCTATCAAACTGTGTGCATTCCAAGAAAAGACTGAGATCCCCAGACTAGTCATATTTCTCCATTAATGCTATTCAAAATTGCATGAATACAGTCCATTGACAAGTGGCTAATATACAAGTATTTTCCCTGCAGCCTTAGCTATAATTTTTATTTTTTTCTGATTTTTTCCGCAGTTTCAGATGTGCAATTGATCACTTCTAGCATAAATGCAATTAACCTTTCTTTTTTTATTCCTAGAATGTCACTGCCTATTCCTTCCAGGGTGTTTATACAAGGAGGCTGTGTCTGCAAATGCAGTTCCCCATTTCCTGTGCTGATTGTCTCTTCCCTCTCCACCTGATGCTTTCAGAGGTTCCTTACAGCTTCCGCATGATGTTATTAACAATTTTTTGTTTGTCTATCTTTAGCTTGCCTTGCCGCAATACACCCTCTGCATGCCAGAGTGTGATTACAACCAGTTACTACATTTGACCTCTATCCCAGCTGTACAATTTCATAGGAGTGCTCTCCCCAACATTTACTGCATCTTGGTTTTCCCTTTACAAACAGTTGCTACATGCCCATAGCATTGGCACTTATCACCCCTCAGGAGAGGGGGGCATATATGGCTTGGTTCTGAATATCTGAAATCCTAGTGTTATTTTCTCAGTTAGAGTCCCTCCCTTAAAGATAATCTATACAGCTTGTTTGCTCCAGCTTATTTACTAACGAGTTACAAAACTTACTATCACTTTATCTTCTGCTGTGCTTATCTCATCATTGGGAGCAGGTGAGCAGCCCTCAGTGTGAAAGAACAGATTAAGGACTATTTAGAAAAGCTGGACGTGCACAAGTCCATGAGTCCAGATCTAATGCATCCAAGGGTGCTGAGGGAGTTGGATGATGTGATTGCAGAGCCATTGACCATTATCTTTGAAAATTCCTGGCGATCGGGGGAGGTCCCGGATGATTGGAAAAAGGCAAATATAGTGCCTATATTTAAAAAAGGGAAGAAAGAAAACCTGGGGAACTACAGCAAAATCATGGAGCAGGTCCTTGAAGAATCCATTTTGAAGCACTTGGAGGAGAGGAAGGTGATCAGGAACAGTCAGCATGGATTCACCAAGGGCAAGTCATGCCTGACCAACCTGATTGTCTTCTATGATGAGATAACTGGCTCGGTGGATATGGGGAAACTGGTGGATGTGATATATCTTGACTTTTGATATGGTCTCCCACAATATTCTTGCCAGCAAGTTAAAAAAGTATGGATTGGATGAATGGACTATAAGGTGGATAGAAAGTTGGCTATATTGTCGGACTTAACGGATAGTGATCAATGGCTCGATGTCTAGTTGGCAGCCAGTATCAAGCGGAGTGTCCCAGGGGTCGGTCCTGGGGCCGGTTTTGTTCAACATCTTTATTAATGATCAGGATGATGGGATGGATTGCATCCTCAGCAAGTTTGCAGATGACTCTAAGCTGGGGGGAGAAGTAAATACACTGGAGGGTAGGGATAGGGTCAGAGTGACCTAGACAAATTGGAGGATTGGGCCAAAAGAAATCTGATGAGGTTCAACTAGGACAAGTGCAGAGTCCTGCACTTAGGAAGGAAGAATCCCATGCACTGCTACAGGCTGGGAACCGACTGGCTAAGCAGCAGTTCTGCAGAAAGGGATCTGGGAATTACAGTGGACAAGAAGCTGGATATGAGTCAGCAGTGTGGCCTCGTTGTCAAGAAGGCCAACGGCATATTGGGCTGTATTAGTAGGAGCATTGCCAGCAGATCGAGGGAAGTGATCTGGTCTGGTCCCCCCACTGCAGAAGGGATGTGAACAAATTGGAGACAGTCCAGTGGAGGGCAATGAAAATATTAGGGGGTTGGGGCACATGACTTATGAGGAGAGACTGAGGAAACTGGGGTTATTTAGTCTGCAAAAGAGAAGGATGAGGGGGGATTTGATAGCTGCTTTCAACTACCTGAAGTGGGGTTCCAAAGAGGATGGAGCTCGGCTGTTCTCAGTGGTGGCAGATGACAGAACAAGGAGCAATAGTCACAAGTTGCGGTGGGGAGGTCTAGGTTGGATATTAGGAAATACTATTTCACTGAAAAGGTGGTGAAGCACTGGAATGGGTTACCTAGGGAGGTGGTGGAATCTCCATCCTTAGAGGTTTTTAAGGTCAGGCTTGACAAAGCCCTGGCTGGGATGATTTAGTTGGGGTTGGTCCTGCTTTGAGCAGGGGGTGGGACTAGATGACCTGCTGAGGTCTCTTCCAACCCTGATATTCTATGATTCTATGGTCAGCTCTAATGGCACTCCATATAGTATTCCCTTCAGTTCAGTCAAATACTTTGGTAGCTGGCAACTTATTTTAACTTTCCCCAGCATTTCAGTTTTTAGCAGTTCATCAGTTTGCTCATTGTCTTCACATTCAACTGAAAGATCCCCACCTCACAGCCTCCTATGCTTTTTTAGCCCAGTCAGCTACTTCCACAGGGGTAACATCACCGAATCTTGTTTCTTTGGCGAGGGATCACAAGATAACATTAGGATGTATTTCCTTCAGCATGGCTTGTTTGGCTGGTATCATCGTCATCATCTGAGTCTGATTTGACTCTTGTTTTCCCCCTACCTTGTATCCATTCTCCTCTCTAACAGACTCTTCTTCAGTTTCCACAGTGACTTCATTTGGGGTTAGAAAATCCTCCACCAGCCCAGCTAGGCACCCAGCCTCAGCCCCTTTCTGCTGCCAGCTTCCTGGCTTTATAATCCACCCTGCTCCTGCCCAGCTGGGCTTCTTGTTCAGCTAGGCCTGACTCTCCATCCCAGTGCCGCCAGATACCCTGACTGGTGTGTGTGTGTGGGGTTTACACACACCATCAAAATGGGGCACAAAGGACTGTGGGGAGCAGAGGACAGACTGATGGGGTGCAGGGGAATGTGGAGGGCAAGAGACTGAGGAGGTGCAGGGGGGGTGGGGGCAGGACACTGAGGGGATGAAGGGGGATGTGGGGGCAGATGGAGACTGAGGAGGCACAGGGGGTGTGGGGATGGGCAGGAGGAGACGGAGGAAATGGAGGGGTATGTGGGGGGCAGGAGGAGATTGAGGGGTGCAGGGGATGTTGGGGAGAAGGTGGCTGGGACAGGAAGGGAGGCAGGATGGTGCTGGGGGGAGATGGGGCAGTACTGGAGCTCCCACGGGGAGGTGTTTGTGCCACGCCATGTAGGTTGAGATGCTCATGGCTCATATCTCCACGGGGTGGGCAGCTGCCCCCCCTCAGGCTCAGACACCACCAGGCACACGACAAACCTCAGGGTTTGTTATTCTCCAACATCACCAAGTTTTTAGTCAATCACCGGATATTTGGGGTTGATTCGTGTGTTTTGAATATTTGGGGCTGAGTTACAGCAGTTGGAGGTCCTGGGCACACCCCACCCATGGCCCTGCCTGGGACCTGTCCCTGTCCCAGACTGGGTTGTAGTGACTTGGGGCCTGGTGTGTGACAGGCTGTCCCAGAGGAGGCCTCAGCTCCACAGCCCAAGCAGGGGATCAGGGTCGGGAGGCCCTCCATCCTAGCTAGCAGAGGGCCTGTGTGAGGAGTCTTCTGCCCCCCTCACAGAGGGTTCTTTGTGAGGGACCCACCACTAGGCGGGTGGTACCTCTCCCCATACATAGGACCCCTGTGCCCCAGCGGGGCCCTTTGCTCCCGGGGAAGCTGTCCCAGTGGTCTTGAGGAAGGAGGGAGCCCCCTGCATCTGCCTGAGGAGAAGTGGCAGTGATCACTGGTTGCCAGAGGGACACAGTGGTGGAAGAGGGTCACCATCTCTGGGGGATGTGAAATGACAGGGTCCCCACACACAGGGTCCTACTGCCAGAAGGTCAGAGGCAGGGCCTGGTGGGGCCTCCTCCCTAGCTGCTGGGAGAGGGGAGGCCCTGATGACTAGGGGCACATGGACTTTGTGTGGCATCTCCTGATCCTGAGCTGCACTCTTGTCCCTTTGTGTCACTGAACTCTCGCCCAAAGCAGCCCTACCTCAGCCAGGGGAGGGTCACTCCAGCCTTGGAGGGTCACTAGAGCTGCCGCTGTGGCTGCCACTATAGGGAATGTGGCTAGGAAAGGGGACGTATAGGAGGGCCATTGCTGGCTGGCCCAATTTAGAGCAGCAATTGAGCCCTCATTTGTGCTGAGTTCTCCTTGGCCATAGCTGAGGATCTGTCTGTAACGCTGATGGAGCTACAGGTTCTCAGCTGGCACGCAGTGTGGGCTGCAGCCCAAACAGCTGGCACTCCCTTTGCCCAAGGGAAAATGAGAACACAAGGGAGGAGCAGGCATTGTGTGTGTGCATGACACTCGGCTCTACATCTCCTCACTGAACTGGGGAATGGTGAGTCCTGGCTTTCTGCCTGTGGGCCTGGGAGAAAGCCCATGGACAGGCTCTCCTCTGCCTCAATATGGTTACTCAGGAGCAGAGAGGGGCAGTGTTTGAACTAGCTTTGGGAGCACAGGCACATCAGGAATTGGAATTGGAGCAGTGAGAGAATCCCCTGCCTGGCTGGTCATACAGCCATTTACACCTGTGCAAGAGGGGGTCAAATGGAAACAGCATTTCACACCCAATAGAACTCACTTTGCATGGGAGTAAGGGACTCCACAAGGCACAGGGCAGCGTGCAGTCAGGCCCTGCTGTAATACCAGTGAAGCCAAGAGGCCTCATTCTCCTTTCCCTTACACCAGTGTAAACTAGGAGTAACTCCACTGAAGCCGGTGGCACTATGCCCATGCAAACCTGGAGTAATAATGCAGTGCTGAATAAGGAATGAGTTTCCTCAGTATGAAACTCCAGAGTCCAGCCACATTTCCTGTGCTGTGCCACAACTCAGCTAGACATGGAGCAATGACAATTAAATGCCCTGATTAGAACATTTCACCTTTTCCTTTTCAATGGTGAGGAGAATGGGATGAGAAACTGAAGAGCGCAGAATGGCTGTTCCATTGTCACCTATGTTAGACTGCATGAGCACATTCGAGATGCTGCATGGGGGTATGAAGCAGAAGTCATTGCTAGAAATGCAGTTTTATTCTAAAGCTTTAATGCCCACAAGGAAGGAGAAAAAGAAGTTTGTGGAAACCTGTCTGGGTTTGTGTCCTTCTCACCTGCGTGCGGCCACCCACTGAAGCCAGGAACTAAGTGTACGAAGAAAAGTCACTACAAGGCCATGCACATTCTCTCCCCGGAGCTGCTACATTTGGAAACTACAATTTTTCAAAATCATTATTCTGATTTTTAATATAATTAAAATGAATCAACCCAAAGGGGAAGGGCCCAGTGGAGAAGAGCTCGGAAAGTCTGCAGGGAGGGAGAGGAGAAGGAAAGTGGCCCTGTTTCCTTGGTAACCCGGGCACCTCCCCCAGCAAGGCCTGTAAGGGCGGGCGGGAGGTTTGGCCATGACACACTCTGACCCTTTTCCATCCCTTCGTGAAGCAGGGGTTGGCCTCACTGCAGACAGGAGGGTGGGGAAGGGGTGACTAACAGTAAGACGCTGGTTTGATGAGGATGGCAGAGGCTTGGCAGTTCCCACTACAGAAACTACCCCAAGTGATGCTCCCTTTGACGTTCAGTCGAACAGAATAACAAGCCGAGTACCACCAGCCCCCACCATAGCTAGACGCACAGTTCCCACTGTAAGTGTCCTGATCCAGGTCTTTAGTGGAGAACTTCATGTTGTCATGAACGGTGGTTGGATTGTTTGAAGTCATGGCGTCCCCTGCAGTCCCCGTGTAAGAGCCCAGCCTCAGCCTGTAGCCATTGGACTCATCTTCCAGACTGAAGAGGTTGTAGTCTGCGTATTTCATGGTGCCGGTTGAATTATGGATGACAAACCTGACCTGGTAGACCTTCTGCTTGGCGATCCGATAGATGTACTCCATCCCCAGCCAGTAGTCATCGTGCACGTTGCCAAAGCCGTACTTGTAGGTGCTCCAGGACTCAGCCCAGGTGATCTGCGTGTTGTGCCGGTTCCGCTGGAGGACCGTCCAGCCCCCGGCTGTTTCGTTCATGTCACAGTACACCACAAGCTGGTGCAGTCCTGTGGGCTGGATGAGGTAGATACCACTGGGGCTGCCTGAGGGGATCTCACTGCAGTCCTTGGGCTTGGCTGAAGGCAGGAGAGAGAGGCTGATTTAACCAGAACCCATGAAACTAGGCACTAAAGCTTCCGATCCTACTGCTGTGGCTACATTCAGGGCAATGCTGAGATGCTGCATGCTTGCATGGGCAAACAAAGGTCTGGAAAGGGTTAAAATGATGTTTGGGTCTCGTGTCATCTCCGGCCAGAATCCAGACTGAGGGGGCCATATGCAGTCAAAGTGTTTGGAGCGGGCCAGGCCAGGCTGTTCCAGACCATTCCCACCCGAACCAGCACAGTTGGCAGCTTTTGCCCCAGACGGGATTCACCAGGGATTCATGCCCATCAGGGCCTGTAACATCAAAGTTCCCCCCTCTTAATACCCATGATACAAGGCCATTCTCTACCCACCCTGCTGTCCCATGCCCATTCCCCACGCTCCATGTTCAGGTCATCCAGGATCAGTGCGGGTGGGGAGGGGGGTCAGTTTTATTTCCATCATGAGGAGTCTGCCTAGGAGTTATCGCTGCAGAGAAAAATGCTTGAGCAGCTTTCTATTGACATCCTTGCTGGTATGTAGTGTCAGGTCTGCAGAGCAATGGGAACAGGCTCACTGCATGCTGGGTCAGTGGCACAGATTGATGCCCGGCTTTGTGTTCCTTACTGGGAAAATGCAGCAACCATGGGTGTGTGTCTGCCTGAATATTCCCTGGAGATGAAATGCTGCTGGATCCCTCTCTAGTCCCTCCTAGGGTATCACTTGCCAGAGGCCTGAGTAAGGTAACCACATCTACCATAGTCCTTTGGTATCAGCAAGTCACTTGGTCTGTTCCCTTCTTGTTTCCCTGATTATCAGTGCTTAATTTGTGCCCGAGCTCACCAACACTGAGTCCCGGCACCACTAGACTTGGCAGTTCAGAGCCCTGGCACCTATGGGCTTGCTGCATCAGTGGTGTCCCGTCACCTCTTTCATAACAAATTAAGCACTGCTGATTATGGTCTGATCTGACCTGGTCATGGATGAGATCCTGATCTGGGATGCATCATCCATGTCTGAGCAGATGATGTAGGAAACCCAATGCCAGTCCTAGCTACCAGTAGTCCCTAGTTCAGATCCTCAGTCCCAGCAGGGTAAGGAAGGTGGCAGGGCCCTATTATCCCCATCTGACATGTAACGTAAACTAGGCCTCATTCGTACAGTGAAGCCATATGAATGTGCCCACCTGATCTGTGAGTCCAGGGATTGAATAAACATGGAAATGCCAGTAGAAACAGGACACCAGGTTGGGCAATCCCCAAAGGACCAGGCAGAGCTTCTGCCAGACTTGGGGAGGGAGCCCCAAAGATTCACTGTCCTGGGAAACTTCACCCCCAGTGGAGATTATACACTCGGCCTGCCAGCTCAGGCCTCAGCCATCATGGTAGCCATGGACTTCCCCCAGCTTGTCACTGGCCACATTTACAGGTCTGCACAATCACTAGGCCTCATTTTTGTCCTGGGTTTAGACCTCAGCAGTGTTGGAATCACATAGTTCTCCTGGACAGGCCAATGCCTTCCTGCCACAAAGATCAAAGGGATCCAACGTTGGGTACACCAACCAATTTAGTCAAACTAATGGAGGACAAAGGGTAAGTTCCTGATGCCAGAGAACTTCCAGGAGGCCCTGGATGGCAAACAGCCTATCTGCAGTACTGCAGGGTGAACAAGCCTTGGAAGGACTGAGGAATGCCAGTCCACCCCTTGCAAACAGACCTCTTACACTTCATAGTTGGGGAAGGTTGGTACAGGCCACCTGATGGTCAGGGTAACTTGAATCATCTCCCCCTCCTTCAAAGAGAATGAGGTACGAGCCACCCTACGGAATACCAGATCGGGTCTACACCAGCAGCCTGCCCCAGTTCTGGCCAATTTTCAGTCAAGCTTCAAGTACTCTTCTGATCTCCCTGATCCCTCTGATGGTGGGCTAGTATATGGCCAGACAGATAGAGAGAGTGCTCCCCACGGGGTAAGACTCAACATGAAGACATTCCCTGCCCCAAAGAGCTTTCAGTCAAAATGACAGAATTGGAGGAGACAGGATGTCCTGGGAAGCCCAGAGGAAGGTGTAACTTTGAGTGATACTTGTATGTGTGTGTGTGTAATAGTGTCTGAGTGAATGTGAGGTCACTTGTGGGTGCCATGGAAGAAGCGAGGCCGAGGCCAGGTCTGCAACCCAGACTTCTGCCAGCACCGCCAACTCAGTCAGGGGTGAGAAGGGATATGGTCTTGGACTGACAAAGCTGTGCTGGCAAAGCCCCTAGTGAAGACACTTCTTTACCAGCACAACTGCATTTTGACCGGGCTGGCTTGTTTCACTCTGGATGTGTAGGGAAAGCAAAGGCCAGCTTTACTGATGGAAGCTGCGACCAGATCGGGGTGGTTCTAGACATTTCGCCACCCCAAGCACAGGGGGCACTCTGCCGGTCGCCGGTCCCGCAGCTCCGGTGGATCTCCCGCAGGCGTGCCTGCGGAGGGTCTGCTGGTCCCTCGGCTCCGGTGGACCTCCCACAGGCGTGCTTGCAGAGGGTCTGCTGGTCCCGCGGCTCCACCGAAGCCACAGGACCAGCGGACCCTCCGCAGGCACGCCTGCGGGAGGTCCACCAGAGCCGCGGGACCAGAGGACCCTCCGCAGGCATGCCGCCGAAGGCTGGCTGCTTGCCACGCGACCGGCAGAGCGCCCCCCGCGGCATGCCGCCCCAAGCAAGCGCTTGGCGTACTGGGGCCTGGAGCCGCCCCTGGACAAGACTAGCAGGGCTTTGTCAGTACAGTACCGTACAGATACAGCTACACCAGTACCACACTCCTAATGTAAACCTGGCCTGGGATTTTCAGAGCTGCTTAAGGGAGTGAGGCACATGAATGGGATTTGGGTAACCAACTTCCTTAGGCACTTTTGAGACTCCCAGCTTGAGTCTAACAGACACTTGACTGTTGGGAGCCTGGGGGCATGGCATGCCAGATGGAGAAGGTGCTCCATTCTCAATGCTCAGTGTGGGGAAGGGCTTTGAGCTGGGAAGGAGTGAGTGGGGGTGTCTGTGTGGAGCTGACATTGTTGGCAAAGGGGAAGGGTGGCAACCAGGGAGTGAGCGATGAGATCAGAGCCATGGGCCAAGAGGAAATAGGGAGTGAAACCATGATGGGGATCTGGGGGGTGACGCAGTCTGATCGAGAGGCAGGGGAGATCTGAGCTGTTGCATGGCTGGAGGACCTGCTAATACCAAGGGTCCAGAAAGCTGGAGGTTTTATGCAAATGATGAAATGCCCTAATTTGCATATGAAGTGAATACAGAAATTTTCCCACTGTCTCCCTTGTGCCACCTCCCCAAATTCATAAATTCATCCTGTCAAACCCATCGTTTCCCTCTGGAGTTACCTGCATAGTCCCATCTCTGCTTCTCAATGTGTCTCCCCCTGCCCCCTTCCTCTCTCGGGCTCCCCTGCATGAATTTCCCCCTTCCCTTGGTCTGGCTCCCTCCTGGCTCCCCTCTATCCATGGTGCCCCACATCCATCCCTTTGAGTTCCTCCTGCCCTCAGAGCACCCAATGTAGATCCACGACTCATCACTCTAGCCATATCTCTATCGGGGGGGTGGGGGTGGGGGTGGAAGTCCTAGAGTGCTGTAACCATGGCGACCCTACCTAGACACATGGCCTGGTCCCAGTGAGGACTAGGCCTCGGCCTCCCTCAGCTCTGCCACTCTCCCCATCGGGAGCCTAGCAGGAGATGCCCAAGCCAGTGGGATCCCAGGCAAGTGGCATTGGAACAATGTTTATAGTGGGGTTACTGAGAGCCATTGAACCAAACTGTAAACCCTATATATAATGGAAACCACTTCAAGCCATGGGGGTGGGGGAGCACCCCCAAGCACCCCTAGTTACAGCACCCCTGATCCCAGCCAGACAGGCAGCCTGGGCCATGCTGGTAGCAGGACAGCAGAGCGATTCTGACATGGGCCAGTCTGCTCCCCCAATACCCAAGTAAACAGGGTAGCACCCCTGAGTCAGTGGGGTTAACCCAGTGTGACAAAGGAGAGGCTCTGTCCCCTGGTGCACCCCAGAGCTCCCCCTGGAAACCACAGAATATGGGACAAGGCCATAGGCTGCACCAGTTGCTGCAGCTCACTGGCATTGGGGAAGGCCTCACCAAGAGAGGGTGAGAGGTTGGGTACAGCAATAGCCTCCCATCCCCACCCCTGGGTGAGTGTAGGGTACAGAACTAGCCTCCTGCCCCCTCTACTCCCCTGGCGAGGGTAGGGTACAGCAAATTTGGCAATAGCCTCCCACCCCCACCCCCGGGAGAGGGTCAGGAACAGCAAAAGCCTCCTGCCCCCAGGCGAGGGTAGGGTATGGAAATAGCCTCCCACCACCCTCTGCCCCTCTGGCGAGGGTAGGTTACATAGAATCATAGAATCATAGAATCTCAGGGTTGGAAGGGACCTCAGGAGGTCATCTAGTCCAACCCCCTGCTCAAAGCAGGACCAAACCCAACTAAATCATCCCAGCCAGGGCTTTCTCAAGCCTGACCTTAAAAACCTCTAAGGAAGGAGATTCCACTACCTCCCTAGGGAACCCATTCCAGTTCTTCACCACCCTACTAGTGAAAAAGTTTTTCCTAATATCCAGCCTAAACCTCCCACTCTGCAACTTGAGACCATTACTCCTTGTTCTATCATCTTCTACCACTGAGAACAGTCTAGATCCATCCTCTTTGGAACCCCCTTTCAGATAGTTGAAAGCAGCTATCAAATCCCCCCTCATTCTTCTCTTCTGTAGGCTAAACAATCCCAGTTCCCTCAGCCTCTCCTCATAAGTCATGTGCTCCAGCCCCCTAATCATTTTTGTTGCCCTCCACTGGACTCTCTCCAATTTATCCACATCCTTCTTGTAGTGTGGAGCCCAAAACTGGACACAGTACTCCAAATGAGGCCTCACCAGTGCTGAGTAGAGGGGAATGATCACATCCCTCGATCTGCTGGAAATGCCCCTACTTATACAACCCAAAATGCCATTAGCCTTCTTGGCAACAAGGGCACACTGTTGACTCATATTCAGCTTTTCGTCCACTGTAACCCCTAGGTCCTTTTCTGCAGAACTGCTGCCCAGCCATTCGGTCCCTAGTCTGTAGCAGTGCATGGGATTCTTCCATCCTAAGTGCAGGACCCTGCACTTGTCCTTGTTGAACCTCATCATATTTCTTTTGGCCCAATCCTCTAATGTGTCTAGGTCCCTCTGTATCCTATCCCTACCCTCCAGCGTATCAACCACTCCTCCCAGTTTAGTGTCATCTGCAAACTTGCTAAGGGTGCAATCCACACCATCCTCCAGATCGTTAACGAAGATATTGAATAAAACCGGCCCCAGCACCGACCCTTGGGGCACTCCACTTGATACCAGCTGCCAACTAGACATGGAACCATTGATCACTACCCGTTGAGCCTGACCATCTAGCCAGTTTTCTATCCACCTTACCGCAGTCATCAGCATTACCTGAACACACCACACTGGCATCTTCTCCATGGTTACAGTTGTGGTCTCCCCAAGGCTTTAAGGTGCACTCTGTGAGGGCAGATTCTCCTCCTCTGCAATTAACATCGTCCAGTAGGATGGGACCAGATCCTTGTCCAAAGTGAGCTGTGCCTGGTGCCGATACTCCAGCCCCACAGCCCAGCTGCCGACACACCACTGATGCATCATTTAAGTCCCAGCCGTCATCACACACAGTGCCCCAGACATTGTTGTACAGAATTTCCACCCGCCCAGCACAGTGGCTGGGGCCATTCACCAGCCGGATTTGACCTGGGAAAATGCAAACCAAGAGTTAAAGAGAAAGCATCTGGGGAATTGTGTAGGGAAACAGGAGCTACCTCTTGGGAGCTACCTACCATCTTCAAATGCCTTTGGAGCTGTTTTTGTGATATTAGTGATGGATCTCTTGAAGATGTGCAGGTTGTGTGTGTCCAGGCTGAGAACGGAGGCTGTCAGAGTCTCCAGACAGGTGAGGAGCAGGAGACAAATGCATGGGACTGCTGAGAATGTGAAGAGACAGAGTGAAGCTCCCTTCAGGGAATGGAGAATCACAATTCACTTAGCAACACAGCTGGTAATAGAGACCCACAATGCTACTAGGTAGCAATAAACAGCCTCTTAGGCGAACATAAGGGCTCTCCAACTCCGGGCAGTATCAGAAGCTAGCCGTATCCCTGGTGGCCCACATTTCTGTGCTAACTTCTTTTCATGGTTAAAACTGCAACAAGAGTCTGTTTCCAGTTCTTTTCCCAACCCCTCTATAACTTTGATCAGCAAAATTCATTTTAACTGACCAGCACTGGAACTGTCATGTATTCACTGCTCAAGCTTTTTGTTTGTTTGTTTGTTTGTTTTGTTACCAATCCTAATAAAAATGCACCCTGTTTTGAAATTGTGACTTGTGTCTGATGTTTCTGTCTGTTCGGCTCAGGAAGAACTCATTAGTACCACTTCTCAGACTTTCCACTTCATTAACTCTTGAGCATTCATGTAAAGAATAGAGGTTGTAATTAATCCAATTGACTAATGATTATTGTATCTAATTGTAACAATCTTTCACCAAATAAAATGCTTGGGTACAGCTGGTGTTAAGGTTGGGCCATTGGGATTTAAGTCTTGAATACTGAAACACAAGACTAAGGCCCACTTTTCAGATGCTCACACTGAGATGAATCCCCATCTCTGCAGGTACTTTTGAAACATCTGGACTACAAGGTTAGTATTGGTGTGGGCTTGAACTCAACGCAATCCCCCCAGGACCACCTGGCTTGCCCAACCTTTTCAATGCTGCATGTATGGAAATCAAGTGATGTTTACACATGTGCTGAGTGCAAATGCTTCCTCTAATGGGAGTGAATGATTGGGAATTTGGCTTGACCCCACTTTGCATAAGTGTAAATGAGGACCCATGCAGCAAGGCAGGGAGAATTGGGCCTGTCACAGTTTCAGGGTAACTGCACCTGTATCCCACTCTCTGTGGTCCACTTCTGGAGTCCCCTACATATCCCTTCGGTGGAGGGACACCCTGCTGCGGTGGGTACATGGCTCTAAGGTGGGTAGACAGCCAAGGGAGGAAGAAATGATGGATACAGTAAGCTGCCTGGGTTGGTGGCTTTCCTGGAAAGGGGATGTTAAAGCTTGGCTAGCTGCATGTCTGGAGTGTGCCCGACACCAGCCAGCCCCAGCTGGTCACAAGGGAAAGCTCATGGAGTGACCCTTGACTGGTCCCTGGGAAAGAATACAAATGGACCATGTGGGCCCCCTACCCCATACTAAAGCTGGGTATCGGTTCATGCTGGTAATTGTGGAGACATTCAGTAAGTGGGTAGAAGCCTTCCCTACTCCAAACTGCCAAAACCACTGTCTCACTGCTCGTTACCCAGGGTCTTTGTTTGCTGGGGGGTTCCCTGAATCATGGATTCAGATCGAGGGCCAGCATTTCACAGTTCTCTATTGCAGCATCTCAGTGAACTGCTGTGGGTGGAGTGGCAACTCCATATCCCCTACCACCTTCAAGCCACTGGGCAAGTGGAGTGCATGAATCGCACCATCAAGGAGCAGCTTTGGAAGGGTGCCAATCTGGGAGGCACCAATTGGGCCAAGCTCTTGCCTTTCATTTTAATGCGTATCCAAGCCCAGCCTGCCAAAGGCTTCAGTCACGAACTGCTAACGGGCTGACCAATGCCTTGGTGGGAAATACTGCTCCCACCCCCACCAATGGAACAGGTCGTGCAGACAAACATGGAGGACTGGATCCTCCAACTTCAGAAGCGAATCCGAATACTACACAGGGAGGCTGCCCAATCAGAGGGCAAGGCTAGGGCCAAAACCAAAGCCTGGTACGATCCCCCCCCCACAATCCCCTGGATCAGATACAAACAGGGATGCTGGTAATGTATCGTGCTCACAGCCCCACCCCTTTCCAGTGCCCTGGTGGGAGGGTCCTTATCCGGTAGCTGACATGATTCATCCATCTCTGGTGTGCTTATCCCATGAGGATCAGCACTGGTGGGCTCATGCCTCTCAGGTGAAGCGCTGTAATGCCTTCACCAGATGCCAAAAGGAATGAAGTGATTCTGTTTTTTCAGGACTAAGGCCACTCCTGTGGATACTTCTCATGGCTGCATGGGCCAGATTTAATCAGCCTCGTTATCCAGCCCTAATCTGGAGGACATGGGAATACAATGGGAATCGAAGTACTACACTCCAGAACAAGTCCAACAGTGGCCCTGGTATCAAAGGTGAACAATGCCTTGGTGGCAGGGAGGAAATTGTAGTTTAACAAATTGTGGTACTGCATGCTATTGGGGGTTTAGTCCCTATGCTCGCCAATGTAAATTTGGAGAGGTGGGATCAGGGTGTACAGCACCTGAAGCACCTGAAGTGGTCAGTAATTTTAAACCTACACCCGTTGTGCTACCACACACCAGGGCACACAGGACATCCACAGATACCCCATGTCAATCCACTCTCTCTTCTCCTTCCCCAGCCCACCATCTACTGACCCTGATACCCTCAGTGACTGATGCCAAGTATACTTGCAAAATGAATACGGTCCAACCAATCGTTTTGTTCAGTGGTTTAATAACGGCTCCTTACAAGCCCCCAAGTATACCCACAATAGTTCAGCAAAGTGGACTTTTAAAATGAATGGAATAAATGGTCACTTAAATCACTTTGAACAAACTACACAGCAATTGTTTATGCAGGAGTGTGTACCTTTTCCACCTCATTATCCCTCTGGAGAAATGATTCGGCTCTCTGGGGAATGTGG
Source organism: Mauremys mutica (assembly GCF_020497125.1). Classification (NCBI taxonomy): domain Eukaryota; kingdom Metazoa; phylum Chordata; order Testudines; family Geoemydidae; genus Mauremys; species Mauremys mutica. The sequence goes on along the minus strand of NC_059090.1, from coordinate 3,849,082 downwards.
ACATCGGAAGGAAATCTCACTCCTGTCTGGATTCCCCTAAATTCTTCAGGCATGACACCCCCGTTTAATTGGACAGGTTTTGCTGCCCCTTTTTGGACCAAGGGAAAATGTATCCTAATTAAACCTCTTCCACCACCCCCTACTCCTCCACCTCCCTCCAAATTGTCTGTGACACACCCACCCCCATGGTGGTTTACCCCAATCCAAAGACCTGTGGTTCTTAATGCATCTGGTTTACAAATCATAGAATCATAGACTCATAGAATCTCAGGGTTGGAAGGGACCTCAGGAGGTCATCTAGTCCCACCCCCCTGCTCAAAGCAGGACCAAACCCAACTAAATCATCCCAGCCAGGGCTTTGTCAAGCCTGACCTTAAAAACCTCTAAGGATGGAGATTCCACCACCTCCCTAGGGAACCCATTCCAGTGCTTCACCACCCTCCTAGTGAAACAGTGTTTCCTAATATCCAACCTAAACCTCCTGCACTGCAACTTGAGACCATTGCTACTTGTTCTGTCATTTGCCACCACTGAGAACAGCTGAGTTCCATCCTCTTTGGAACCCCCTTTCAGATAGTTGAAGGCTGCTATCAAATCCCCCCTCACTCTTCTCTTCTACAGACTAAACAAGCCCAGTTAGAATAATAGAATCACAGAATATCAGGTTTGGAAGGGACCTCAGGAGATCATCTAGTCCAACCCCCTTCTCAAAGCAGGACCAATCCCCAACTATGTCCATTGCTCTGTTCCCCACTGACTAGTATCTCAGTACACCTCTACCCTTATATAACGCTGTCCTCAGGAGCCAAAAAATCTTACTGCGTTATAGGTGAAACCGCGTTATATTGAACTTGCTTTGATCCACCGGAGTGCACAGCCCCGCCCCCCCAGAGCACTGCTTTACCACGTTATATCCAAAGTTGTGTTATATTGGGTTGTGTTATATCGAGGTACAGGTGTACTACATTTGCTAACTGTTCTCAGTTTACCAAAGTAGGTGAAAGAATGCTGCTATGGGCAATTTAAAACTCATTAGAAATGGTTGGATGGGAATTAAAAAAGAACATCCAAAAATGGCTAGCCCTCAGAAACTACCTCTGGGAAAGTTGGAACTCGCTGCAGAAAGCTGACTCAGAGGCTCGAATCCAACTCTTGGAACGTGCCCTGGGGCTACGGGACATGTGGGGGATTATTACAGGGATCTGCACTTAGCTCAACCGACCGTTTGTTGGGAAATGTTATTCTAACCCTCGAGAATATTACGGAATCCCTTATGAGTAAACTGGTGAACAGTGTAAAGACTATTTTGTGGGAAGAAGCATGTGGCCAGGCTCAACAAACCCTCACCAATCATCTTGTAAACCTCTTGCAGGATGCCCGTCGGGGTTTATGGCCATCTGGGTTGGAAGTGACCAATGTAGCAAATCAATTAAAGGTGTATTGGCCCTTTAGAGCCACCTGACAGACAATTTGGGGGGAACTGTACACTGAGCCTGTGTACCCTTACTGTCAGGGGAGTGGCTGAAGGAAAATGGACCTCAGCCATCCTTTTACAGCCGGGCTTCGGGCGTGGGTGCAAATGAAAAACATCCCAAGAACCCGTATAGCAAGTAGTTATAACAAATAACAACACACGGTTTCTAATGGGATCCGAGGTATACTACCCACACATGGGTCTCGCGTGGGTGGGACAGGGAAATACCTGGAAGGGATGGCCGCAGGAATCGCCACCCCTGCAGTATTCAGAACCCGTACCCCCTCAGCATTCGGTAGAACAGGGAAATAAAATTTGCTGGGAGGGATCGGCTGTGCTTAATGCCCAGGTTTTGGAGGGTGGAAAGTGTGTGGAGCGGGTGGGATTTGGACCAGGAAACTTTTCCTTGCAGCTGGGAAACTCCACTTATCAGATTCATATACCAGCTATGCATTGGCTTAATGTAACAGGACACTCAACAATACCTACTAATTGGACTATGTTGGTACCGGAACCCACTGGGACCATGTGATAGAGTTACCCTGGCAGCTCCAGGTCAAGCATCGCCGAACGCAGATTTTGGAAGCCAAGGCCCTTGGAAGAATAAATGCATTTCAACTGTCTACTGAACTCCCTGCTGATTGTACTTGGACTGATGTTGCCTGTGCCCTTTGGACAGGCCTAATGGACACTCATTCACTTCTTGGTCATATTACTCGTGTTGTAGGAATGTTATTCCTATTAATTGTAGTATTGATCATATTCATGGGGTGTTTGAAATTATGTGCTGCCTTAGCCTCTCCCCGAAAGCCATATTTGTAAATTCAGTGGCTTACCCCTTTTTATGACCTGCCTTCTCTCTCTCCTTGTAGCATGATCAGTGGACCAAGGTATCAGGCTAGCTGGAGCCAGGGCCTCCAGCCTGAATGCCCGTCGTTCAGTGTGCGAGAAGGAGGGGTGCCTGGGCCCTTCTTTGAAGAGAGTGGGGGAGTGTTGGGATATGTTAGGGTTAAGTAAAGACCTGGGAAGTTGCTGATGTGCTGACATGGCATTAGGGGATAAAGGCATAAGCAGGCAGTACGTCTTTGTTTGGTAAATAAGCTGCCATATTCCCCCTTCCCTGTTGCTTGTAAGAATTGATAAGGCCTGCAGCTGCATGAAAAATGTAGTTGTCCAATGAATACCCTTTGTGTGAAAGAAGGTAAAAGTAACATCATAGAATCTCAGGGTTGGAAGGGATCTCAGGAGGTATCTAGTCCAACCTGCTGCTCAAAGCAGGACCAATCCCAACTAAATCATCCCAGCCAGGGCTTATCTCCCCCTCCCTTCCTTTCCCAGCTACATAAACAAGCCCTGGCTCATGGCCCCTTCCTCCCTCCCTCCCCTGAGAACTGCTGATCAGGGGAATTTGTAGCAACAGATTATTGCAAAGAAATGTATTTTCAAGGTAAAAATGCCTGTATAACATGCTTAATGCTGTGAACAATAAATAGGGGTTGGTATACAAATTGTATGGGTGTTTCTATTACTTAATAAGGGTTTTGGGGGTGCTGTAACAAATGTCGGCCTTTACATACTAACTACATACTACATACTAGATAAAAAGAGTGTGCTGTAACCAATCCAGTGCTTACTCGACAATTGGGTTGAGGGGAACAAGTATCGCAATAAATAAGCCTGTACTCAAATCCGCCTCTGGGTCAACCTGCTCCTTTTTCTTCTAACAGATCCAAGCAGCTTACGTGCCAGAGGCTGTGCGTGAACAGCCCAGGAGTGGGGTTCTCACAGCAGAGCAGGGTCAGGCTGGCTCCCCGAGTCAAGGATTGGACTGACCTAGCAGATCATTGAACCAGACAACACCAGGGGAACGTCACAGTGGCCAGGGCCAGCTCCAGCGTTTTTGCCGCCCCAAGCGGCAAAAAAACAGAACAAAACAAAACAAAAAAGCTGCGATTGGCGGCAGCTCTACCACCACCACTTCATTCTTTGGCGGCAATTCGGCAGCAGGTTCTATCCTCCGAGAGGGACTGAGGGGCCCGTCGCCGAATTGCCGCCAAAGAGCTGGACATGCTGCCCCTTTCCGTTGGCTGCCCCAGGTATCTGCTTGCTGCACTGAGGCCTGGAGCCGGCCCTGACAGTGGCACACCAAGCAGGGTGTATGTGCGGCTTGTTACTCCAAATAGAGTTCACCTTTAAGCACTGATATTTATGATTTTAAGTGAGTCTTAAGTGCAGTGGCTAAGAACAGTCAGGAGGCAATCACAGTGTTGTTATTTTCTGTTTCTTTATTTCGGGTGAGGGAACTAAGCAGAAGAAAGCAGAAAAATGACGACCAGTGAGGCAGCTACAAAACTAGAGCTGGCCAGACAGGAAGCGGCAGAGAAGGAAAAGGACCGCGAGTTTCAAATGTGGCAGGCACAAATGAGGCTCAAAGAAGGGCAGGCTGCACATAGAAGGGCTATGGAAGAAAAAGAGAGAGAGAGAGAGAGAGATCAAACACCGGCTGGACCTGCTAGAGAAGCAGAACCAGAGGCTCCCGACCCCAACGACTCCCATCACTACAGAAATCCACAAGTGGGAACACTTATGTCCTGCATACAGTGAGGAGGTCAATATTGCTGAATATCTGACTACCTTCGAAAGGCTGTGTGCAATACATGAAATCCCTGATGATAAGAGAGTTCCTACCCTGACTGCAAAATTAACTGGTAAAGCTCGAAAAGTATTCAATGGAATGCCTATTGAAGATGCTTTAGACTATTGTAAATTTAAAGATACTCTTTTGCGAAGTTTTCAGATTACCCCTGAAACATATAGTGTTAAATTTAGGAATATTATGAGGGATGTTGGGATGAGTAATGGGGAATATGTAAACAAATGAAAGATTTATTGGGAAAATGGGTGAGGGGTAAAGAGGTGGCAAGTTTTGAGGGAATGTTGGATCTTGTTGCTCCAGAGCATTTCCTAGGTATATGTAAGGCTGATGTACAGCAGTGTCTATGGGACAAAGATGTAAAGTCTGTGGATGAGGTGGCTTTTTTAGCTGATACCTTCGATCAGACTCAGGTGTCTGTTGAGGGCAGGCCACAGAAAGAGGGTTTAAAACTGGTGGGAAGGGAGGGTCCCATTTTGCCCCTGGGAAGACAGAAAGGGCCTGGGAGCCTAAACATTCTCTTACCCCAAAACATTCGTCTACTGGTAACTCCTATCCCAAATCTCCTGTAAAAGCAGAAGAGCCCAAAAGGTGCTATCAGTGTAATTCCAGTGTGTGATCACCTGAGGAATAAACGCCCTGTGCTAGGAGGAAGCAGGCAACCAATAGCTCATGTCAGGTCTGCTGTCCTCAACGCAGAAACCCCCCAGGGAATCGAAGCCTGTCATATTGGTTTTGTGAGATTAGCCTCTGCAGAACCAGCCATGGAGTATGTTAAGGTTGTCAAAATGAATGACAGGGAATACAGGGGCCTGCCTCTCTAGTTAAGCAGCGTGTGGTCCCAAAGGCCAGTATGCTACCTGGCCAAATGGCAGATTGTGGGGGTGGGCGAAAGCTGATTCCCTGTACCACTAGCTAGAATCCATGTGGTGTGGGAAGGTTTGGAAAGTGTTTTGACTGGGGGGGTAATGGAACACCTCCTATTCCACCTGCTCCTTGTGTTAGGCCTGAATAAAGATGTAGCACAAAAACCAGTTATGTCAATCTGACTGAAGTCAGCATGTTTCATAAAGCCCTGGGAAAGAGCAAGATAAGTGAGGGGGCTGATGCCAGCTGTGTTGTGTTAAGACACAGTGTTTGAAGGACCGATAAGAAACACAAGCATCTCACAGTTCTGACTAACTCCCTGGTTTAGTGTTCGGTGTGTTTTTAACTCCCTCACATTCCTAACCTTTGGCGCTTGTTGAGATATTAATAATATAATGCTGTAGAGACTAGGCATGCGTATATATTAAAAGGTGTCTAATTTCTAGTTGTTAGACAAAGGGGGTGGATTGCTCTAGTGAATGATCTATGACGTAATAAAACTGTCTATATAAGCTAATACTAAGCTGTAAAGAGGGGGCTGGTTCTTTTCGGATACGAGCTGTTCTTTACTGATACGTGCACTTATCAATAAAGAACTTTTGATCGGACCTTGCTGGTGTTGCCTGGTCTCTCTGCGGTCAGACAACGAACTTCGCTGTTGGGGTTCGAGTCCCCGACATCTTTGGCGACTCCGCCGGGACTCTGTCTGACTCTCCGGCGGGGGATCAGACTCTGAGGCAACGCAGCGCGCATCCTCTGATTTAGAGGAGCCTTGCCTGGTAGTCTGATCTCTGCGTCGGCGATAAGGCGAGTTCTGTGAACCAGCTGAAGCTCGTAGAAATCCAGCAACATCCACCTACCCGTTGAGTAGGGTTAAGGTTGCCTGGGTTAGAGTCCCAGTGCAGATTGTCGGGGTTAGAGTCCCTGACAACTTAGGTCTGGGTTAGAGTCCCAGTCCAGGTTTGCACAGGATACAAGTAGTCTGGGTTAGAGTCCCAGCCTGGGTTTGAGTCCCAGTCCAGGTGTTCGAGTCCCCTGGAGAGGTAAGTGAGCGCTCGACGCGGGAGGTGGGGGTTAGAGTCCCTTTACCTTGACGCGGGGAAGAGGGGTTAGAGTCCCCTTACAAAATGGAACAAGTTGGCAGTAAGTGTCTGGGGGACGCCCCATTGTCTCTAATACTTAAAGATTGAAAGAAGATTTCTGGAACCAGGTAGCTTTTGGAGCTGTATGTTTAAAGCTGTATGGAGAGCTCTTGTAAAAATCCCCCAGCATATGCCCCAGAGCCACACTGGGAGGAAGACTGTCCGTGGGGACGTCTGTCTCTCTTGGGCTCACGCCATCTGAATTTATTGACTGTGCAGCAAGATATGATGCATCGTGGTAATAGGAAATAATGGCCTTGGTGTGTGTGTGTGTGTGTGTGTGTGGAAAATGGGGGAGGGACAGTCTAAATATTCCACCTCACCCCCTAAGGGTACCCCAGCATGTTACATGTACGTACATTATGGTCTTAAAACCTGCAGGTATTTAAAGAATTGGAATCTTTACACGCGTGAAAATCTATCTAAACAATGCCCATTAGAAGGTACCTTCAATCTAGATAAGATCATATATCTCAAAGGAGCTTTTAATCACCAAAGAAAAGCCTCTGACACAGTGTGAGCAATTTGTCTAGGAACGGGTTAATTTGAAATTCAGCTTGCCTTGGTGAAACTGGAGAAGCCACGGGCTGGAATCTGAACTGAACTCTCTGAAAGAGACACTGCAGGAGATTCCAGGGTGTAAAAAACAGCTCTCCCAAGAGCAGAAGCATGTTGGAAATTCTGGACAAGCTGTATACAGGATAATCTCCCGTCTGCCTATTCCCCTTCTCTGAACGTTATACAGACGTGGCCAGTTTGGACATGTGTGAGTATTAAAGTGGCTTAAGGGTTAAAGCATTCATGTTCTTCCTGAGTAATGTGGGAGCGTTCCCAACACTCTTCATTGTTGTTTTATTATTTTTAATTAAGCTTTAAAATTTGATTATATGGTGTGTTCCCCCAACGTCCTGCAGTAGATAAATTGGTAACAGATTTGTCACAGTTTGGTGAGCAATTGAGAATAGGGGAGCCCTATAGAATTTACACCATCTATCTGTTTTACCTTTGTTATTTTGTGTTTCTTTTGTTTGGTACTGTTAGTGTTATATGTTGAGGATTGCATGATTAAAGGTGAGCCTACTCTCAGCTGCAGTAAGTCTGAGAACTGGAGAGGGGTTTAGCATTTTTCTCTCCACCCTGGTTGACCGGAAGGGTGGCAGGTGGATCTACCCCCAGTCGTAGCAGGACTGGGCAATAGAGTAGTTGGAGAAAAGGGACGAGATGTGTACTTGATAACTAGAATTGAGCAATTAAGAGCATGGAACATGAACCAGGCGGCAACTCAAACCTGCGCCAGGGCAAGTTGCAGGCCTTGAGACAGGATTTCCAGTTAGAAAAGGAAGCCCTGGCTAAGCAAGTACCAGTCCTTCAGGGACTTGTTAAAATTTAACCATTTGTGCTCAGCATATGTCGTAACAGCAGTGTGTTTGCTACAAGAGGAAATTAAATAGTTCAACGCCAGTGGGCCATGTGTTTTGCCCAGGTGGCAAGCCTCACAGGGGAGGACTCAAGTAGTTTTGTGAGTAGAAATGTTTTAGGGAAAGGACCAGACGGGTGGGGGCTACTTAAAAAGCCCACCCTCCTAGCTAACTGGTAGTGGAATGCGTTGGTACCCATGGAAAGAAACGGTTCAGAAAAAAAAAAAAAAAAAAAAAAAAAAAGGATCGGGACCAGGCGGCCAGGCAACAGACAGAGAGCTTGGAGAACAGGTTGGAAACTTTTAGGGTGTAGTGAAAAAAAAAAAAAACAAGAACAGGGTAAGTAAGTATACGCATGTGGGTTCAAATACTCAGAAGAATATTTGGAATGGTGATCTGAGTTGGTAAGTGGTTGTTGAAAGGACAAGCACGTGATTTAAGGCACAGTGAAAAGTTAACTCTATAGTTGCTGGAGGGAACAGCAGTTGAATTTTGTAAATGTACTAAAGTAAAAAGTTCTTGGTGTCTTTGAAATGTTTGTAAATAAATTCAGGCAAAGAAATTATTAGATTGCAATCATTTGGCTATGAACAATTTTGTTAAATTAGCTGAAGAATGTATACCGTGCTATGTAATTAAAATTGTATTAGGCTCTAAGAGCACTGTGAGTGCTGATGTTTTCTTTCAGTGTTTACAAGCAGGAGTTACAAGTAAAAAGTGAGCCAGCAAGCATCTGTATTAATGCAAATTATCTAATTAATATGGGGTAATTCCCTTGTTTTGCCTAAAATCAACAAGAGTATTTGTATATTTTTAGTAATGATTGCCTGCCCAGAAGAGGTAGACTTCTGTTTTGTCTTTCAGATAATCAGAGAACACTGATGTCGGCTGAACAGCATTCAACGTACCATGATTTGCTGGCACAGTAAAAATTGTGTTTTGTGTTCTATGTTCTGTCTTGTGGTGTTGTCTTGTGGCCAAAATTGATGTGTTTAATATTTTTATGGGATGGTCTGATTTAAAATCAAGCAGCAGTGTTGGATTAAAATGCAGATATTTGTTTTGTTCAACTTAGAATACAAAGTGTTTGGATACATCAGCAAAATGTGATATACTAAAGTCTTATACATTTTCTTAAGTAAGAGAAAGATACTACCTTGGCCAAAACTTTTAATTGACAATTGTTATTGAAATTTGCATATTAACAGTCTTTGAAAGCAAGGACATGGAAAGTTAACCCACTCCCCATATTGTACATGGGATCCTTCTGGCTACCTCAGACTTCTAGCCAGAGGGCTGGGGATGGTGGACAGCTATTGGACTACAGTTTGTATTAAATGAACTCATCGAAGTGGGTGTGCTTGTCTTGGTTTGTTGTTCTCAAGTTCTGTAATAACATTATTTTAGTGAAATGGTATATGTGGCATATATTAGATAAGACTAATGTACTGTAAAACAGCAATGTGTATGTGTTCATTGTTAACAAACGGTACATAAGTAAAAAGTAAAAGTTTCTTTTGTAGGTTACAAAAAAAAAACAAAAAAAACAGCCGAGGAGGGAAAAGGAAAGGACAAGTTGACTGAGAAAAAAATAGTTAACATGCTTGGTTTAAAGATGAGACGTCAAGGACACTCCTCACAGCTAAGACTTGGCTAACCCTCAAAAGGAACAAGGGGGGGACTTAAATTTGCCCATGCAGCTATAAAATTTGTAAAATCTGCAAAGACACTAATGCAATGTGTTAGGTTTTTTTTTTCTCACAGGTAAAGAAGAAACAACCCAAAGATCCTAGCAGCCTGCCCCTCCTTGGAACCAGGAGACTGGGTCTACATACAGATCCATCAACGAAAGACTGCCTTGGCTCCATGCTGGAAAGGCCCGTATTGAGTCCTGCTGACTACCAACACCGCTGTGAAGTGCCAAAGACTGACTGCTTGGACCCAGGATTCTCACTGCAAAAAAGACCCCTCCACCTCAGAAGAATTCTCCTACTGATGATAAGCCTATTTTTTTTTCTAGTTCTATTGTGCTTCTGAACAGCATGGCAAAAGGACAAGGTAACGTGCTGGTTGAACCTCTCCCTTGTCCACGGACAAATCTATTGTGCCTTTGAATTTTTCTAAAAGAAGCAAAACCATTACAGGGTGATGTACTCATCATCTCTTCCCTGTAGAATGCTAAACTACATCTGTTTTGGGAAAGAAGAAAAAAAACACTCACTCCACTGACATTGCCAAAGTCCAGGAATTCCTGACCAAAAAGAACATTAAGAACTGACCCTGGTGAAGAAACAAACAATTACACACTGGCAGGAAGAAATTTGTGGGACTTATGTTTGGAACTGTGGTATTAATTGGATTTTGGGGTTTATTCTACAGGCTGTGCCCTGTGTTTTGGATAACTCCTTCAGCATGTATTGCCCTCCCTCATTGCATTTTGAATAGCATTGTCCTTATCCAGTTTTCAGATCGCTTTTACATACCCAGATTGCTCACAAGGGGCTGCCATTAGATTAGCACAACAGCGGGCCTGGGTTATTTCCTCTGGAAAGAAAGAGAATTGACCAAATCCCTGTGGTCTAGGGGCCAATGGTACACTGCCATTTGGAATATTCTTAAAGGCCAAGAAAATCATGAGAACTTGGGCCAACTAGAAAAGGCCACTAGACTTATTTTTGATGCTCAGCTATCTTAAGTACAAGCTGGAGTTGGTGAGTTACATGTCATTTCCACCCTTAGTTCTGTGACCCAGAAGTTACTGACAGAGATGGTACTAAATATCACTGAGGCTGGAAAGGCATTGCAGTGGGATCTAATATGTTTAAATTGATCCTGAGCACTGGACTTGGCCCACTGCCCTTACAGACACACAGGAGTACCATCTGATCTGTGGTCATGCAAACATACTTGGACACTTTCTGGATGAAAGTGTGGATATTCACAGTGCTCCTTCCAAGCATTTGGACCGGTTAGGGTGGGTGTGGGCTCCCACATACCAGATCCTGCCGGGTCCATGGGGAGGAGGCGTGTGGGACTGAATTATTTACCGAGACATCTGGGACATTAGACCCCTTGGTATACCTAACTGATTTATAGTCAGTGCCCCAGACCAATGAACTGTTACCCCTGAAGGCGATTTGTAGCTTCGTCTGCAACTGAAGAAACCGTAACCCGGTTGTGCCCTGCCAAGCGATCATTTGTTGTCCCAAGAGTCCCGTTGGTCCTCTAGGGACAAAGGGGGGATTGTTAGGCCTGAATAAAGATGTAGCACAAAAACCAGTTATGTCAATCTGACTGAAGTCAGCATGTTTCATAAAGCCCTGGGAAAGAGTAAGATAAGTGAGGGGGCTGGTGCCAGCTGTGTTGTGTTAAGACACAGTGTTTGAAGGACCGATAAGAAACACAAGCATCTCACAGTTCTGACTAACTCCCTGGTTTAGTGTTCGGTGTGTTTTTAACTCCCTCACATTCCTAACCTTTGGCGCTTGTTGAGATATTAATAATATAATGCTGTAGAGACTAGGCATGCGTATATATTAAAAGGTGTCTAATTTCTAGTTGTTAGACAAAGGGGGTGGATTGCTCTAGTGAATGATCTATGACGTAATAAAACTGTCTATATAAGCTAATACTAAGCTGTAAAGAGGGGGCTGGTTCTTTTCGGATACGAGCTGTTCTTTACTGATACGTGCACTTATCAATAAAGAACTTTTGATCGGACCTTGCTGGTGTTGCCTGGTCTCTCTGCGGTCAGACAACGAACTTCGCTGTTGGGGTTCGAGTCCCCGACACTTGGTAATGATTTTTTCCATGTAGCTCAGGTTAAAGTATTTGCCTGGAGCAGGAGGGAGTTTTATGCTGGGACCCCTGAGGGAAAGGGTCAGGTCTCAGGAACTGCTGAGAGAATGGGAGAGAGTCTCCTTGATTCTTCTGCAGCAGGGGGGAAGCCACATGCTTCCAGGTGGGAGGGTGGTTGAGACCAACTCCTGCACTGCAGCTGGAGGCAACACCACATCAGGAAAGGATGGGGGTGTGATGCCTGCCAGGGAGAGAACTGTCCAGCTTGTTAGCTGCCAGCAGGTCACAGCTGAACCTGAGAAACTTAGCTCTAGGGAGCAGAGAGAAATGTGTCCCAGAGGATCTCACAAACCACTGAGGTGGGTGAGAATTCCTGTGACTCTGTAACACAGGGAAGCAGGGTGCTTCCAAGTATGGGAGGGGCTGAGCCTAGCTCCTTTCCAGCAGAAGGAAATGTGCCCTCAGGCACAGGGGCAGGAGAGGTGTTGTCAGTGATTAAGGAAACTGCCCCACTTGGTAGCTGGCAGAGACACTAGAATACCAGGAACCTCAGGAGATCATCTAGACCAACCCCCTGCTCAAAGCAGGACCAATCCCCAAAAAGATTTTTACCCCAGTTCCCTAAATGGCCCCTCAAGGATTGAACTCACAACCCTGGGTTTAGCAGGCCACTACTCAAACCACTGAGCTATCCCTCCCTCCCTTCCTTGTCACTCCTTGCCTTGTCCTACTCACAGCACTCTGCACCTGCATGAGGCAGCTCCAGCCTCTGGCACGGAATGAAAAGTTTGGGCAGGAAAATAACTCACCCATTCTGATGGTGCTGCTGAGCAGATGGGCAAGAAAACTGAATGCTCTGTCTGCTGCTCCTGAGCACTGAGCTGCGATTTGTCCCTTTATAGCAGAGCCGGCACCTCCGTCCTCACCCAGTTTACCTCAGAACCTCAACTCCCAGCAAGGAAGATTTGCATGTGCAGAAGGAAATAGTCACTGCTTGTGAGTCTTGGGCGGTTTTATTACCCACAATAATAGAAAATAGCCAGACAGTCCTCCCTCCTTCCTGAGAATACCAGATACGCCCATGATAACAGAGCAGTGAGCCAGGGATTTCTGTTATTGACACTGTCCCAATTCGAAGCATTTCTGAAGAACTGTCCAGGCACCTGAGCAAATAAGGAAACATATGGAAAGTTCAATCCAAACAGGATGGGGCGAATCTGGGCTCAGTAGGACCTGCCAAGCAATGTCAATAACCCGATGGGCAAGGGCAGGTCGAGAGTCGCTGCTTCTTACCACCTGTCGGCCCGTCAAGGGACAGGGGGAATGAGCGGTTGGGCTCAGTCCGGTTGCCAGGTGCCAGCAGCACAGAACCCATCCCCTGAGCTGGCACTAGCTGAGCCCGTGGGCTGCAGTCTCTGTGCAGAGCCAAGGACTGAACAGGCACCAGGCACTGGCCAACCTAGAGGTGGTCCCTCCAGCACTGATGCAGTGTGACTGGCAGGTGGGGGAGAAGGGGACTTGGTGGGTCGTTGTGCTGTTTTTCCTTTTCTACACAGGAACATGGCGCTCTGGGTTCAAACTACAGCAGAGCAATTTAGCAGATTGACCTCAGGAAAAACTGCCGAGCTGTAAGAGCAGTGGGACAATGGCACAGAACAGAGGCCTAGGGAGCTTGTGGAAGCTCCTTCACTGGAGGTTTCAAAAGCAGGCTGGAGCCATCGGTCTTGGATGGTTTAGACACAACAAATCCTGCATCTCGGCAGGGGTTAGACTAGATGACCCTTGCAGTTAGGGTGACCTCATGTCCCGATTTTATAGGGTCAGTCCTGATATTTGGGCCTTTTTCTTATATAAGCTCCTATTACCCCCACCCCCCCCGTCCCGATTTTTCACACTTGCTGTCTGGTCACCCTACTTGCAGTCCCTTCTAACCCTCTGGTTCTATGATTTTAGGACTGAAGGGATTCTGGGTCATGGAGTCCAGTTCCCGCTGTAACAGGCAGTCCCCTCATACAGCCCTGCTCATAAATTTATCATGCTCTGGCTTGAAATTAATTAGGTTGTTTGCTCCCACTGCTGCTCCTATTGGGAGGTTGTTCCCAAGCCTCATTCCCAGCACCAGGCGGGTAACACCCACGTCCTTCCATGGTGTCCTCAGTGCAGGAGTGGGGAGTCATTCCAACATCCTTCCACAGCGTCCCCAGTGCCGGGCAGTCCACACTCATATCCTTCAATGGTGTCCCCAGTGTCGGGTGGTTCATACTCACGTCCTTCCACAGCATCCCCAGTGCCGGGCGGGTCATGCCCACATCCTTTCATGGTGTCTTAAGTGCCAGATGGGTCACGTTCAGGTTTTTTCACATTGTCCCCAGTGCCGGGTGGATCGTGCTCATGGGATCTGTGTCCCCTCTTTGCCTTCCAAAGGCAGAAATATCCTGGAAACCTCCCCTGGCTGATAAGAATGCTACAGGCTCTTTGTGCTGTTAGAACTGATCCAGTTACATAGGCTCCCTGATGCTGCGCAGAGGGAGAGCAGGGCAGCTCACTGCCATCCTGCTCCCCTCCCTGGGATCATTGCCTGGCAGAGGTTAGCACCAAGGAGGGTGCATGGGACAGCAAAGAGTTGACAAGGGCTCTGTGATAGGAGCTATCACTGGTGAGCTGACAGGCACTACTGGGACTAGGAGGATTGGTGCTCAGATTCTCCCATGAACACTTCAGCCAACTCTTAACTACGTGTCATTCAGACACTGAATCCACAGTACTGAGCTACTTGACTTCACTAGGTACCTTTGCTAACGTGAGCTCTGGGGTTCACGTGCAGTGTGTGCGGGTGTGTGTGATGGGTTCAGACACAGAGACCCCCTTGGGACTGTCACCCGATGTGCTGAGATTACCTCTGAGTCTGTTTCCCCTGCCAGTTTGGCACTTCAGAATCCTGTCTTGTTGAGCCAGACACTCCAGTCTGTTGCAACACAGACCCAGGGTCTGAACCACGCCCCCAAAGCTGCAGACTTAACCAAAAACTGGTCAGCAGGTCACCTATCTCCAGCACCCAGACACCCAGCTCCCAATGCACAGCTGTTTGCTCCCCCAGGTATTAATCACTTATTAAGTATAAAAAGTAGGATTTAAGTGGTTCCAAGTAATAACAGACAGAACAAAGTAAGTTACCAAGGAAAATAAAACAAAACATGCAAGTCTAAGACTAATACATTAAGAAATCTCACCCTTAGAGATGTTGCAATAAGCTTCTTTCAGAGACTAGACTCCATCCTAGTCTGGGCCCAATCCTTTCCCCTGGTACAGTCCTTGTTAGCTCCAGCTCAGGTGGTAACTCCATGGATTTCTCAAGACTGGCAGCCCCCTTTGTTCTGTTCCATCCCTTTATATATCTTTGGCACAAGGCGGGAATCCGTTGTCTCTCTCTGGGTTCCCACCTCTCCTTCCAAATGGAAAAGCACCAGGTTAAAGATGGATTCCAGGTCAGGTGACAGGGTCACATGTCACTGCAGGACTTCATTACCCACTTGCCAGCACACTATACAGGAAAAGCAGCAAAGAGTCTTGTGGCACCTTATAGACTAACAGACGTTTTGGAGCGTGAGCTTTCATGGGTGTCATGCATCTGACAAAGTGGGTATTCACCCATGAAAGCTCATGCTCCAAAACGTCTGTTAGTCTATAAGGTGCCACAGGACTCTTTGCTGCTTTTACAGATCCAGACTAACACCGCTACCCCTCTGATACTATACAGGAAGGCTTACAAGTAAACAGTCATTTACAACCAATTGTCCTGGTTAATGGGAGCCATCAACATTCCAAGCCATCATTAATGGCCCACACTTTGCATAATTACAATAGGCCATCAGTGTTATATATCATAATTCTAGTTTCAGATTCAAGAATGATACATTTATACAAATAGGATGACCAGACTCAGTAGATAACAAGCTTTGTAATGATACCTCACAAGAGACCTTTAGCATGAAGCATATTTCAGTTACATTATATTTACACACATTAGCATATTTCCATGAAACATATGGAATGCAACATCACAGGGGGTTTCTCTGGAAGGTAGTGAATCGCCTTTATTTACTGAATAGTATTTATTTACTGGGCTGAGGTTTCCAAAGCTATTCAGGATATGGATTCCCTAGGAAAGCCCCACCTCAGCGCTGGCTGCCACAAACCTGAGCTGTGCCAGAGTCCCTTGTTAGCCCCAAATATCATTGCTTCACTTCTGATCCGGTGTCTTTCCCCAGAACCACAGCAGCCTGTGCCTCAGGTCACCTGTCATAGAGACACAAAGTACATAAACCATGAAACCACCAGCACAGACACCAACAGGACAAGCAGGGCTCCCTGGGAGCGGTCACAGCAATGCCCCGCCCATGGGGCAGGAGGGAGCTATAAATACTGGACCGAGCGTCCCTCCACCCAGCCTGCACCTGCAGCAGCTTCCAGCTCCACGGGTGTCCCTGCAGAGACGGCATGGGTGAGTCTGGGCTCTGGCAGCGGGACAGCAAATGTGCCACTCCACTCTCTGCACTGCTGTATGCACCCGCATGTCCGAGAAAGCTGCTGTTTAACTGTCCACACTGTGTCCCTGGCCATGCATGTGCACACTGCTCCACCCCGGGGGTAGCCCAATTTTTCAGGTGCCCCACGCAGCCGTGTACGCTTTGTATGCCTAGGGACGGCCCTGCTACACTTGATACCAGCTGCCAACTAGACATTGAGCCGTTGATCATTACCCGTTGAGCCCCACAATCTAGCCAGATAGTCAGTGACTAACCCTCTTGCCGTAAACTAAGAGGGCAGGTGTGACACTCTGTATCTCGGGGGAACACCTTGTACCCCCATATTAATCCTTATAATATGCTTGTGTGGTATCCATTGCAAAGTTTGTCATGTCGGGTGTCTTCGGAAGGCTCATGATGCACTGAACATTGTTGTTACAGTGATGTTATAGTAATGTTATAGGTTGTAATTTCATGTATATAGTTATGAGGCTGAAAATGCATCCTCATGGCTTACAACAGGCCCAAGCAAAAACTCTGCAAGAGCAGAGGGGCAGTTCACACCTCATCAGGGCATGTATGGGACAAACCAGCCCAGCCTCACAGGAACAAAGGACACTGGCCTAGGCAGCAACAAAGGATCTGTTGTGAGTCACCCCCCTTCCCTTGGACAGTTTGGGACTGCGATGAGGTAATGCTCACCTGACTCTGAAGAGGTGGGGGCAAAGCCAAGCGGGAAGAAAGAACATGATAAAAGGGAGAGACGTTTGCCAGGCTCTTCCTCTCTCTTCCACCTCCATCTACAGACACCACCACCAAGCAACTGAAGTGCTGATCAAAGGGGAGAGCCTGGCTGAAGGGCAACCAGCCAGCCTGTGGTGAGAAGCAGCTAAGTTTGTAAGGGCACTGGAAGTGTTGAGCTCAGCTTCAAATGTGTTTTGCTTTTATTTCATTTGACCAAATCCAACTTGTTATGCTTTGACTTATAATCACTTAAAATCTATCTTTGTAGTTAATAAATCTGTTTGTTTATTCTACCTGAAGCTGTGTGTTTGGTCTGAAGTGTGTCAGGGGCTCCCCTTGGGATAACAAGCCTGGTACATATCAATTTCTTTGTTAAACTGGTGAACTCATATAAGCTTGCAGTGTCCAGTGGGCATAACTGGACACTGCAAGACGGAGGTTCCTAGAGTTGTGTCTGGGACTGGAGATATTGGCTAGTGTCATTCAGTTGCACAATCCAAGGAGCAGCTTACATGGCAGAGGCTGTGTGTGAACAGCCCCGGAGTGGGGTTCTCACAGCAGAGCAGGGTAGGGCTGGCTACCAGAGTCAAGGATTGGAGTCACCTAGCAGATCACTGGCCCAGATAACACAAGGGGAACATCACAGTCCAGAGAAGAGCAACAAAAATGATGAATGGTCTAGAAAACATGACCTATGAGGGAAGATTGAAAAAATGGGGTTTGTTTAGTCTGGAGAAGAGTGTGGGGTGGGGGGACATGATATCAGTTTTCAAGTACATACGGAGGAGGGAGTAAATTTGTTCTTGTTAACCTCTCAGGATAGGACAAGAAGCAATGGGCTTAAATTGCAGCAAGGAATGTTTAGGTTGGATATTAGGAAAAACTTCCTAATGGTCAGGGTGGTTAAGCACTGGAATAAATTGCCCAGGGAGGTTGTGGAATCTCCATCATTGGAGGTTTTTAAGAGCAGGTTGGACAAACACCTGTCAGGGATGGTCTAGATAATACTTCGTCCTGCCTTGAGTGCAGGGAACTGGACTAGACGACCTCTCAAGGTCCCTTCCAGCCCTATGATTCTATAGGTCATAGCAGAGGCATCTTTGTGACTGCCTAGGGGACAGGATCCTGGTGTCCTGACTGAACCAGTACCGTTGTCATGGGTATCCACGTGTTAGTGTATCTGTATGTCCTATGGGGTGCTAGTACCAGGCCTTCACAGCCATAAACCTGGCCAAGTGCTTTTGCTACTGAAGGGAGCCCATAGCCTGTCTTCATGAAGAACATCGAGGTTTGCTGATTCGGCATTGCAGCGTCTCTGCAATGCACCCAGGGCCGGCTCCAGGCACCAGCTTAGCAAGCAGGTGCTTGGGGTGGCCACTCCGGAGCGGGGCGGCAAGTCCAGCTATTCGGCGGCAATTCAGGGGAGGGTCCCTCACTCCCGGTCGGAGCGAAGGACCTCCCGCTGAATTGCTGCAGATTGTGATCGCGGCTTTTTTTTTTTTGCTTTTTTTCGGCTGCTTGGGGTGGCAAACCCCCTGGAGCTGGCCCTGAATGCACCTCCCATCTAGACACCAGCCTCATCACAAGCTGAGATAAGGGAGCTTTCTGGGGGAGCCCCGGGCTAAAGTATTGGCAGTTCTTCATTGCAGAACAGTCTCCTCTCCTTAGCCTGGCGTGCTCTGAAATATCTGCCAGCTGGTAAGTCCTAACAGCACCTGGTAAAATGCAGCCGCCATGTGCTGATGACCAGGGTGCGTGTGGATGGAGGACAGGACACTGGAGAACAATACACGTGACATATCCTGGGTGTGATTCACCATCTTGTTAGACCAGAGCTGAGAGAAATGGAATCGCACCCCATCCACCTGGAGTGGTCCAGTGAATAGTGCTTAACATGGGACACTGCTTAATAACACAGTATTGGCTAGGCCCCCAGCTGGCGCCCTGAACTCAAGACTATTCTGGGGAACCCACCAGGCCTTTCCTGATGGCTGTACAACCCTACACATACACCTGCCCCACCCCACACGTAATGTCTGCCCGGTTTGTGACCATGCCAGTGGTGAAGGTGGAGAGGGGACGAGGGCTGGGAAGAAGTACAGGGTGGTTGAAATTAAGGCTGTCAAACAACTGAAAACAGTAATCGTGTTTAATCGCACTGTGAAACAAGAACAGAATACACCCAGCGAACTTTATTATATACATTTTGGGATGTTTTTCTACATTTTCAAATATATTAATTTTAATTACAAGGCAGAATACAAAGTGTACAGTGCTCACTTACTTTTATTATTTTTGATTACAAATATTTGCCCTGTAAAAAAAGATAAACAAAATAATGCTTAGCATATCTGGCACCTAAATACCTTGCAACACCAGCTACAACAGTGCCATGTGAACTCCTGTTCTCATTTTCAGGTGACATTGTAAATAAGAAGAAGGCAGCATTATCTCCCGTAAATGTACACAAACTTGTTGTCTTAACAATTGGCTGAACAAGAAGTAGGACTGAGTGGACTTGTGGTCTCTAAAGTTTTACATTGTTTTGTTTTTTGAGTGCAATTATGTACAAAAAAAAGTTTCTACATTTGTAAGTTGCATTTTCATGATAGATTGAACTTCAGAACTTGTAAGACATAAACTGAAAAATATGATTTCTTTTGTTTCTTTTTTATAGTGCAAATATTTGTAATAAAAAATAATAGAAAGTGAGCACTGTACACTTTGTATTCTGTGTTGTAATTGAAATCACTATATTTGAAAAAGAAGAAAAAACATAAAAAATATTTTATATAATTGTAAATTGGTATTCTGTTTAACAGCAAGATTAAAGCAGCGATTAATTGCAATTAATTTTTTAATTGAGTTAATTTGTTTTGAGTGAATTGCTTGACTTAACTGTGATTAATTGGCAGCCCTAATTGAAATACAAAATGTTGCTGTGCTGTATGTGGGAAGGGTTCAGGCCTGGACCCATAAAAGGATGTGGGTGTTGCAACAGCATCACACCGCTTCCCTGTTAGGTGCCTAGCAAATCACTGGCACATACTGCGATCCACGAGCCCACGGTAGGTGCGCAGGTTCCCGGTACACTGCCCGGGGTGAGACGGGCTCCTGAGAAAGGGAGCTGTCTAAGCTAGCCAATGGGAGAAGCTGCCCCGAGAAACAGCTCCAGAAGGTGGGTGCCTCTCGCAACAAGCTGGCGGGAGGGCAGAGGAGGACACCCTGCCTTGTAAGACTTGGCCCAGCGCTTAGTGAACTCACCCAGCCTGCGAGTGGGCCCTGGGTCCAGTCCCTCCTGCCTGATGAGAAGGGGGCTGCTCCAGTAATGAAAGGCGGGGTGGGAAGGAGCACAGGAGCACGACGCGGCAGCCTGGGGGGAGAGCGAGGACCCTGCTCCAATGACTCTGAGCATGACCACCAGATCAGGCCCAGCAGGAAAGCACCTCTCCTCCCCCCAAGTGTGCTTCACTCTGGGGCTTAGCTGGGTGACAGGTCTCCAGACCCCTAGAGGGAGGAAGCAGAGCACAAGTCCAGAGGCAGAAATGGAGACACGCGGGAACTTTTACTGCAAGAACTCGGCTCCTGGGGAGCGAAGGTGCCTGCAGGGATTGGTGGGGGTGTGAAGTGCATCAGCACCTGCCTTAGGCAGCTATGTGCCAGCCCAGCGCAGCTCCATGGGCACAGGACCTGGGCGCTCACTGAGTAAAACACAGTAGCCAGGCTGTGTCGTGAGCCAGCCCTGCCCCGTGGGCACCGGGAAGACCTCTGGCCCAGAGGCCTTTGTAGCCGGGCCCATGCGTGAGCCCAGCCCAAGCTGTTATTCTGAGAGCAGCGAGGCAGCTGGAACTGCCCTAGGGCTGCAGTGGTGCCGGCAGGGTCCCAGCACCGTGTCTCTAGCAAGGCCCGTTTCTGGTGGCTCGGGAGGACACTATGTAGTGTAAGTCGTCCCCCCCCCGTGCGGGTCCTAGCTCCACGCACAGCTCACACCCTTCCTGAGGGCCTGTCAGGGATTCTCACTCACCGCAGGTGGTGCCTCCTCCTGGCTGCTCTGGGGAACAGCTCGCTTCCAGGTCCGACACATCCCCTTGTGGTCTCCCCTCACTGTGGCCCCTCTCCCGCGCCAGGGGCTGCAGCTTCCTCTTGATGACTCAGCCCTCTGGCCAGGTCACTACGGGGTGTCCCCTCTGGGGTACAGAGTCTCACTGGAGCAGCTGTCCAGGCAGTGCCACTCCGCCAGTGCCTGATAGGGGACCTGGGCTCACCCACTTCTCTGGGTCCAGGGACCCTACAAGATGCAGCCAAGGTCTGCTCGGTCCCCAGCTGTGCTGCTTTCTCCCTGGGCTGCTTCCTACCTGCCTCCCACAGGCTTCCCAAGTCCGCCCTTCCCCCAGGGCCAGGCCCCCAGGGGTCCTGCTCTTTTCCTGGCTTCCCTCCTTCCCGCCGTAATGCACAAGAGGATGGCTGCAGCCAGTTCTGGAACCAGCCAGTTCTGGAACCAGCTTCCTGGCTTTATTCTAGCCCAGCCTGCACCAGCTCCATCACCCAAGGGTTGCATCTCCAGCCTGAGCCCCTCATGTGGGGCCAATCTCCCTAACTGGCCCTTTCTCCTCCCAAAAGGCCTGATCGGAGGGGACCGGTCACACAATGGGGTTAACAACAAGGGAAGATCCATGATGGCCACAGAACTGCCTGACTCCCATTCGTTTTAATGGGATTTGGGTGTCTAAATCCTTGCGGCTATATAGAAAGTCTCAGCCATGGTTCCCAAACGCCCCAGAGGCTGGAATTCATTTGCATAAAGTGTTCATCGAACAATTAAAATAAAAAAAAATAGGAAAAATCAATGTTTGTGAACAGTTTGGGTCAGTCTGATCCCCTGGGCCTGGCCCCGCTGGTGTCACTGGGGCTAGTCAAGGAGTCGGGCACTAGTCACCATGAGCCAGGGGATCTTCTGGAACCAAAGTATGGGCTGAGCTGTTTGTTATAAACCGGCCGCCCAGCCCAAGGCCTGCATTCTGCCATGCCAAAACTTAGAGCCAGGTAGTAACGTTTAACCTGGGATCCTTCTCACTGGCACACACCTTAGCACAAACACACCTCGTACATCCCCCCCCCCCCCCCATGATTACAAACATACACACACTCATACCAGGTTCCTGTTACAAGAGGTTTCCCCCCCCCCAGGTAATTCACATCAGCCATATTTATTGAGAACTTTGTGGAGGGATACAAATATTTCCACTGGAGCGATACGATTTTATAAACCGATATTCTTTATATACTTTAATAAATGCCTCTCTGACAATCATGCAAAGATAGTATTTCAGTAAGAAAATAGCTAGATAAGAAAGGAAATGGAAAGCACTAATCCATCTGGTGGGGCTCTCCTGCCCTGGACAGCTGCATGGTCCCTCACGCAGCCAGGGAGAAGAGCCCCTCTGGCTTTTTGGCCTACTCAGGAATGCAAATCACTCATGATGTGGTACAGTTTTCCCACAATGCCCTGCTTCTATCAGACTAGCCAGACCTGTCCCCTCAGAGTGTGGACTGACCTACAGACCTCTCGCCCAGCACAGGAGCCGTCCTAGAAAAAGCTGCTTTGACCTATACTGACTACAGAGAAGGGCGGCAGGGAGATAGTTTGAGCTGAGCTTACAGGGGAAAGAAACAGCTTCCTTTCCTCCTACTGCAACTCTGTCCAGCACACCTGGAGAGACAGTGTGTCATTCGCGTCTCAGAAATGCTGTGGCCAGGAGGCTGACTGGCAAGTGCCCACAGGTTTGATGTAGCCTGTGATGGGGGAGTGGAAAATGGTGTTGAACCAGAATGTGCGAAAGCAGCCAGAATTTGGAGACAAATACACGTCACTGAGTGAAAAGCAAATTTGCAAAAGGCAGAAGAGAAGGGGGTAGCCCAGCAGTCAGACCTGAGCTTGGATTCTGACCACCCAGCATGGGAGGGATGGGATCTAGGTGGGTGGTGAGCTTCTCTGCACAAATACACACGCCAGTGGCAGGAAGCTTCTCTGTTGCATCCTGCCCTGCACAGGAGCAGGAAGTCTAGCACGCGGGCTACGAGCGTCAGTGGCACCGAGACCGGGAGCAGGGACATGGCTGTTTGTGGAAAGCAGGCCACCTACTCGAACTTCCCAGCAGAACTCAGCCATTTCCTAATGGTGGCACTAAGGGAAATGAAGCCCAGTTAGGCCTAGGAAACTGTCCTGACCTCCCATGAATGATGCCTTGAAAGAACCTCAGCTTGGTCTGGCAACCTACTAAGAAGCAGACATGTAGCCATCACATTGGGGAGAAGGTTCTTGCCCTTGCTTATTAGGACCTTTACATACAAACAGGACCACTGGGGCTTAGGCATCCATGGGTTGCTTCTTGTTCCCCAGATTCTTCTGTGTGTGACATCACAGTGGTTGCTATGGAGACGATCATGATGTCACACAGAGGGTTCTCACTTCTTCTGGGGAATAAACACCAATGAGCCTGCTTTCATACAAACGCCCCTTGTAGGAGACAGCATGGAGGTGACATCTAGAGCTGCCAGACTCACAGCGTGTTATTCAGAGCTCTCAGCTGGTCTGTACAGGGAAGGAATGGGCTTGCACTGCACAGCGTCTGGTTGGTGCATCCGCATTTTCTATGTTCCTCAATGGCTCCCCTGCTGAGAGGGAGGAGCTAAGTGAGGTCAGCTGTGCTGGGGCAGATGCAATGACCTCAGTGGGCTCAACCTGTGAGCTACAAAACCAGAAAGGGACTCTTTTGCCACCTGGAGTCTGATTGTTCAAATCCAGGACTGCCTCTAGCTGGGGTTGCTCTGGCAGAACCCTCTCACTGGGGTAATCATAGAATCATAGAATCTCAGGGTTGGAAGGGACCTCAGGAGGTCATCTAGTCCAACCCCCTGCTCAAAGCAGGACCAAACCCAACTAAATCATCCCAGCCAGGGCTTTGTCAAGCCGGGCCTTAAAAACCTCTAAGGAAGGAGATTCCACTACCTCCCTAGGTAACCCATTCCAGTTCTTCACCACCCTACTAGTGAAAAAGTTTTTCCTAATATCCAGCCTAAACCTCCCCCTCTGCAACTTGAGTAATGATACTGTGGGTAGCGTGGGAATTGCTATCGTCAGTTGTATAGGATAGCTGCTTAGGACTGATGCTCACGCGGGTGGAACTTTGTTGCTGAAAATGCCGGTCTGAGCCAAGCCGCTCAGAAATCACACAGTGCTTGAGAAGAAGTTCAGGAAAGCCTTCCCCATTGGTCACTGAACGTTTGTTTCAATGGACATTTTTGATGGAGCTTTAAATCTCAGACAGCTAAAGATGTCCCCATGAAGTGAGAACTAATTAATACACCGGCATTTCAAATGAGCTGATTGCCATAGTACCTGAGCACCAGACACAAGAATCTGAAGAATTCCCCAGGTGAGGCCACATCTGGAGAATTGCGTCCAGTTTTGGGCCCCCCACTACAGAAGGGATATGGATAAATTGGAGACAGTCCAGCAGAGGGCAACGAAAATGATGAGGGGGCTGGGGCACATGACTTACGAGGAGAGGCTGAAGGAACTGGGCTCATTTAGTCTGCAGAAGAGTGAGGGGGGATGTGATAGCAGCCTTCAACTACCTGAAGGAGATTTCCAAAGAGATGGATCTAGACTGTTCTCAGTGGTAGAAGATGACAGAACAAGGAGTAATGGTCTCAAGTTGCAGTGGGGGAGGTCTAGGTTGGATATTAGGAAAAATGATTTCACTAGGAAGTTGGTGAAGCCCTGGAATGGGTTACCTAGGGAAGTGGTAGAATCTCCATTCTTAGAGGTTTTTAAGGCTTAGCTTGACAAAGCCCTGGCTGGGATGATTTAGAGGGGTTGGTCCTGCTCTGAGCAGGGGATTGGACTAGATGACCTCCTGAGGTCTCTTCCAAGGGAGGACCCTGAACTCTGCTAAAGGGATGCTGAACCAGAGACAGCAGCTGGTGCAGGGCCTGCACATGGAGATTGACGTGACACAGGGACACCCACAAGAATCCCCCATCTTTCTCCAGATGGCACTGGTCACCATCTGACAGAGGCAGGATGCAGAGAAAGTGATGGGAACACCTCAAGGACCTGGACTGTGCCCCGAAGTGACACACCCCAAAGGGCAGAAGCTTCTCAGAATTTATCCAAACTATCTTGAATCTAGTGAGTCTGCAAAGTTGGGCTGGATGACTCACAAGAACCAGCTTCCTCAGGAGATTTCTAGTCTTCTTTGCTTTGCTGGGCTGGAGCTGCTGTCAGGACAACACTCCTCTCCATTCTTCAACACCTGTGTTTCGGGGCAGAATGCAGGCAGACAAGCAAGCGTGGAAAGCCCTCGAAAGGTTTGGTTCAAGTTTTGGGCAAAGGTTCAAGTCAGTCTATTTTATTCAAACTGGTTTCTCCATCTGTGGTGTCCCAGAATGATAGAAATACCAACCGTCTGAATGAGGAATGCTCTCCGGGCACATCCCAAGAAGTTAGTTGTATGGGGTAGAAGCTCCATGAGGACCATTGAGGCAGGTCTTTAATCTGGATTGTGAGTTTTCCATTGTGTTTGTGAGTGGTATTTAGTAGGAGACTTCGTGAGACAATGCAGAAGACACTGAGAGTGGAGGTGTGGGTGCGGATAGATGAAAGCTGCTTCTGTCTTTGAAATGGTTTGGCCAGTCTCCAGGCCCCACCTTGTTGCCAGAGCTGGCTGGGAGGGTGAGCTCATCCAGGTCTTCTTGGTTCCTGTTCTTTGCAGTGATGCTGAGAAATCCACTCTGGACATTGTGAGTCTGTGGCCTCACTCACCAGTTTGCTACAGTCACGCTCCTTGCAAGGTGGAGTCTGCGATCAGCAAGGGGGGTTACAGGGAGCTGTCAGCTGCTGTGTCCCTGGACTGGTGTGCAGCACCTTGGGGGATGGGAGACTGGAAATGGGGCCTTAGCCTCCAGCGTGGCCAATGGAGGCTCTTTGAATCTCTCCCAATGAGGCAAGCACACTGGCTGAAACAGGGCACAGAACGGCAACTTGCGTGGCCAGGGGATTTCTGGGAGGGCCTAGCGTCAGGGATCTCCTTGTGCACTGCCATGGACAACTCACAATGAAATGCTGCCTTCCTGCCCCCATCACCCAGCTCCCAGGAGAGAGGAGGGGCCCTGCAGTGTCTGTGTGCACGTGTCAGGAGGGGGGACCTGGTGCCTGCTGTATGTGTGCGTAGGCACCTGTGCCAGGCCAGGCCCTGCAGTGTGTGTGTGTGTGTGTGCATGTGTGAGCAGTGCAGCACCAGCCCTGTGCTCGCTCGCACACACAGCGCTGCTCCCATTGCTAGGCCAGGTGTGTCCCTCACTGCCCTGCTGGGGGAGTGGCTGGTGTGGGAGATGCTGCTTGGCCACACCCGGATTAGCAGAGCAGATGGGGGGCACTGGAGGATCCTGACATCCAGTCCCTTGAGGAAGGTGAGTTCCTGAGCATATTTACCACTAGGACTGTTTCTATCCTCGCTGCTCCTCTCCCACAGGTGCCATTGGGCCACACTCTTTTCTGAGTGCCACGCGTGGAGCCCACTGGCCTCACTAGCATAGCACATGCAGGAGAGAAGAGAATGTGGCCCACCCACCCCGAGACCTGGGTGGGTCCCTGAGAGCGGCTCTCAGCTGGTGGCTGGAGGAGGGGGCTCACAGAGGCTACAGGCACCCCGCAAGCTGTGTGTGACTGTGGCTTGGGGACGCAGACCCACACTAGTTTTACTCTAGCGAGGGTGGGTAATGAGAAGTGAAGCTAACTGGAGTATGGACCCAGCGTCCCGGGAGGGCTTTACTCGAGTGGCAAGCCCATGTCAAAGCCTGTGCTGCCATCATTACTCACGCTAGCTAGACTGATGCTAACAGGGGCATGAAACCTCTGCTACAACCCCCTCTTCGCTTGCTGTATCGACATCCTGTACACCAGGGGTCGGCAACCTTTCAGCAGTGCTGTGCCGAGTCTTCATTTAGTCACTTTCATTTAAGGTTTCCCGTGCCGGTGATACATATTAATGTTTTTTAGAAGGTCTCTCTCTACAAGTCTATATATTATATAACTAAACTAGTGTTGTATTGTAAAATAAACAAGGTTTTCAAAATGTTTAAGAAGCTTCATTTAAAATTAAATTAAAATGTCGATCTTACGCCACCGGCCTGCTCAGCCCGCTGCTGGTCTGGGGTTCTGTTCACCTAGGCTGGCAGTGGGCTGTGTGGGGCCAGCAGCCGGGACCCCAGACTGGCAGTGGGTTGAGCGGCTCAGCCCACTGCCGCTCAGGGGTTCCATCTGCCAGCTCCTGCCAGCCGGGATCCTGGCTGCCGGACCTGCTCAGCCCGCTGCCAGTCTGGGGTCCCGGCCCTGCCCACATACAGTGGGTACCTACCTTCTCCCTGGTTCTGGCCCATTCTCTTCCTCTCTGCACTGAGCTGAGGGTGGGAGTGGACCGAGCACAGGGCTGGGGGTGAAGGGTCTGGCCAGGAGCTAGAATGAGGGAGGGGGCTCAGGGTTGGGGCAGGAGGTTTGGGTGTGGGGCACTTACCTGGGCAGCTCCCATTTGGTGTGAGGGGTGCAGGTGGAAATGTGTGTGTGGGGGGGGTGCAGGAGCTCCCGTTTGGTGCTCAGGGTGGGGATGGGGATGTGGGGGGTGCAAGAGTCAGGATGTGGGGGGTGTATGGGGTTTGGGGGGGCTGGGTATGTAGGGGGGTGCAAGAGTCAGGACAGAGGGCTGGGGGCATGTGAGCGGGGTGCAGGTGTCAGGGCAGGGGATGGGGAGGCTGGGTATGTGTGGGGGTGCCAGAGTCAGGGCTGGGGTCATGGGGGGGTGAAGGAGTCAAGCAGAGGGCTGGGTGTGTATTAGGGGGGTACAGGGCTCAGGCACGGGCCTGGGGGGTGTGCGGGGCTGTGGGTCTCAGGGCAGACGGCTGGGTGTGTGCGGGGCTGGGGTCAGGACTCAGGGCAGAGTGTGTGTGTGCGGGGGGTCAGGCAGGGGGCTGGAGGGGATATGCCCCTATTCCACCCCCCCCCTTCCCAAGGCCCTGCCCCCACTTCTTCTCTGCCTCCGCCGGGAGCAGCGAGCACACTGACTCTGCTCCTTCCCGACCCCCTCCCTCGCAAAGGCCATCAGCTGATCGGCCAGCAGGGAGGGAGGGGCGGAGGAGGGGCAGGAACCCAGCACACTGCTGGAAGAGGCAGGGGAGCTGGCAGGACCAAGCTTCTGCTCCCTGCCCCGCGGGGGAGGGCGGGGGGGCGGGGGGCAGAGAAGAGTGGGCCGGGCCAGGCCGGGCAGGATTTTTAATGGCACGCTGCTGCCTGCCAGGACTCTGCCAGGACTCGGGCAGGACTCGGGCAGGCAGCAGCGTGCCATTAAAAATTGGCTCACGTGCCATCTTTGGCATGCGTGCCATAGGTTGCCGAGCCCTGGGCAGGGTGCTGGGGCAGCAGCTCATGCTTTGTTGGGAGCAGTGCAGAGCACCCTGCAGAGGGACAGCTCAGTGGTTTGAGCATTGGCCTGCTAAACCCAGTGTTGTGAGCTCAATCCTTGAGGGGCCAGTTAGGGATGTGGGGCAAAAATCTGTCTAGGGATTAGTCCCCCTTTGAGCAGGGAGTTGGACTAGATCCCTCCTGAGGCCCCTTCCAACCCTGGTATTCTATGAGCTGCCTTGGGGACCGAAAGTTTTGCTCCAGAAACGCTGACTTCACTGGCTCCTCACACTGCTGGGGAGCGCTCTGGGCACACGGCCACGGCCACTGCGCTGCACCAATGAGCCACATCCCAGGCCTGCTCTGGGGCCCAGCTGTGCAGGAGCCTTGAGGGGAAAATGTGTGAAACCCGGCACGGTGCAGAGAGCGGGGGCTCTGCAGACAGACAGGGGGCTCTGCACACAGACAGGCGGCTCTGCACACAGACAGGCGGCTCTGCACACAGACAGGCGGCTCTGGATGAGGGAGGCTGCACACATTCAACGCCAGGGAAGCAGCCCAGTGGCTGGGCCTGACTCAGTCAGACCGTGGGGAAGGGCTGCCTGCAGCTGCAGGCGGGCCAGGCTGGGTTTGCAGGCGCCTTGCCAAGGAAGCAGGCTGAGTCCAAGCCAGGGGAGGGTGGCTGCAGAAGCTCGGGTGCGGGTCAGCCTTTATTTCCTGTAGGTCGCTGAGGAAAGCTCAGCGAGGGTCCATAATAAGGCGTATTGCATCAGCTTAAGGTGCGAGGTGCATCGTTGGTACCAAGGAGCAGAGCTGGCTTTGATGGCTGGGGTTTGATGTAAACATTTCTGGTCTGAGTGGGGCGGGAGCTGGAGGGGAATGTGGTGGCTAGTGGGAGTCCTTCATCTGTCTCTGGATCTTCTGCAGCATCTCCTGCATCCTCCGCAACTGAAATGGTAGAAACACATGTGAGGGCCAGCTCCCCGCAGCCCTTTGCCTGGGCACTCAGCACTCTGCTTCAGAGACTGGGACTGCAGTGCTGTGAGCTTCCCCACGGCAGTGCCAGCTGGGACACACCGCTGTGCTTCCTTGTGCCAGCCAGTGGGAGTTCCAGCACAGAAGACTAGTTCTCTAGGCAAAGCCATGGGAATACAGAGAGAGGGGTTTCTCCTGGGAACTCCAGCGGCAGGAGTGAATGAGAGCAATGCAGCAAGGAAGGGGGGGCTAGTGAGGCGGAAGGGGGCCAGGCCAGGTCTGGCTTTAGCTCATATCTTCAGCCCTGAGCTGGTCCCGGGAATGTGGAGAGGAAACCAGCCTCGGGGTGTGTCAGGGCCAGCAGGGCCGGTTAGCACCATGGACAGAGGAAACTCCACCTTCCGGTGGGGGAAAAGAACCCAAAGCCCAGTTCTGCGAGAGGGAGACCCAGGGAGGCGGTAATGGCTGCAGGGGGCCAAAGGGCACTGGACAGCTTTGCACTGTGGATGGAGCTGGACTCTGTTAGCTCCTCCAGTGGGATGGACGTGGAAATATGCAAAGTGGGGAGTGTGTCAGGCCCTGCTGCAGGCTGCCTGTGCTGCCATGGAGAGCGAGGGGACCAGAGCCCAGCACAACGGCATGCGGGGGTGGGAGAGAGCGCAGGCCTCCCACCTGCGGGAGTGGCTCTGGTGCAGCCCCTGGCAGGAGACACAGGCCCCGGCCCTGGCACTCACCTCTTCGTCCTTCTCCCGAATGAGTTTCTCCGTCTCAGAGTCCGGCACTGCTGGGATAGCTGGGATGGGGAAATCTGTCCCGCTTTCCCGCGTCAGTTTGCTAGGAGGCAAAAGAGGAAGAAACACGTGTAGTTTGTACGGCTCTCAGTGTGCTGGAGAGGCCAGGCAGGCCGAGCAGGAGGCATTCAGAGGGCGGTGGAACCGCCGCAGACTGTGCCCCACGAGCCGCACCATCCAGTCCCTGCGAGACTGTGCACCAGTGGTACCAGCAGCAGGGGAACTGGACCGGGCCTGAGGCTCCCGTGCCCTGTGCCTCGTGGCCGTGTTTGCACCGGCGCAAGGGGAAGCGAGGGCAGAGCAGCACCATGCGTGTCACCCCCAACCTGCACTAGGAAACGCGACCCCACAGACAGCGGACAAGGCAGACTCAGGCCGCGGCTGGGAAGGCTCCTCATAGTTGCTCTGTGTCTGTGCTGCCCATGGTCACACACTGCCAGGCCTGTCTCCTTCTGGGGAGCACCAGGGCCAGGGCAGCCCACGTACTCACTCTCTCCAGCCTGAAGGGGAAGTGAGCAGGGCCTGCTCCCTTCCGCAGAACCCCTGCCCCCCACAATGGTCATGGTGCACAGGTGACGTCCCATCACAAGGGGCAGGCCCACAGTAGGATCTTGCTGGAGAATTGGCAGATCAGAGAAAATCAAAATGCACAGAGGGATGGATTTACCATAGAGCCCAGAGCCAGGGGAGGGGAGTGACAGAACAGGCCAAAGTTCCTAATTCCCCCCGGGTGGGGCCCGCACTCAACACCTGAGCCGCTCCCCTTTGCCACTCAAAGCGTCAGGTCTGGAGATGGGGGAGCCCGTTGGTAGGGCCCCAGCGCCTCCTCCCTCTCCTGTCACCTGCAGTGATCTGCAGATATGCACACTGGGGCTGTGCGCGCTGGGGCTTCTTTCCGAGAAGTCAAGCCCCAGCAAACCGCACACACTAGAGGGCCTGACACTGGGCCTATCACCTTGGTATCTGAGTGTCTTCCAGAGAGGCATTCATGACCTGACTGGCCCCGGGCCCCCTCCCGCTGCTGTGCAGCGCTGGATTTCAGTTGGGGATGGCAGGCTGAAGCAGTGAACCTCAGCTTGGAGCAGGACGGGGAGAGGTTTCTGGAGGTTCTCGGTCCCGGTGGAAGTGAGTTCCACAGTCTCGGCCTGGCCCCGGAAAAAGCTCTGTCCCCAGCGCAAGTGAGCTACCTCCATGCCACCGGCTGCCCGTGCTGCAGGTGACAGAGTCCTGTTCCACTCCTGCTGCTGAGGGGCCTGCCAGACAGGCTCTGGGGCCACTGCTTGACCCCATTTGGATGTATGGGGACGTTACATTCCCCACCCTAGAAAGCCCAGGCACACAGGCTCTGTGGTCACATCCAGCTACCCAGAGAGGATGCTAACGCGTCCTCGGACCACGGTGCTCAGGAACAGTCCAGCTGGCAAGTGCAGCCTGGCCGCTTCATGGCAGACACTTTTAGTCGCTAGCTTTGCATCCATTTATCTCAGGGTCAGTCAGCAGCTAGCCATAGACCCAGGTCACCCCGCGCTCTGGCCTTTACAAAGGACACACCCAGGCCCTGCTCAGTGGGACAGCTCTTCCTAATGCACATGCTGTGTCTCATGTAGGGATCAGCCTTTTAATCCCCACAATAAGACTCATCATGAAATGTGCTGGCCCAGTACGACTTAATCCACCCAAGGCCTTGCCATGTGGCTGGATCACAGAGCATCACCCTGGGACCCAGGGACCTGTTCCTCCAGCATTCAGGAAAATTCCACAAGAGCAGGAGTGCCACCTTGTGGGGCATCCAGGATTGTTAGGATGTCCCACAAGGTGTCCCTACAACCCACTGGCCCTTGCATGTCTCTGGGCACTAGGAATAGCTGACAGTCCCTGAGCATACTCCCATGGGGAACACACACTGGCCTCCCCTTGCCACTCTGCAGACAGAATGGGCCCATCAGCAGCCAGGGTTCCTCTCTCCTGGACATGCATCTGCGGTGCTTTTGGTGTGCCAGGTACCCTAGCAAGGCCCTTCCCCTCCGTCAGCGGTCAGTGTCCTCT
Organism: Mauremys mutica; assembly: GCF_020497125.1. Taxonomy (NCBI): domain Eukaryota; kingdom Metazoa; phylum Chordata; order Testudines; family Geoemydidae; genus Mauremys; species Mauremys mutica. The sequence continues at coordinate 3,817,190 of NC_059090.1, read as the reverse complement.
CTCAGCCACTGGCCGACATCCGGACCCAGCAGCCAGACCCTGTCACGCAGCTTGGGGACCTTGACCCTTGCCATGAGACGATCAGTTTGTAAACAGATCAGATCTGCTGCTGAGGGAAGCCCAGGTGAATGGGGAGGGCCCAGGACAAGTAGAATGCAAGAGCGGTGCAGGGGCAGGTGCAAGGACTAGAGCCCACCCTGCCCTTTGTGCAGCAGCTCCCAGTACGACAGGCAGCGCTCACCGCGCAAGCGCTCGCTCCAGGAACTGCTGGATTCAAACTCGGGTGCAGAACTTCACAATACATCTCTTTAGGAGGAAACTCAATTTCTATAAACCTGGCCAGACTGGGACGGTCCCACACTTCCCATGGGCAAGGGGTCATTTCACAGAAAGTGAGATTCTTGGGTCTGGAACAAAACAATGGTGACTCTTGTTACACGAGGCGCAGCTCCTGGGGACAACTGCTCTGGCTGAGCTCAGTGACGAGTGAGTCACCCCGGTGCAGAGGGTTAGCGCACGGCCTGTGCACTGCTTCCCTCCCACCTAAACTCATGCCACTTCAGTGCTGCCCATTCCCTGGGCTTGCCCTCTGCCCAGCAGCAAATGCCACCCAACAGCAAACTGCAGACAAAAAGGCAGCATGTGCAGAGGAGCGGGAGAGCGCTGGTGGGGGGGGGGTGTCGCCCCAGGTAAGAGACTAAACTGGCAGCTGGAACGGCTCATTCTGGGTGATGAATGTCTCCCATGTCTCTTCACACGCGGTGTTTTGCCACTTGCTCCTCGAGAATGAGGAGAGACACTGTGCTGCAGCGACTGCTCTCTGGAGCAAGCCTGTGGAGCGCTCGGCATCGGCTGACACCAGGCTGGCCTGTCTCCCAGGGACGCCAGCAGAAGGGGAGAGGCTGTGGCTCTCTGGAGCACTGGACTCTCCCCAGTGGGAGAACCCTGGTGCTGGTTCACATCCATCCTTTGGTGGAGCGTTGCTCTGACTTGTCACAGATCGTGGCCTCCTTGGGGTGGATCTTCAGACGTGCTCAGCGCTGGCCTGGTTCTGCTCCCACTCAGGTCAGGGGGAGTTTTCCCACTGACTTCACGGGCACAGAGAAAGGCAGCACCGAACACTGACCAAACTCCCACCCCGGGGAGTTCGTTATTTATGATCTCACGTGTGGTCGTGCCCAACGTCCCAGCTCTGTCCAGACCCCATTGTGCTGGGCGCCATACACACCCAGAAGATGGAGACTGTCCCTGCCCCAGTGAGCTACAATCATATCACAGCGCCTGGAGCGGCCTGCTGCTTGTCACTAGCAAAACACTGTGGGAGACAGCCCAGGCTGGGGAGAGTTCAGGAGGCACAGTGCTCCCATGGTCCCAGGCTGCACCCCGGGGAGCCCGTCACAGTGGTGCTGTGAGCAGGATGAAATACGCAGCTTGTTGTACTGAGCAAGATTTGCACTTCATACACTGGTGTAAAGATTTTAAGTGTGGTGGCCAAGGAGAGTCAGGAGGAGGCTACTGGCTTATTTTCTCTTTGCTTATTTTGGGAAAGGGAAGTAGGGACAGAAAAGCAGGGAAATGACTGAAAGCAGTGAAGTCTTTGCAAAGTTGGAGCTTTTTAGACTGCAGGCTGCAGAAAAAGAGAGAGAACACCAGAGACTCTTAGCACTAAAGAAACTGGCCATGGAGGAGAAGGAATGAGAGTGGGAGGAAAGAGAGAGAGAGAGAAAAGTGAACTGGACCTGCTAGAAAAGCAGAACCAGAAACCACCAACCCCAACCATTCCCATCACTCCAAAAATTCACAATTGGGACCACCTATGGGCTGCATAACACAAGACCAGCTGCTGCACTGCAGCTGGAGGCAACACCACATCAGGAAGAGATGGTGATGTGATGCCTGCCAGGGAGAGAACTGTCCAGGTTGTTAGCTGCCAGCAAGTTGCAGCTGAACCAGAGACGGGAGCATAGAGAAATCTGTCTCAGAAGAAAGCCCAGAGAAGGGGGAGGGGATCTCACAAACCACTGAGGTGATTGAGGATTCCTGTGACTCTGTAACACAGGTGCTGCCAAGAATGGGAGGGGCTGAGCCTAGCTCCTTTCCAGCAGAAGGAAACGTGCCCTCAGGCACAGGGGCAGGAGAGGTGTTGTCAGGGATTAAGGAAATTGCCCCAGTTGGTAGCTGGCAGGGCTTTGCAGCTGAACAAGGGATGGATCCCGTCTCAGGGAGCACAGAAAAATGTGTCTTGGAGGGGAATCCAGAGGAGGAAACTGGGGAAGGAACAGTGGGAGTACAGGAATATCTCCTCATTGGTCACTTGGGAGAGGATGCTCAGGACCGAATGGATGAGTCAGCATCTGATCAGCCTGTGACCCAGGCTTTGAGAAGGAACTGTGTACCTGACCTCCTGGAGGGGAGCAGTCACACAGCTGACTTCCCAGGGACAGAGAAAGGGGTGATGGACGGTAGCCCAATCCAGGTCCCAGTTTTTCAGGACGCTATTTCTGATAAGTTTTTGGAAAGTAACTGTCTCTCTTTAAATCAAGATGCAGCTCCAAGGCCTGTGATAACAGAGGAGTTGAGACCAGGAAATTGCTGGAGAATGCAAATGGCCCAACTGACAGAGAGGGAGGTGGGACACAGAAAGCAATTATGGGAGAGCTGCTGGGAAAAGGTGCATCTGCTCAAAGGGTAAACACACCTAGCCCAGAGAGCACAGATCACAGCCCTCTAGGGGGCAGGGAAGGACCCAGTGCTGGGAGGGGGAAACACAGGGTAACCCCAAAAGGGGAGCTGGATTTTTTGCATATGTGCAGTCCTGGGGTTAGGAGACCCCTCCCCAAAGGGCAGCCAGTATACAGGATTCCCCTAACTACCTATCTTGCCAGACCCTGAGGTACCAAAATCCCAGAAACATGATTAAAATAAGAACCCAGGCAGAGGGGAACAGTGGAGGGAAAGAAAAGCCAGTGACTGATTACATGGGAGAGAGTCAAAGGACACCGTGGGTGATGAACAAACCAACCTCAAACCAGACTGTCTGAACAGAGGGCGTGGTATCATAACAATGCTTGTAAACACCCATCGTGATGAAAATGCTGGTATTAATGTTAAACCTTGGGGTAAGAATTTTGATACTGATGTTAACTTGTGGTAATGCTAGTTCTCAGTTAATACAGGTAAACAGATTTAAAGCTTATCACAATACAGAAACCATAACAAACCTGGTTTGCTGTGTACGAGGGGGAAACTGAGGCACACCGCCTCATGGTCTTGATGGCTGGATGCCAAGAGAACTATAACACAAACTGCCTTCAGGTTAGTCAGGGACTAAGGGGGGGAGGGAGGTGTGACATTCTGTACCCTGTATTCCTCATTTTTATATAATTGTAATATTACATATAAAGCATGCCTTGCAGGGTATCAGGGGAAAGGTTTTGATCTGCTGAAAGTCATTTCTCTATCCATATATGTGTATCATTAATGCACATAAAGTTATGAGATTGTGTTGTATGGTTGTCACTAAAACATGCTGTAAATTGGGGGAATCAGCCAGATATTAGCTCCCCAGAGGCAACAGCAAGGAAAGTAACCAACACCCGGGCGGGGTGTCAAACAACCATCAACAGCCATTGTCCATTTCACGGGTGAAATCTGTGTACTATGAACTGCAATATCCAGTGGGGTGAGACAAAGGCGCTGCTTAGTCTAGTTGTTGCCCAGTCTAATAGGGTCGAGAGTTTAGACTGAGTGCTTATAATTTTTTTTCTTTTGGTAACTAATTCTGACTTTTTGCCTATCACTTAAAATCTATCTTTTGTAGTCAATACATTTGATTTACTGTTTACTTTACCAGTGAGTCTGTATGAAGTGTGTGGCAAATCTGCTCAGGTTTTGCAAAGGCTGGTGTCCACTTTCCATTGATGAAGTGGTGAACCAATTAATAAATTTGCATTGCTCAAGACGGCATATTCCTGAGGTGCAGTGTTGGGAGCTCTGGTGCCTTTCTCTGTGTGATTGATGAGTGGCTCTGGGAGCATTCATGCAATCTAGCTGGGTGTGGGGCTCCGCACGCTGTGGTGCTGAGTGATCACAGCGCCTGGAGGGGTTTGCTGCTTGTCACTAGCAAAGCCTTGTGAGAGACAGCCCAGCCTGGGGAGAGTTAAGGGAGCACAGTGGTCCCATAGTCCCAAGCTGCACCCCAGGGAACTCGTCACAGTTCACACTCTGTACTGTGGCCAGATAAAGCCTCCTCCTGCTACCCCATAGCCTACAATTGGGCAGCACAGGGCATGAGGGAAAGCTCTGGTTAGCTACGTAGGCCATGGGATACTTTTTGTGTTACCAGATAGGATGACTTTTGTAACTAGTCATAACCCCAGCACAGACCCTGATACCTGGTATTGACCCTCAGCCCGATTCCTGACTCCATCCCTGACCCTTGGCTTGACTGCTGACTTCGACCTCAGCTTGTTCTTGACATGGATACTGGCTCTGACACCTTGCTTCAGTTCCTGGCTCCCAAGCTGTTGCCACTAGTCCTGCCTACCTCCGCTCTGGATCCTGAGAGTTTGCCTGGACCCCCACATAACCCACGGAGAAGGTTGGCCTGGTGGGGACATGGAGGCAGCAGGACACCCCTTACCCGGTGTGATGTTGTGTGTGATGTTGTATCCCACGTATATATGATATAACTGGAATATGTTTTATACTACATATGCCATGTAACATATCTATGTAAAGGTTATGATCTACTGAATCTATTCATCCTATTTGTATGCATGTGTCATCGTTGTATTCGAAGTTATGAATATCGGCTGGGTAACTGCTTGATTTCTAAGTAGCCTTAGTAAAGCATTTGGTCAGCTTCTTGAGAAAGGAATGTGCAAATTAAGTGCCCAATCAAGAAACACTTAAAGGACAATGAATCTTGGAAGGCTCCAATCCACATAAGAAGTCTACCTGAGAACGTTCAGGGTAGCATGTAAACAATGGCTGCTGCCTGGAAAGACTGGGTCATGCATGGTCATCTGACTTGCCCATAGGACTCCAAAACTCCATGTTGGAGCTGGACTTTGCATAGGAGAGAGGAGGGGGTCTCCACCCACAAGAGAAAGTCTATTTAAGCCCGTGGGAGACTCCTCCATTTTGTCTTCAGCTGGCTCAAGAGAGAGCCTCTCCACCCCCAAGGATACCTGAAAGAAACTGGAACAAAGGACAGTAACTACAGGGGGTGTGAGTGATTGCTGGACCCAGATTAGAAGGGGACTAGTCTGTAAAAGGAACTTACTGGAACACCACAGAGGGTGAGGTTTTATCTGTATTCAGTTTTATTACTGTATTAGGCTTAGATTTGCATGTTTTATTTTATTTTACTTGGTAATTCACTTTGTTCTGTCTGCTATTACTTGGAACCACTTAAATCCTACTTTCTGTATTTAATAAAATCACTTTTACTTATTAATTAACTCAGAGTATGTATTAATACCTGGGGGAGCAAACAGCTGTGCATACCTCTCTATCAGTGTTATAGAGGGTGAACAATTTATGAGTTTACCCTGTATAAACTTTATACACGGTGAAATGGATTTATTTGGGGTTTGGACCCCACTGGGAGTAGAGCATCTGAGTATTAAAGACAGGAACACTTCTGTAAGTTGCTTTCAGTTAAGTCTGCAGATCTGGGGCACGTGGTTCAGACCCTGGGTCTGTGTTGTTGAGCCAGACATGTCAGTCTGCTCCAAGACAGGGTGCTGGAGTCCCAAGCTGGCAGGGAAGGCAGGGGCAGAAGTAGTCTTGGCACATCAGTTGGCAGCCCCCATGGGGTTTCTGTGATCCAACCTGTCACACCCGGCATGTCCCACCAGGCACTAGACATTCCTGAATGGGTTGACAACCCCCCCAGAGGAACTTCCCCCATTGCGAACACAAATGGTGCAGCTCTCATCTGAGAAGCAGGCTCTGCAGGTGCAGATCACCCAGTTACTGCGAGACCAGGCCGCCCAGGCTTGGGACGAGAACACTACGCTCCAAGCACGTGGTGCAGTCGTTCACCTGGACCCCAGACTGACACTCCCCCTCCCAGAGCACTTCAACAGAGACTGCCAAAACTTCAGCAGGTTCCTAAACCAATGTTATCTGCTTCACCCCCACTTCTACCCCACTGACCAGGCCACAGTAGGACTCATAACTACTCTCCTGTCGAGGGAGGTGCTGGATTGGGCTTTGCCTCTCCTAGAACGACAGAGCCTGACACTGTCACACTGGGAGACTTTCCTCCAGGCCTTCCCCTCTATTTTTGATGACCCCATTGTGCTCAGTTGGCTGAGGCAGTTCTGCAAAAACTACAGCAAGGGCAGAGACCACCTGCCTCCTCGGCCACCCACTGTAGGTGGCTCCTCTCCAATACAGAGTGGAACAAACTCTACAAATTCTGGTGAGGGCCACGTGAAAAGACCAAAGATGAGCTAGCTCACGTGGAAATGCCGACCCGTCTGGATGACTTAGCTGGCCTCACCATATGCACTGACAAGTTGCACAAACGAAGTGAAGAAAGGAAGGGGACTGTGTTACCACCTAGCTGATGGTCCCAAGTACCCATCCATCTCCAAGCTGATCCCAGAAACCAAGCAAATTGGTGCAGCCCATCATCCTGTGACCCCAAAGAAGAGGGAACACCACCAAGTATTTCTACTATGGAGAGTCCAGCCATACTCTTGCCAGCTGTCCCCTGCGGGCTCTCACACAGAAAAAGACAGTAATGACCAAACACAGGCCCGGAGATGTGTGCCAGCATGGGTGGGCCCTGGGGCCCACATCCAAGGCACAGCAAGCCCTCACCATACCTGCAAATCCAGGTTTTCGTGCACATCCCAGGGAAGCCCCAAACAAATTCCCCACAGCGGCACTCGTGGACTCCAGGGCTACGGTCACTTTTATAAATGCCGATATGGCACAAGCCTTGGGCATCCCACTGCAGCAAAAAACAGCCCCCAACCTCATAGAGACTATAGATGGCTCACACCTGTCCTGGCCCAGTAACACTGGAAACTGTTCCCCTGAAAGTTATTATCCAGGACCACGAAGAAATCCTATGGTTCAGAATGATTCGCTCGCCCCACTTCCCCATAATTCTCAGCATCTTATGGCTGGCCACTCTTGACCTGCATGTCCTTTGGCGTGAGCTGAAAATCAGTTTCTGCTCTGAATTCAGTCAGCAAGTTTGCCTGAGTGCACCAACAGACGAGTCCTGGCTTCAAGATACACTCCTGCAGGCCAAATCCAGGTCGCCCCAGAGGTGCCCTCAGGCCCAGGGTGTGGCCCAGCTGTGTTCCATCATCCAAGCTGACTCCTGCTCTTCCTGCTAAGCACCATGACTATGCGGATGTTTTTGAGAAGAACGCTGATGTCCTACCATCACACTGTGACTGGGATTGTCCAACTGAGCTGTAACCTGGGGCCAAGATATCTTTTGGCCACATCTATGCCATATCGGAGCTGGAGATGGCCACCCTGTGATCCTATGTCCAGGAGAACCTAGCTCAGGGGATTATCCATCCCTCTACCTCCCCTGCTGGGGCCCCAGTGCTTTTTGAGCACAGATTACTGGGAACCTCAACCAGGTGAACCATCAGAAACCGGTATCCTCTCCCACTCATTCCGGAATTGTAGGACTGTGTATGATCATCCCAGATGTTTACCAAGCTCAGTCTGCGAGGAGCCTACAAACTGGTGCGGATCTGTGCAGGGGATGAGTGGAAAACAGCCTTTTGAACCTGGTCTGGCTGCTACAAATGCCATTTGGTCTTACAAACGCTCCAGCAACATTCCAGCACTTTGTGAACAAGGTATTTTGTGACATCCTAGATCACTATGTCTTAGTCTACCTTGATGATCTATTTGTTTTGTCGGAGAGCCACGACTAGTATATTCAACATGTCCAGTCAGTCCTGGACTGAATCTGCTGACATGATCTATATGCACAGCACCAAGTGCACCTTCGATCAGCACTCCATGGAGTTCTTAGATTACATCTTGTCCCCTGAGGGCCTCCGAATGGATCCTGGAAAGCTGAATGCTGTTCAGTCCTGGGCAGTCCCCCTGAACATTAAGGAGCTGCAGTGCTTCCTGGGTTTGCTAATTTTTATAGGCACTTCTTCAGTCCTGGATTCTCAGACTGAAATAGCCCCATTGACGATGCTTCTCTGCAAACACAACTCCTTCACCTGGTCTCCAGAGACTCAAGAGGTGTTCAATCAACTGAAGATGGCCTTCACCAGTGCTCCAAACCTGATCCATTCCAACCACATGTGGGCCTTTGTCCTTGAGAATGATATATCTAATGAAGCAATTGGGTCAACATTTTCACAAAGATATGGGCCCCCAGCAGCAATTGCTCCCCTGTGCCTATTACTCCCAGAAACTCACTCTGGCAGAATAAAATCATTAGATTTTAAATAAGGAACTTCCATCAATCAAGGCTGCCTTTGATGAATGGTGCCACTGCCTTGAAGGTGCCTGATACAGGTTTACAGAGATCATAAAAACTAAGAGAATCTGCATAGGGCAAAGGTGCTCAGTCAAAGACAGCTTTGATGGGCCCAATTCTTCACAGGCTTTCATTTTCCATCACCTATCACCCAGGAACCCAGTCCAAGGCAGCCGACATCCAGTGTTTCATATGTCTCTTTTAATGCCATACATCCCAACCCCTTTGTGCATCAAACACAGCCGCCTCCCCACCAGTGCAGGTCCAGGGTCATAATGAACATGTGATCCACAAAATACTGGATTCTAAAATGGAACATGGCTCTTTCAGGTATCTAACTGACTGGGAAGGCTATGGCCCTGAGCAGCGATTCTGGGAGCCAGCATCCCAGCTCCCAACCTCATGGCAGCCTTCCATGCAGACCACCCAGACAAATCTGGCCCAGCAGGAAGCACCCAGAGAGGGTGGGAGGTAACGTAAGGATCAGTGGCACTTGAAGCTGAGCCTGAAGAGCTACCCGGCAACCAACAGCCTCACATGGCCACCTGGTGGCAGCTGTAACCTGGCCACTCCCTGCGACCTGCAATCTGCAGCGATGACATGCCACGGGAAGTTCTGCCCTAAGTGATCCGACTGATAGTTGTCTTGGTGATCCCTGATTGGCTCCTTGATCCTAGATAAGCCCATGAGGTGTGCCAAGAAGCATCCAGTTAACAATGTGGATCCTGGCTCGCTGCCACGACTGCCCTGCTTCTCTGTTCCTGAACTCTTGGTATTGACCTCAGCTCCAACTTGGATTCTGAGTCAACCCCTGGAACGCCAACACGGACCCCGATACCTGGTATTGACCTTCAGCCCGATTCCTGACTTCATCCCTGACCCTTGGCTTGACAGGGATACTGGCTCTGACCCCTGGCTTCAGTTCTTGGCTCCCAAGCTCCTGCCACAACTGCTGCCTGTTTCCACCCAGGATCCTGACAGCTCCTTCTAGTAATCCAACTAGTACCATCATATGCTACTGAATCGGTCTGGATCTGGGCTTTGGGCACATGGAGACCTGAATAGGGGTGCTTCACTGAATCTGGAAATACATTTTGTAGCATGAACAGCTCCAGATGGACAAGAAGAGGGAGATGCAGCAATCTTTGGTTCTAGACTTGAAAGGAATTTTGGCTTCTTCTGTTCACGCCCACGCCACAATTATCTTCATTTGTTCAGAGGAGCCAATAAAGCAACAAAGGTCTGTATGTATCTGTGGTATCAACCTTCCATCTCCAAGCAGCATTAGGTCTCCTCCAGATTTCAGGGAGGGAAGTGAGGTTGGAATGACTGTGTAGTTTTGGTCTTCTCTGGCATCTGCTCCTGACCCACCTGCCCCTGACCCTGCACCCAATTGTAGCTGGACTTCCTTCTGGTAGAAAAGATTGAGATCACCTCAGGTGTTCCAACAGCTGCTATTCTGAGAATCAAGGAAGACTCCGACAGAGATGAAACAATTCCCTTCCTTTGAGATGCTCAGGGCCTGGGGTTCATGCACAGCATTGTAGGTCAGGAGACCTGGCTTTTATTCCTGGTTGGGAACAGACTCATGGCTCCCTTTGTCTCAGCTGCCAGTGGGGATGACAATCCCAAGTGCCGTGTTTGTACAGTCTGCCAGACCCAAGCAGAGAGGATGCTACACTGAGCAAGGACAACTATTATAGTGTCAGGGCCTCTGCTGGAGTGGATCAGCACAGCTCCACTGCCTACAACTGGGTTACACCAGTTTACACCCCCTGAGAATATGGCCCAAAATACATATAAATCACCACATGCACACACGGTCACTGACACTTTTGGGACCCCAAAGCAAACCCCTGAATTTAGTCTGCAGAAGAGAAGAATGAGGGGGGATTTGATAGCTGCTTTCAACTACCTGAAAGGGGGTTCCAAAGAGGATGGATCTAGACTGTTCTCAGTGGTAGAAGATGACAGAACAAGGAGTAATGGTCTCAAGTTGCAGAGGGGGAGGTTTAGGTTGGATATTAGGAAAAACTTTTTCACTAGTAGGGTGGTGAAGCACTGGAATGGGTTACCTAGGGAGGTAGTGGAATCTCCTTCCTTAGAGGTTTTTAAGGTCAGGCTTGACAAAGCCCTGGCTGGGATGATTTAGTTGGGTTTGGTCCTGCTTTGAGCAGGGGGTTGGACTAGATGACCTCCTGAGGTCCCTTCCAACCCTGAGATTCTATGATTCTATGATTCTATGAGTACAGTCCATGTGAAATGACAGAGGCAGGCTTCTCCCTGATCACAGTATCTTGTGTGCTGGGCATGGACCTGTCATTTATGCCATGGAAGCCGGCCCAAGAACCAGTGATCCTACTTTTTACACACAAGAAACAGGAGCCACCCGCAGTGATGGGAATGGCTCACCAGCATCACCACTGTTTTACTGCTCAACGGCCTTCCCAAGTGACTGTCAAGCCTGTATCTTCCTCACAGGCAGAGTGCCTCAATAGTTCATACAGCTGTATCAGTCCAGGCTGAGGGCTGAAAACAGGAGGCCCCTATCTCTTGTGGCCTGGCCATTGAGTGGGATGCTAGGACCAGAAGCTTATCACCACATCTGTGTATCAACGGGGTTGGTAATATGGCCTGTTCCAACTCCCAGGGATTTGGGCAGAGGTTGCTAGCCAAAAACACATTAGCAGCATTCACTTGTTTTAGGGGGCTGGACTCCTCTTCCACACCATAATAGAGGCTCAAATTAAACGTGTATCCCAAATTAAAAAACATAGTAAGAGGACCAAAAAAGTGCCACTGTGGCTAAACATGAAAGTAAAAGAGGCGGTTAGAGGCAAAAAGGCATCCTTTACAAACTGGAAGTGAAAATCCTACAGAGCAAAATAGAAAGGAGCATAAACTCTGGCAAGTCAAGTGTAAAATATATTTAGGCAGCCGAAAAAGAATCTGAAGAGCAACTAGCAAAAGACACAAAAGCTAACCGCAAATACATTTTAAAATGCACCAGAAGCAGGAAGCCTGGCAAACAATCAGTGGGGGCCACAGGATGATCATGGTGCTAAAGGAGCACTCAAGGAAGATAAGATTGTTGGAGAAGCTATATGAATTCTTTGCTTCACTGCAGAGGATGTGAAGGAGGTTCCCACACCTGAACCATTCTTTTTAGGTGACAAATCTGAGCAACTGTCCCAGATTGAGGTGTCAGGAGAGGAAGTTTTGGAACAAATTGATAAACTAAACAGTAATAAGTTACCAGGACCAGATGTTATCATCCAAGAGTTCTGAAGGATCTCAAATGCAAAATTGTAGAACCACTAACTGGTATGTAACCTATCGCTTAAATCAGGCTCTTTCCCAGATGACTGGAGGATAGCTAATGTGACATCAATTTTTTTAAAAAGGCTCCAGAGGTGATCCTGGCAATCACAGGCTAGTAAGCCTAACTTCAGTACCAGGTAAATTGGTTGAAACTATAGTAAAGAACAGAATTATCAGACACATAGATGAATACGATTTGTTGGGGAAAGAATCAACACAGGTTTTGTAAAGAGAAATCATGCCTCCCCAATCTGCTAGAATTCTTTGAGGGGCTCAACACACATGGAGAAGGGTGATCCAGTGAATATAGTGTACTTGGAGTTTCAGAAAGCCTTTGACAAGTTCCCTCACCAAAGGCTTTTAAGCAAAGTAAGCAGTCATAGGATACGAGAGAAGGTCTCTCATGGATCAGCAACTGGTTAAAAGATAGAAAATAAAGGATAGGAATAAATGGACAGTTTTCAGAATAGAGACAGGTAAACAGTGGTGTCCCCCGGGGTCTGACCAGTGCTGTTTGACACATTAGTAAATGATCCGGAAAAAGGGGTGAACAGTGAGGTGGCAAAATTTGCAGATACAAAATTACTCAAGATAGTTAAGTCCAAAGCAGACTGGGAAGAGCTACAAAAGGATCTCACAAAACTGGGTAACTGGGTGACAAAATGGCAGCTGAAATTCTGTGTTTATAAATGCAAAGTAATGTACATTGGAAAACATCATCCTCACTATATATCCAAAATGATGGGATCTAAATTAGCTGTTACCCCTCAAGAAAGAGATCTTGGAGTCATCGTGGAGAGTTCTCTGAAAACATCTGCTCACTGTGCAGAGGCAGTCAAAAAAGCTAGCAGAATGTTAGGAACCATTAAGAAAGGGATAGATAATAGGACAGAAGATATCATAACGCCACTATATAAATACTGCAGCAGTTCTGTTCGCCCCATGTCAAAAAAAGTTATATTAAAATTAGAAAAGATACAGAGAAGGGCAACAACATTGATTAAGAGTATGGAACAGCTTCCATATGAGGCGAGATTAAAATGACTGGGACTTTTCAGCTTGGAAAAGAGACGACTAAGGGGGGTCTATAAAATCATGACTAATATGGCAAAAGTGAACAAGGAAGCGTTATTTATGCCTTCACATAACACAAGAACCAGGGGTCACCCAAGGAAATGAATAGGCAGCAGTTTTAAAACAAATATAAGGAAGCACTTCTTCACACAACGCACAGTCAGCCTGTGGAATTCGTTGTTAGGTGATGTTGTGAAGGCCAAAAGTAATATTGTGTTCAAAAAAGAACTAGTTAAATTCTTGGAGGACAGATCCATCAATGGCTATTAGCCAAGATGGTCAGGGATGAAACCCCATGCTCTGGTTTCAGAGTAGCAGCCGTGTTAGTCTGTATCCGCAAAAAGAACAGGAGTACTTGTGGCACCTTAAAGACTAACAAATTTATTTTAGCATGAGCTTTCGTGAGCTGCAGCTCACTTCTATGCATCCGAAGAAGTGAGCTGCAGCTCACGAAAGCTCATGCTAAAATAAATTTGTTAGTCTTTAAGGTGCCACAAGTACTCCTGTTCCCATGCTCTGGGTGTCCCCAGCCTCTGACTGCCAGAAGCTGGGAATGGGAGACAGGGGATGGATCACTTGATGATCACCTGTTCTGTTCATTCCCCCTGAAGCACCCGACATTGGCCACTGTCAGGATACTGGGCTAGATGGACCTTTGATCTGACCCAGTATGGCCATTCTTATGCTCTTACCCATGGGAAGAAATAGTAGCAATAACCATGTCAAGAGGAACCCTGTAGGTTCTAGGATGCTCCTCTGTCTTGGGGCTTTCTACAGCACCTGTCACCACTGCATCTGAGTGCTATATGGAGTCTTTAGCCTCCTCCCTTCTCTGGTTATGGTCTGAAGGCCGGATATGGCGATGAAATGTTATCCAGCTGCTAGTGGAAATGTGGCACAGAGATAGGCACATGTCATGACCCACCATGGAGGCTGGATAAATGCATTGTCCTTGCTGGAGGGTGAGGATTGACTAACAGGTTCCTCGATCGTTCAAGAACGTGAGTGAGAGAGAGCACCTTGGATCCATCAGGCTCATGGTACATGAGCCCTATCGTACCCCACCAGCTGCTGCAGAGGGAACGTGGCTGCCCAGACTGAATTTGCTACAATTGAGTGGAGAAGGAGCTTGTCCTTTTTCAGTCTGATGTTAACTGATACTTTCACTGTGGCAGTGTATGGCAGTCACACTCGGAGCTCCCCGAACTCTTCTTATCTCTTTCCTCCCTGAGAGCCTGAACAGCTAATCTGTCCAAAAGCTGCAGGCCTTTACTACCCGAGCCCCAGGGCCAATGCACTTGAAACAGCCCCTCTTGGCTCACTGTTTGGGTGTGTCCTACGACCATACTACTTCACAGTCAGGTATGGTAGGGCAGGGCAGGGCTCCACCCGTACATCCAAACTAAACTCCTTGGTCGTATGCTGCTGTTGGATTCCCTCAAGACAGCAGCTCCTTATTATAATCCTAGAACGAAAGGCCATTGAATGTTGGCTCAGATTCTCAAGTGTAGTTAAGCGCCTAATGCCCATTGATTTCAAGGGGAGTTAGTTGATTAACCCCAATGAGATCAGTTAGGCACCTAAATATCACTGAGGATCTGAGCCACTGGGACTGAATTCTAATCCCTACTCTGGTGTCTGACCATCAGGCCTTTGCTGTATTCCATCTTTAAGCACAGAACTTGGGTATGGCCTGAATTTCCTGCTCTGCCAGTTGTCTGAAGGCTAGAAATTGTTCCCACGGCTCAGTAATGCAGGAGGCTTAGCTCAGGAGAGGCAGCACCATGCTGGGCTCAGCAGGGTAAGTGCCTGTGTCTGCCTTTGGTGGAATGGTTCATCTCCTGGCCACTGTTTAGGGAAGTGGTTCCCCTAAATGCCTCCTGTGTCCACTTGGCCCAGATCCGGGGCTCTGGCCAAGCTGTCTCCAGAGCCACCACAGGGGTTGTGATGAAGTGGGACTGTTCTTAATGTTTCCTCTGAATACTGTGTGGGTGCCTCAGTTTCCCCTATGCATTTCTTAAGTCTCCAGTGTGCATAAATGGCCGACAATCTGTCTCCTAGCAACAAATGGCCAGGGCCCTTCCCCCCTTGCAAGGGGATAGCTAAAGGTGAACAAAGAGATCAGGTGACCTCCTGGCCTGGGAAAGAGACAAAGGCCAGAAAGGACGGGCTGGAGGGGGTTTCAGTTTGGGGCTGGCTGGGGATGGGAAATGAGGGCAGACGGGGTTGTCTGCCTCGCTGGGCCCCAGAATGGACCCGGCTGAAGGGTCCGGTTCTCTGTACCTGCAAGCTCTGTTTTAGACCCTGTTCCTGTCATCTAATAAACCTCTGTTTTACTGGCTGGCTGAGAGTCACATCTGACTGCGAAGTGGGGGTGCAGGACCCTCTGGCTTCCCCAGGACCCCGCCTGGGCGGACTTGCGTGGGAAGTGCACGGAGGGGCAGAGGATGCTGAATGCTCCAAGGTCAGACCCAGGAGGTGAAGCCGTGGGAGCTTCTTGCCCTGGAGACAGTCTGCTCCAAGGGAGAGGAGGCTCCCCAAAGTCCTGCCTGGTTTTGTGGGGAGCAGTTCCAGAGCATCGCCCGGGGACTCTGTGACAGGGGTGCTCACAGACTGTGCATGCTTTAGTAATCCTAGGGCTGCACAAGAAGGAACGCCTTCCCAACAGTACTGGTTACTGAGTCCCATTCACAATGCCAGCCCGTTAGACTATTGCGTGTCCACTGGTGATTCTGGCTGCAGAACTTACATGATTGATGATGATGCACAAGAAAGGAAGAGACCAACTTGATTCTCAGACTCCAGGCAGAGTCTGAAAGAGACAGTCATAGTAACTGAGCCCTGCTGGACTGGAAATGACTGGGGCACAAAAACCCATGGGCCTAGCGTGTCATTTCACACGGTCACTTTCTGGAGTAGATATGGACAGGACCAAGACAGCATTTGATACAACAAAATACTTTTTATGAACTAACAGAGGTAGTTTATGAACTAACAGATACACAGGGCCAGCTGCAGGCTGTGACAGCAGCTCAGAGCCACACTCCACCGAAGGACAGCCATGAACCAGCGCAAGGGAAGGGACCAGGGGGCAGTTCAGCGCTCCAGAGAGCTCCCAGCCGGCTGGTGTCCTGGGGAGACAGCACTGCCTGGTGTCATCTGATGCCGGGGATCAGCGGGGTCACTCCGTAGAGCAGTCGCTGCAGCACAGTCCCAAGGTGGAGGACTCTCGCCTTCTTCCCCAGGGGGATGCCGCAAAACAACGTACACGAAGAGACGAGCTGAGATTCATCACTATGAATGAGCCATTGGAGCTGCCAGTTTAGCCTGCTACCTGGGTGTCACCATCCACTCAAGCTATGGGCAGACAGCTCCTTACGGGACCGACCTGCCCTCTGCTGTGTTGGCCTAACTCAGGAGTAGCTCTGCTGAAGCCACTGGAGTTACACCAGGGTGAGAGGAGAAGCAGCAGTAGGGGCCAGAGCCACAGCTGCTGTAAACTGCAGTCAGTCTCTGATTGCAACCGGGGTACAGAGCTTTTCCCCAGCAGAGGTTCTGGCCCTACAGCTCAGTGCATACATGAGGGCACTGCAGATAGCGAGCAGCAGATACATGGGCAGAGGGCCTGGCTCTCCCCTGCCCTGCGCCCTAGGCCACCACCTACACCTGGGCAAAGCGTGACCGGAGAAGCCAGAGCACTGTGCACAGCAGCGAGTGACTCCACAGGGAGCTCTGCCTCCCTCCCGGAGTGCTACCGGAGAGACCTGTGCTCCCAGCCCTGTGCTGGCCACGGAGCTGCCCCTTGCTTTCCGGCTGTGCACCCTGGCACTGCAGCCATGTTGTGCCAGCTACACACGGGGTTGTATGTCCCGCCCAGGCAGTACTGCTGGCACAGGCACCTTCCGGGCTCGCTCGGAGCTAACTGTCCTGGTGCCAGGGGTAGCCTGGGGCAAAGGGGCTTGTCGGGATGGGAAGGGGCGTGGCTGGGATGTTCCAATGATCTGGCTGGTGCCTGGCTGCTGCAAGGCCCATCTGGCAGGATGATCTAACCAGCCCCCATCAGCCACAGGAGTGGGTGCTTCAGGACCCCCCTACCTCCGGGGCTCTGCACAGCACACAGATGAATGTGACCCATGGCTTTTCTGCACAGCGCCTGTCATTGTGGTTCGGTGTGCAGGGAAGGGTGGCCTCACCCTGCACCCTTGCTGCCTGCACACCGGTATCATGCCACGTTCCTTCCCCAGCAAGGGAACCAGCCCAAGCTTGGGCTAACCCCCAAAGGGGAGAGGCTGTCCAGGGTAGACAGTCTCCTCTAGCGCTCGTCCGTCACCTGCCTCTCCCAGGCCCATTCCAAGATGCAGGCACCATGGCTCTGCTCCCCTGGACTTCCCCGTGCAGAGCTCAGTGCAGAGGCTGACAGACGCGGTCGCTGCAGGCTGAAGACCCTGCTCCTGACTCCCAAGGTTCTCAGCAGGGTGGGCACTTGTGCCTGGCTCTGTCTTGCTGCTCCTGTGCCCGCTCCCCCCGTACCCCCCCCAGGCCCTGTGCCTGCTCCCCCGTACCCCCCCCCACAGGCCCTGTGCCCGCTCCCCCCGTATCCCCACAGGCCCTGTGCCTGCTCCCCCCGTACCCCCCCCACAGGCCCTGAGCCCGCTCCCCCCGTACCTCCCCCACAGGCCCTGTGCCTGCTCCCCCCAAACCCCGACAGGCCCTGTGCCCGCTCCCCCCGAACCCCGACAGGCCCTGTTCCCGCTCCCCCCATACCCCCCACAGGCCCTGTGCCCGCTCCCCCCATACCCCCCCACAGGCCCTGTGCCCGCTCCCCCCGTACCCCCCCACAGGCCCTGTGCCCGCTCCCCCCATACCCCCCCACAGGCCCTGAGCCCGCTCCCCCCGTACCCTCCCCACAGGCCCTGAGCCCGCTCCCCCCTTACCCTCCCCAGGCCCTGAGCCCGCTCCCCCCATACCCCCCCACAGGCCCTGAGCCCGCTCCCCCCTATGCCCCCACAGGCCCTGTGCCCGCTCCCCCCGTACCCCTACAGATCCTGAGCCTGCTCCCCCCGAACCCCGACAGGCCCTGTGCCCGCTCCCCCTGTACCCCCCCACAGGCCCTGTGCCCGCTCCCCCCTATGCCCCCACAGGCCCTGTACCCGCTACCCCTGTACCCCCCCCCACAGGCCCTGTGCCCGCTTCCCCCTATGCCCCCACAGGCCCTGTGCCCGCTCCCCCCCATGCCCCCACAGGCCCTGTGCCCGCTCCCCCCTATGCCCCCACAGGCCCTGTGCCCGCTCCCCCCTACCCGCCCAGGCCGGGTGCCCGCTCCCCCCATCCCCCCACAGGCCCTGTGCCCGCTCCCCCCGTACCCCCACAGGCCCTGTGCCCGCTCCCCCCTTAGCCCCACAGGCCCTGTGCCCGCTCCCCCCATACCCCCACAGGCCCTGTGCCCGCTCCCCCCGTACCCCCACAGGCCCTGTGCCCGCTCCCCCCGTAGCCCCACAGGCCCTGTGCCTGCTCCCTCCGTACTTGCGGTTCCTCTCCTTCACCACCATGCGGGTCATGCTTTGGATGCACTGCGCCCGGTAGTTCTCGTAGTGGGTCTCTCGTGTCACATCCTTGAGGTCCTGCATGTGGGTCTTCACCAGCATGGTGCGCAGCTTCACGAAGTCGCAATGTGCTGGGTTCTCCACTGCAGAGGAGGGGCCTGGCTTAGACGGGCAGATCTCGGGGCCACCCGGCAGAGCAGGGCCTCCCCCAGGTGGGTGGGGGAGCTGAGGGCTGAGAGAACAAATGGCCCGGGACTGCAGAAAGGCAGAGCACGGCTTTGAATTGGCCTGGCTGCACGAGGGGATGATGAGGGCTAAGGAGGGCCCTGCAGCAGGCCAGGGACCTCGCCCTGGCCTCCCCCATCATATGGCGGTGGGGCAGCACCTTCGTGCCCCCGAGCACCCGCACTGAGATCGCCGGCCAGGGCCTGTCTGGTGTGAGTGCCAGAGCCCTGCCTGCTGAGACCGGCAGCAGTCCCCGTCCGTGAGCACCACTGCCCTGGGGGTGGGGTGGGGGCAGGAACATGGAGGAGGACACGGTCCCTGAGCCTCTGAGCTATAAGCCAAACCCGCCTTACCTTCCACGATGCCCCAGGGATACAGTCGCCCACGGACTCGCCTTCCTTTGGCCTCCACAACCATGTTGCTGCCGATCACAGCGAAAGGGATGCTCTCCTGGAACAGAGCCACGGGGTTATTCCTGGCCACAGCCTCCCCAAGCTCTGGTGCTCAGGGACCCCAGGGTCCATCTGCACTGGAGTGGGCGCTGTCATTCCCCATGGGGGCAGACACACCCGCACCAGCTTGCTCACTACTCTGGTGTAGCTCTGGCTGCCCTGAGAACAATCCCATCGGAGCTCCTATGCACGTACTCGGACGGCCTGTGCAGCTGCGGCGAAGCTGCTATTTTTAGCACGTGAGCTCTGACCCAGCTAGCGTGGGTGTGTTCACCTGAGTGGAAGTTACACGGCCAGCTCCAGTGTAGACGCACCCTCTGTTTGCTCTGCAGTCCTGCTAACAAGCCTGGTTAATGCATTCACTGGGATCGCACTAGCCACCACCTAGCACAGAGTTGCCCAAACTACAACTGGAAGGACACACCGTGTCTGAGCCCTTGCTAAATCCAGCCCCTGGCATGGGAGTGCAAGTAGCTCCTTCCCCTTGAGATCAGCACTCAGGGAAGGAGTGGGGCCAGCGGGAGAGAGAGTGGAGCCGTGAGAGAGGAGATGGGCTAGAAGAGAGAAGCCAGCTGCAAAGGGTCACACAGGATTGGCAGTACCAGGTATGTCCCGCTGAACAGGAGCCAGAGCACCCCAGAGCAATGGCTGGAAAGGACCTGGAGAGCTGCTGTGGCTAGCAGCGGAAGAGCCATGTAAACTGACAGTTCAATGGGAGCCGAGCAGGGCCCGAGTCTGGGCCCAGACGCTGATCTAGCAGCCCAGCAACAGTGGACTCGTGACAAATCACCGCTGTGTTCATCCTGTTGCAATTCCTGCCAGCTGGGCTGGGAAACAGCATCTTACTGGCCCTCCTGGTCCTTTCTGCAAGCCCGTCACTCAGAAGCTCACCTCCCATACTCTCAGGAGCCAGCAGAGATCACTGGCGGATCCCCTACTAGTCCAGAGAACCAACTGGATGGCTGCCCCTCCCTCTGCTCCATACAGCACAGTGTGATGCTGGGGTCCACCATCCGGGCCTGACGTGCCATGCTACAGGCTAGGGCAGCTCGGTACCTCGTGCTGGGCCCCCCGAGCTCAGAATGACAGCAACATGACAGTGACGCTGCTGGCTGGGCTGCGGGAGCCCAGGGCGGAGGCTGGGAGACGCCACTGCAGGCATCAGAGGGGTAGCCATGCGTCTGACGAAGTGGGCATTCACCCACGAAAGCTCATGCTCCAATACGTCTGTTAGTCCTGTGGCACTTTATAGACTCTCTGCTGCCATTGCAGGCGTGATCCTGCCCCTGCTGGACCCAGTGGCAGGTTTGCTGTCGACGCCAGCGGGAGCAGGAGCGGGAGCAGGCCCAGGCCCAGGGTGCTTTACAGGCCACTCTGGCAAAGGAGCCGTGAACTCAGCTGACACGCTCAGCAGTTTGTGTCCAGCTCTCCTCACTGCCAGCAGCTGTCAGCAGCTAGTAACACCACGTCCCCGTGACCACAGTCTATAGTCTTTCCTTCAGGCTTCTTTTAAAAGCGTTATTGTCAAAGGCAGCTCTGAAACCTCCCTAACCTTCATTTACACCTGGGCACTGTCTCTCTCTGGTGCTTCCCCCCAGGGTTCTTCTAATGTCCACACTTTGGAAGACCTAGCTGCCTTTGTCCTTCGGTACATGTCCACTCATTCCTTTATCTGCCGCTGGTCGCTCTCCCGCCAATGCCCAGGCTGGTTCGAATACGGACTGGTCTGGCTGCTTCCCCCACACGCTGTATTTTCAGGGTGTCAGATCTCTGAGCAGCCCCTCCTGCAGCCACACTGGCTGATTCGTGCTCCTTGCCTCTTTCCTTTTCAGAGGATCTAGCCTTTGGGGATCCCCCCACCCTTCTCCCATGCCTGTGGATTTTAACCCTCCCTCCCTCCCATTGCTCCTTACTCACTAGATCAGGTGATTCCCCAGAACTGGCTAATGCCCTTGTGGGGTCTAATTCCATTATCTCCTGTTCTTGGTCAGAGCCTCCCTCCCAGTAAACAGATGAGCCAGGAAGGTTTCCCTTCTGGCTGGACTATAAAGCTGCCCTTCTCAGAGTGTAGAAGCCACTGGGCTGAGGCATGTCTGGCTGCATTTGTCACACAAGATATACCTGGGGCTTAGCAGGTGACTCTGACCCTGTTCCCTGAACTGCATTCAGAGGGACAGCCGCTCTCATCTGCTCACCTTCAATGCCTGGTCCTGCAGCTTGAAATCCTCATCTTCATCAGAGTCACACTCAGGGAACTGGTAGATCCGGATCCCGTAACGTTCGATTTCTTCTCGAATCTGAACAAAGAAACAAGCCCCCGACTGACGGCTCTGGCACTCAGCCCTGTCTTACGGCACCCTCATTTTAAGGGCATCCCAGGAGAGAGAGGACTACGTTATGCTCACCCACATGCCAACTACTGTCTGTTCTTCCATCTCACACCGAACAGTAGAATCCAGACACCAGTGGTTCATTTCCTATGGTTTCCAAACAGGCCAGGTCCCCGACATGGTACATGGGCCACTTTCTCCCCAGGGCCAGTTCTGACCATTGTCTTGTGCCCCAGGGACCCTCTGGCACACAGGGTGTGGCAGCTGCACTCTCTGCAGCCTGGCCTGTACCTCCGTCCCTCTTCTCACCAATCCTCAGACTCCATGAGGCCACAGGGACCAGCTCTTGTCTCTTACATCCTCCATTTCAAAGGGGTTGCATCCTGCTGTCCCTTCCCTTAGTATCCTGTAGGACTCTGCAGCTCCTTCTCTGTCCTGTCCTCTCCCATTCCTGGGATACCGAGGGGGGCACTCGGGTAATCTGGGAGGAACCCTATAGAAATGCCTGTTGAAAACAGGCCTTGGCTACAGTGCCAGTGGCGTAGCCAGGTTTTCAGTGTAGGGGGAGCAAACATAAAAAAGGTGCCCTTCCTTGGCTCCCCCTCTGGCCACGCCCCCATGGCTCCTCCTCTGGCCACGCCCCCTTGGCTCCTCCTCTGGCCACGTCTCTTGACTCCTCCCATTTCCCCCCCAGATTAACCCCGGGGCCGGCTCAGGACTCCTGCGGGCTTCCCGGGGGTGCGGATGCCCCCCCATCCCCGGGAGAGTCTCTCCTGCCCAGCGCGCTCTGCAGGTGTCCCCCGCCGGGATTCCGTCCCCCCCACCCCAGACTCCAGAGCCCCCCCTGTCCAGACAGCACAGCCTGTGCCCCTGCCCTGCGGGCCCAGCCCCGGGGAGCCTCTCACCCGGGCCCCCCAGTGCAAGGCACAGGACCCCCCCCCGCTCACATTCCGTCCTGCGCTGCCGCCTGTCCCCGGCCTGCTCCCGGTACTCGGCGCGCTCCACACGGGGCTCGCCAGCCAGGCGGCCTTAAAGGAGCAGGGGCCCTTTCACCTCCCCCGCCCGCCGCATTAGCAAGGGGCAGGAGCGCTTGGCCGCCGAGCCCTGAGCCACCGCCGCAGACGGTGGCTGCGGCGATGTTGGGGCCACGCTGAGCGTGGGGTGCGATGGCCGAGGAGCCGGCCCCCTCGCTCCTCCAGCCACGCCTGCTGCCCCCTGCATGGCTCCTCCGGCCGTGCTGCTGCCAGCGCCGGCCCGGCAGGCGCCGCTTCCATGCCTGCCGCCCCTCGCCCAATGGCTCCTCCGGCCGTGCTGCTGCCAGTGCCGGCCCGGCAGGCGCCGCTTCCATGCCTGCTGCCCCTCGCCCAATGGCTCCTCCGGCCGTGCTGCTGCCAGTGCCGGCCCGGCAGGCGCCGCTTCCATGCCTGCCGCCCCTCGCCCAATGGCTCCTCCGGCCGTGCTGCCACCAGCGCCGGCCCGGCAGGCGCCACTTTTTGAAAACATGCTGAGGGGAAGCGGCTGCTTCCTCTGCACCCCGCTAGCTACGCTGGGTGGAATACCCTGAGGTGCAGCAGCACCCAGGGAGTGATGGTGGAGGCTGAGGCGTAGACAGGCTCATTGTACCAGGCCGGTGCCAGACGTGTGCAGGACACCCTGACTGAGTCCCAGGAAGCACACAGCTGCTCCCCTGGCTGTCAATGGTTAACGGCACTGGTGGGGAATTGTGGCTCCCATTTTCCCAGTACAGATGCAATGCCAGAGTGAAAGACCCTAGTGTCAGCCAGGGGCGAGGGCGGGAGGAGCAGTCCATTACTTGGGCTGGGGGGAGGGAGGAATTCAGAGGCATCCAGGCCTCCTCTCACCTTGCTTTTCTTGCGCTCCACCTCTGAGGGCGTCAGGGTGTCAGCTTTTGCCAGGATGGGCACAATGTTCACCCGCTGATGGAGAGCTCTCATGAATTCCACATCCAGGGGACGAAGGCTGCCAACAGAGAGCAGAGTTAGCCCTGTAAATTGGGGCTGGACGGTCTCGTAGCTACAGGACTCTGGCAGTGCCAGCTGGGGACTCCACACTGTGAGCTTCCCCAGAGCAGTGCCCTGGCAGTGCCCAGACAGGACTCCAGCAGAGTGCGCATCCCCCTTGCAGTGCCAGCTGGAGACTCCACACTGTGAGCTTCCCCAGAGCAGTGCCCTGGCAGTGCCCAGACAGGACTCCGGAAGAGCGTGCATCCCCTTGGCAGTGCCAGCTGGAGACTCCACACTGTGAGCTTCCCCAGAGCAGTGCCCAGCCAGGACTCCGGCAGAGCGTGCATCCCCCTGGCAGTGCCAGCTGGGACTCCACAGTGTGAGCTTCCCCAGAGCAGTGCCCTGGCAGTGCCCAGACAGGACTCCGGCAGTGTGAGCATTGTGCAGTCATTGCCTCCCCACTGCCTGCTGAACCCCCTGCAATGCAAGCGTTCCCACAGCAGCCCTCAGTCAAGACTCCTGCAGCAGAGCTGTCAGTGCATCACACTGTGGGCCCACGCAGGGCCAGCACTCATTTACTGAGCAGCAAGTCTAGCTCACTAGTGCTGTGTCTAGGACTTGTGGGTAAGGTGGTTTTGAGCATTCTCAGGGAAGGAGGGAGGGATCGGCTGTGGCTGGATTTCCCATACCCATGTCCAAAGGGTGAGATGAAGTAGAGGCAGCAGTGCACGCGGTTGTCCTGGATGTTCTTCCGGTTCAGGCCACTCTCATCCCGGAAATATTGCTCAAATTGCTGATCTATGTAATCAGCCACAGGTTTCCAGCTGGGAAGAGAGGGGACAGGGTGGAGAGAGCCAAGTGAGCCCGGTCCCCGGGGCGCCGGCCAGCATGTGAAAAGAACTCCCTGCACTAGGAAGTGTAAGACCATCAGCGTGGAATTAGCCTGCTTCCATTGTCCTGCGGGAGCTGCTGCGCCTCTCCAGCGGGAAGCCAGATGTGAGAAGCTACGAGCTTCACTAGTGCTGAATCACAGGGATGGCTGCACCAGAACCCAGGCCAGCATCTGATCTCTGACAGTGCAAATGACGGTGGGCAATTGGGAAATTCTCATCCTCCTTTGTCAGCCTCGCATGCCAAATTAACCTCGCAGGCCTGGGGAAATGTCCTTCATCCAGGCCTCAGCTAAGACAACAGAGCATGTGCAAGAGCACATCATAAAGTGCTGAAAATGTAACAGAGCCACCCCTCACCTGACAGCCGTGATGTGCCCAACCAGGTGCTTCTGTACCCCACTAGCACAGTGTGGTTCTGTATCACTCGCTAGTAATTACACCACAGCTAGAGATCTGGGACTCTGCTATTAGACCCATGTTATGCTAGCTGCCTCTTTAGCTCAAGCAGATAAGCTCATGCTCCCCCGCCCCCCAGCGGTGCCAGATTCAGTGCCTCTGACGACCCACACACGGGCACTGCACTATGAGCACTAGCTCGCAATCTGCTCCCACAGGCAGGAAGACAAACCACAGATCCCGCTGCCCCATGTTCTGCTGCTGTCTCACAAACACTTGTGTAGCCCACTGGAGAGGGGAGAGTTGTGTCCTCCTGTACAGGTCAGCCCACAGAGAACATAGAAGAGGTCTGAGCTATGGAACTAAAGATGGTGGGCTCACACCCAGCTGCTAAGCCGGGGAGCAGTAAATGCAGACACGTTAGCTGCTAGTGTGACTTAGCAGGGGTCTGGCCGGGAAGCTGTGCTCTGAGAAGTGAACGGGGACACGGTACTAACAGTCGTTCTGCTGGTGCAGTTTATTATTTATTGGGTTAATGGGAGCTGGCTGTTTGCGGCGGCCTGAGACCGAGAGCAGTTGTTGGGGTGGGATTTTGCCTGTGTCCAGGGCAGGAGATCCTGGTCCTGAACTTGATTTAAAAGAGCAACCTCACTCTCCTTCACACCTGTTACAGCTGGGGGAGGGGAGAGAGGGTGCTGGGTGTCTGTCACCAGTTTGATTCCTGCCCAGTGTAGCTCCCACACATGTCTGGGGGCTCTGCCCCATTTCCAGCTCCCACAGCCCCACTGCATTACATTGAAAGCTCTTCAGGGTAGGGCTGTCTCTGACGTGTGTTCAGTCAGAGCATAGCACCACTGGGGCCAAGCCCAGCATATCCCTCTGTGCAGCAGGAACCATAGCTGCCTCCCTGGGCATGTGGCAGAGCTGGTCCTGCTGTGACTGGCACAGAGGGGGTGGGAAGCAGATCAAACAGAGAAAAAGCCACTGATCTTTTCTGATAAATCTCTGGGTCGCTGGGCCAGTCTCATCATCTGTTGGGGCCTGGGTCAGGATTGTTGGACTTTTAAGGTTTGTCTGATCTGTAGCTGTGTCTGGGGAAAGGCAGTGTTTCCCAGTGGGTAGAGCACTGGACTGGACTGGGACTCTGGAGACCTGGTCCCAGCTCTGCCACTGGCGGGCTCGTGACGTTGGGCAAGTCACTGCCCCGTACCTCAGTTTCCCCATCTGTAAAATGAGGCTAAAGACCCTACCCTCTGGAGTGCTGTTTAAGAGCTAGGTGGCATTATTTCCCTTGGTGCAAACTTAAGCTAGACTTCCTGGCAGAAATGAATCCAGAACAATGGGGATTGTTAATGGGCGAACCTCACACCACAGGTGGGGTCAGGGCCTGCATGCACACATCCCTAGCCCCGGAGCTTTGGCAGATGTAAGAGCTGGAGCGTGCCAGGCTGGCTTTCCAAATCACAGGAGCAACAAATAGCCAGTCCAGAGCAGACATTTACCCCGCAAGGCAGCCTGGGAAGCCAGGAATTCTGGGCCAGCCATGACCATTGCCACTTTGTTCAGCTCCCTCTCCGGGGTACTGCCAAGCACCGACACCAGGACTGCCCCCTTTGCACCCAATGGCTCAGTTACTACTGCTTTTATGAACTAACAGACGTTTTGCAGCATGAGCTCTCGTGGGTGAAAGCTCCCGTCTCTGCTGCCCCACCCCAGGAGGATGTGAGCAGTTCAGTGAGGCAGGGCTGGTTTGTGTGCAGTGGCCTGTGCTCATCTAGTACTTGGTGTCATTTCTGTTCTCTCCAGGGGCCAGACTGCCCAGTGGGCGTGGCTGCCCGGGCTCCTGCTCATCCTGCCGGGTGAGCTGCGGAGCCATGGCCCCTCCCTCTCCTGTGGGACGCACCATTCCGTGTTGTTCACGGCGTCGCCGAATCCGGGGGTGTCCACGATGGTCAGGCGCAGTTTGACCCCCTTCTCCTCAATGTCCACCACGTGTTTGGTGATCTCCACCGTCTGAGTAATGCGCTCTGGAACGGCAACAGCAGCAGTCAGTGGGCTGATCCGGCAGGGGCCAGGGGGAGCCGAGCTTGGCTGCACAGGGACGGCGGAGGCCCAGACCAGTTACCCGTGGGGCAGCTGCAGGGCCAGCCTGCGCCAGGTACCGGTGAGCACAGGCGCGGCCTGGGGCGATGCCGAGCAGTGCCTTGCCAGCGAGCACTAGCAGGGATTGTCTCAGCTCCACAGCACACAGGGGCAGGGCTGTATGGGGGCAGGACCATGGCCTGGCCTCTTCTCAGCTGCTCCCCTTGCTCTCTGGGGTGATCTGTGCCACACGGGTGCTCAGAGGGGACAGCCCTTGTGCTCTCCTGACTGCAGGCCCCTCGACTGGGCCTGGCCCTTGTGCGGGGGTGCAGGAGCTGGGGGCACGCCTGTGCCAGGGCACTTGGAGCACTCCTCTGGTGGCAGCGCACGGGGACAGGGAGCTGGGAGCACGCTGGGACGTAGAGAGAGACAAGTGGAGAAGAGGTAGCTGCAGGGCTCTCCTGAGAGAGAGGAAAAGGGGCAGCAGCCCCCGTCGGGGAGCGACTGGGCAGGGCGGCATGAAGGGAGTGATGGGAAGATCAGTCCCACGGTGATTTTCAGGGGAATCTGGGCTCTTTACACTCACCAGGGCAAGGCAGAGGCTGAGGAGCAGCCCCCCAGCCATGCCCGAGGCCCCATGCTGCAGTCTGTGCCTACGCTAACGCTGCCACACTGCCCCAGTGCCTTGGAGCGGGAACGTGGTGCAGGGAGGGTTGCAGCCCTGGGGCCCGAGCGAAGGCCCCACTGGCACTGCTTAGAGACAGCGGCTCCTATGGCTGCAGTGTGGGGACAGTGAAGATGTGGGCACCGCCTCTGTCATGGCCCCGCACCACAGCAAAGGAGCTGGCCTGCTGTAGACTGACTGTACGTAAACAAATCTGGTTCATCTCCGGAGAGCCCCAAACACATTGCTCAGGGGCCTGGCTGTGACAGGCGCTTGGTTACCGTGCAGCTCCCCAGACCTTGAGAAGGAAGCTCGGTCAGGACCCATCCCAGCCCTGCAGGAGCTGATTCTGGGGGCTGACACGCCAGGAAATGTGTGAGCCTGCCCCCCAGCCCCCAACCCCTGCTCAGCTAATGCAGCGGAGCCCTTTGGATTGTGTGAATGGGCCTGCAGTCATTTCAGCATCTGTGCCCTGTTTGCAATTCTCAGGCTCTGCCATTTAACTCGCCCTTTTCAGAGGCTATTCCTGAGGTGCTGCGTTCTACGGCTCCAAGCCAAGGCGCAGCGCTGGGCCCACCAGCACCTTGGCACACGTGGGGTAGGGGGAATCATTTGGCAGAGATCTTCACTCTGCCTTTGTCATTGGCTGGGCTACACATGAGCCAGCCTGAGTATCACGACGAGGTTTTTTTCTCCTGCTGATAATAGCTCACCTAATAGCTCACCTTAATTAATTACTCTCGTTATAGTTGGTATGGCAGCACCCATTGTTTCATGTTCTCTGTGTATATATATATATATCTTCCTACTGTATTTTCCACTGCATGCATCCCATGAAGTGGGTTTTAGCCCACGAAAGCTTATGCCCAAATAAATTTGTTACTCTCTAAGGTGCCACAAGGAGTCCTCGTTCTTTTTGCTGATACAGACTAACACAGCTGCCACTCTGAAACCTGACACTTTCAGAGCTGATTGAGACAGCATTAAAGGGGGTGTCCCCAGGCAGGGCTTCAGCCTTCTCCATACAGGACAAGCTCCAACAGGCCAGAGGGGAGCAATGGACCCCCGAGCCAAGCTGTGCATGAGCAGGGAGGAATGGGGACAGTGCACCCCCACACTATACACAGAGTCCCCTCTGTGCATGGCTGAGGGGTACAATGCTGCCCCCAGTACCAAGGCCCTGACCATGCACACAGGACTCTGCCCTGGCCGCCCGGGGCATCTCTCCTGTTCTTTTGGTGGTTTGATTTCCTGTGGGAAGTTTGTAACCACCCGGACTCCAGTCGTCCCCGAGGAGGGGAGTGTGACGTCGCACTCCATATGCTTTATGACAGTATGTTTATAGACTCATAGACTTTAAGGTCAGAAGGGACCATTATGATCATCTAGTCTCACCTCCTGCACAACGCAGGCCACAGAATCTCACCCACCCACTCCTGTAACAAACCCCTAACCTATGTCTGAGTTACTGAAGTCCTCAAATTGTGGTTTGAAGACCTCAAGCTGCAGAGAATCCTCCAGCAAGTGACCCGTGCCCCATGCTGCAGAGGAAGGCGAAAAACCTCCAGGGCCTCTGCCAATCTGCCCTGGAGGAAAATTCCTTCCCGACCCCAAATATGGCGACCAGCTAAACCCTGAGCATGTGGGCAAGACTCACCCGCCAGCACCCAGGAAAGAATTCTCTGTAGTAACTCAGATCCCATCCCATCTAACATCCCATCACAGACCATTGGGCATACTTACCTGCTGATAATCAAAGATAAATGAATGTAAATATGATGTATCTGGAATATGCTTTATGCAAAAGGTCTTTTGTAAGGTATCATTACAAAGCTTATAATCTACTGAGTGTGTCCATCCTATCTGTATAAATGTATCATTCTTGTAGCTGAAGCTAGTATAACTCTGAGGGCCTATTGTAATTATGCAAAGTGGGGGCCATTAATGGTGGTTTAGAATCTTGATGATTCGCATTGACTAGGACAATTGGTTGTAGATGGTTTATTAACCTGCAAGCCTTCCTGTGTACCGTGGGCCAGCCCATGGGTAATGAAGAATGAGGTCTCACAGGATACTGGAATTCATCTTAAATCTGATACTTTTCCATTTAGAAGGAGGGGTGGGAACCAGAGAGACAAAAGATTCCTGCCTTGTGCCAAAGCTATAAAAGGGGGTGGAACAGAACAAAAGGGTCTTCCAGTCATGAGAAGACCCCTAGTTTCCACCTGAGATGTCAGCTGGAGCTAACAAGGACTGTACCGGGGAAAGGATTGGGCCCAGACTAGGAAGGAGTCTAGTCTGTGAAAGAAGCTCATTGGACCATCTCTGAGGCTGAGATATTACCTGCAATCAGTTTCTTAATGTAGGCTTAGACTTGCGTGTTTTGTTTTACTTTGCTTGGTGACTTTGTTTTGTCTGTTATTACTTGAAACCACATGTGGCAAAGTACCTTCTTCTCCTCAGCAGGCTCAGTCCTTTTTAGGCTTGGAGACACAGGCTTGGGCAAAGCAAACCCTTCTAGGTAGCACAGGGTCTGGCTAACCCTTCCCTCAGTCAGTCCCTTGTGCTGGTTACAGAGCACAGCCTTCCTTGCTGGAAGGGTTCAGAGCCCTGTTGCACCTAACTTGCTGGCAGCTTCCTGCTTCTCTCACTCTCCCCCCTGCTTTCATGCCAGGGAGGGTTTAAAAAGGTCTCCAGCAGTTGGGGCCAGCTGAACCTAATTAGTTCCCTGGTAACCCCTGTTCCAGCTGAACCTTATTTCCCCCTGGTTATCTCCCCTCAGTGGCTAGGGAGAGGCCTTTTAACCCCCTGGGACTAATTACTACCCCTCCCTTTGTAGCCATTAGTCCTGGGTTTTCCACACCACTTAAATCTTACTTTTTATACTTAATAAAATCATTTTTGTTTAATAATTATCCCAGAGTAGGTGATTAATATCTGGGGGAACAAACAGCTGTGCATATCTCTCTATCAGAGAAGAGAAGAGTGAGGGGGGATTTGATAGCAGCCTTCAACTACCTGAAGGGGGGTTCCAAAGAGGATGGATCTAGACTGTTCTCAGTGGTGGCAGATGACAGAACAAGGAGCAGTGGTCTCAAGTTGCAGTGCAGGAGGTCTAGGTTGGATATCAGGAAACACAATTTCACTCAGAGAGTGGTGAAGCACTGGAATGGGTTCCCTAGTGAGGTGGTGGAATCTCCATCCTTAGAGGTTTTTAAGGTCTGGCTTGACAAAGCTCTGGCTGGGATGATTTAGTTGGTGTTGGTTCTGCTTTGAGCAGGGGATTGGACTAGATGACCTGCTGAGGTCTCTTCCATGATCAATGTTATAGAGAACGGCCAATTTATGAGTTTATCCTGTATAAGCTTTATACAGAGTAAAACGGATTTATTTGGGGTTTGGATCCCATTGGGAACTGGGTGTCTGGGTTCTGGTGACAGGTGACCTGCTGAGCAGTTTTTGGTTAAAATCTGCAGCTTTGGGGCTGTGGACCAGACCTGGGTCTGTGTTGCAGCAGGCTAGCGTGTTTGGCTGAACAAAGCAGGGTTCTGGAGTCCCAAGCTGGCAGTGAAAACGGGCTCAGAGGTAATTTCAGCACATCAAGTGACAGTCCCAAGGGGGTCGCTGTGACCGAACCCATCACAGGGAGCTTTGAACGGGAGCTGGAATCAGAGGGAGAGCCTGGAATGGGCATGGAGCATGGCAGTGACACACTGCCTGCAGTTCCCCCACCTGCTGGGTGATAGCCAAGCTGAAGTGACAAAGGGGGCTGCAGTTTGGCTGGATCTCAGGTGTTAGGCCCTCTCCTGAGAGGAACAGGATCAGGCATAGGAGGGGAGAGCTCTCCTGGCCCCTGATCTTCTCCTGGGCTCCAGAAGCGGGAACAAGCCTAATTAGACTTACTCGGTCCATGGCGTCTCTTTCTCTGCCAGTCACAGGGTAACTGCTGAACGCCAGAGCCGATACTAAAAGATACCATAGTATCCTTGACAGCAAGTTAAAAAAGTATGGATTGGATAAATGGACTATAAGGGGGATAGAAAGCTGGCTAGATCTTTGGGCTCAACGGGTAGTGATCAATGGCTCCACGTCTAGCTGGCAGCCGGTATCAAGCGGAGTGCCCTAAGGGTCGGTCCTGGGGCCGGTTTTGTTCAACATCTTTATTAATGATCTGGATGATGGGATGAATTGCACCCTCAGCAAGTTTGCAGATGACACTAAACTGGGAGGAGAGGTAGATACGCTGGAGGGTAGGATTAGGATCCACAGTGAACTAGACAAATTGGAGGATTGGGCCAAAAGAAATCTGATGAGCTTCAACAAGGACAAGTGCAAAGTCCTGCACTTAGAACAGAAGAATCCCATTCACCGCTACTAGTTGAAGACCAACTGGTTAAGCATCAGTTCCGCAGAAAAGGACCTGGGGATTGCAGTGGACAAGAAGCTGGATATGAGTCAGCAGTGGGCCCTTGTTGCCAAGAAGGCTAACGGCATTTTGGGCTGTATAAGTAGCAGCATTGCCAGCAGATTGAGGGAAGTGATCATTCCCCTCTATTCGGCACTGGTGAGGCCACATTTGGAGTTACTGTGTCCAGTTTTGGGCCCCCCACTACAGAAAGAATGTGGACAAATAGCGGACAGTCCAGTGGAGGGCAACAAAAATGATTAGGGGGCTGGGGCACATGACTTGCAAGGAGAGGCTGAGGGAACTGGGGTTATTTAGTCTGCAAAAGAGAAGAGTGAGGGGGGATTTGATAGCTGCTTTCAACTACCTGAAGGGGGGTTCCCAAGAGGATGGAGCTAGGCTATTCTCAGTGGTGGCAGTGACAGAACAAGGAGCAATGATCTCAAGTTGCAGTGCAGGAAGTATAGGTTGGATATTAGGAAACACTATTTCACTAGGAGGGTGGTGAAGGTGGAATGGGTTCCCTAGGGAGGTGGGGGAATCTCCTTCCTTAGAGGTTTTTAAGGTCAGGCTTGACAAAGCCCTGGCTGGGATGATTTATTTGGGGATTGGTCCTGCTTTGAGCAGGGGGTTGGACTAGATGACCTCCTGAGGTCTTTTCCAAACCAAATCTTCTATGATTCTATGAATTCCAAACTCACCAGGAATGTTCTCAGCAGGGGTGGCCAGAACGCTATTGATTTGGGGACAACTCAGAAGAGGGAAAGTGGGAACACACGGAGCCATGGGCAACTGTTGATAGCACTCCCTGTGCAGCACCCACCACATACCGTCACGAAGCGGCCCAGGCACCTCGCCACCTCATTAGGTGTCACTGGCATCCGCAAACCCTCGCTCAGCTGCCACCGAACCCTGCAGGTGCCTACACTCGACGGTTTCCGAGTGGACGTTCCACACACACTGACACTTCTGCCTCTGGGCGTTGTACTGCAGCCCCCTGGCAGGCCTGCAGCGCCTGAGTCCCAGTGCGAGCCATGAATGGGGCATTCCTCCACTGTACTCTGCTGTGGGGCCCATTCCCACAGGCACACTCACAGCCTGCCCAGCTCCACCCAAAGCAGCCACGAGATGCAGAGGAGCAGGCGTTCCCTGCTACCCGCCAGCCCAGCAGGCTGGGCACTCACCCAGGAGGGGAGACGCACGGTCCTGGTCCCCCGCTCCAATTGCTCTAATTCTGTACCCACCATGGAACAGCTTCACCGGGAGAGACTGAGGAGCCCAGGGCAGATCAGCCCTTGGCCCCTGGTGAGGGCACTCTCCTGAGAGGTGGCAGATCCCTGTTCACAGGTCTTCTGCTCCAACCACTGGGCAAGAGGTTAGGGGCTCATGGCAAGCAGAGACAGGCACCGCTCTGCAGCTTGGATTGCACGCCACAGGCCCTAGAACTCCCTCCAGCGACTGGAGGCCCTTTTCCACCCTAGCGTTGGGAGAGGAGGAGGGTGCTGATGCAGGGGTTGGGTCAGACCCAACTCGAGGCCTGAAAACATTTAGGAAGTTTCTGCTCGGGGAGGTTGCTCATTCTCCCCCAGAAGCAGAAGCCCCCACTTTAGGGAAGACTCTTTCTCAGTCAGTGGGCTCCTGAAAGGGACACTCTCTGTCTTCAGCCCAGAGACACATTGGGGATTGTGCCAGAAACTAACCATCTGTGACTCTCCGTCCGCTGTGGCTGAGGTGCTGACAAGTGATGGCAGGGCAGCACTGGGGGCTTGGCAGTTAGTCACTCCAACCCAGAGCTTCAGGGGTAGTTAGGACTTTAATTGGACTAAATCAGTGGAAGTTAGGAGCCCAGTTAGATTATCTTGGAGGATCTGGGCCTCAGTGACTTCCCCAGCAAACAGGTTCCATTATAAATCCAAGGATATTTTCTCTAACTGCCTCTAGTCCAGCCAGGATCTCAAACCCCAGCTGTACTCTGCATACATCCTACCGTATAACAGGGCGTGAACCCCGTCCGAACCCAGCTGCAGAGCTCAGAGCTGGCTGAATTTAGCTCCTGCTCTAGTCCACAAATCGTGCGGGATTAATCCTGATTTTCCATGGAGGCAATCATTACACCCAAATATGTGAGCAAAAATGTTCAGCCTGTGCGTTGTTCAGGCTGTTGTGAATATTGTTACTCGTGGGCTACGATTGATCATCTGAGCTACCCGATTCTGTTTCTGTTCACTGACTGGACAGCTGAATAATGAACAATCCAGAAGGGCCCATTAGACCATCTAGTCATATTTCAGACTAAGGTATTTACGGGAATGGATGTGCAAGAGAACACTCATTCAAGCTGCGACCTGTGAAGCTTCCAGCACCCACAGGCATCTCCATTAAACCTGGGGGAAAGTTTGTCTAAATGTTGAAATTCACAAAATTACAAAATAAAAACAGGGAAGTTTGGAATGACGTTTTTGTGATTTCCTTGCCCCCTCCCTTCCGCACCCCAAATGTTTGAACAAGGGGTGAAAATGTTTCAGACTCTGAGGAGATTCTACCCGGCTGCCGTGGATAATCAGCGGGCCCAACAAGGGGCTCTGATTCCTCCTCTGGCCATGCCTTCAGGAGAAGGCTTTTCACTAATGGTGCTGTTTACATTGCTGTAGTTAAACTGTAGTTAAACAAAGCTCTGTGTGAACACTCTTATTTCCTTTAAAGAGCAGCTATAGCTGTTTGGCTTAAGCCTGTTTCTCAGCGACACAAGCAAGAGGGATGGGGTTGGTACAGCAGACGTGTTCTCCTGAGCATGAAGCAAGTGCTCAGGCGGGAGGGGCCTGGGCAGGCTGAAGACTTTCTAAACCCCACTCTTTGTAACCCAACCCTTGGGGGACAGTGATCCTGTGGGTCCACCTTTCCTGCCTCTCAGTCCAAGCAGCTCGTCTCTCTGGCAGCAGAGGGATGAGGGCAGCTCTGTGTGGCACCCATCGGCTCTGCTCCGTCTGGGACACAGGGACTGCCAGACCAGGCCATCTAGCCAGAGGCAAACAGAAGGAGTTTGCCTGGGATCTGTCTGAGCAGAGGTACGCTAAGTGCTGCATTAGGGGGACTGCGCTGGTGAGTATCCATCTGAGTGTCTGTTGAGGGGACAGTTTGGCAGTTTGACCGTGTGCTTGATTGTTTGATTGCTTGTTTGAACAGTGTGAATTGGGAGTGCTTTGTTCCAGCTGGGCCTGACTGTTATAAAAAGGCAGTCAGCTGCGAACCAGCTGAGCAGCAGATAGCAGAGAGGCAAACAGAAGGAGTTTGCCTGGGAGTTCGCCTGGAGAGAGCCCACTGAGGCCCCCCTCTCGCAGGATGCTCTGAGTAGCTTCTGCTACAAGTAAGGAAGCTCTCAGAAGGAAGAGACTATGGATGCTGAGCGATCCGCTGTTGTGACCTGCACAGGATGCGCCATGTTTGTCTTCCTTCCACAGGATAGAAGCGACTTCGTCTGTACAAAGTGCAAGGTGATCTCCATATTGGAAGAGAAGATTCAAGGTCTGGAGAAACGAATATCAACCCTGCGTTCCATAAAAGAAAATGAGGATTTCCTGGATAGACGTCAGGAGCAGCTTCAGCGGGCACAATGTTCTGAAGATTCAGAGCAGGCTACGCAGCGGGGACAGAAGGCCAGCGAGGATAAGTGGTGGCATGTGACTTCCAGAAGGGGAAAGAGTACCAGAAACTTTCATGTACCAGAAACACAGATGCAGGTGAGCAACCGTTTTCATGTTCTCTCCGCAGGTACTAGTGCAGAGAGTGGAGTGGATGATACATCTGATGGAACAGAGCAGAAGG
The DNA here is from genome assembly GCF_020497125.1 of Mauremys mutica. NCBI lineage: Eukaryota > Metazoa > Chordata > Testudines > Geoemydidae > Mauremys > Mauremys mutica. Next base: position 3,781,534 of record NC_059090.1, on the reverse strand, counting down.
AGACTCCACTGATTGGAAGGCATGAGATGCACTGTCCTAGGGATGGGGTTCCACGACCACCACTCCCAAGAGGAGGAGGAGGAGGGTGGTGGTGGTCGGGGACTTTCTCCTCAGGGGGACTGAGTCATCTATCTGCCGCCCTGACCGGGAAAACCGAGAGGTGTGCTGCTTGCCAGGGGCTAGGATTCACGATGTGACGGAGAGACTGCCGAGACTCATCAAGCCCTCAGATCGCTACCCCTTCCTGCTTCTCCACATGGGCACCAAAGATACTGCCAAGAATGACCTTGAGCGTATCACTGCAGACTACGTGGCTCTGGGAAGAAGGATAAAGGAGTTTGAGGCGCAAGTGGTGTTCTCGTCTATCCTCCCTGTGGCAGGAAAAGGCCAGGGTAGAGACCGTTGAATCGTGGAAATCAACGAATGGCTACGCAGATGGTGTCGGAGAGAAGGGTTTGGATTATTTGACAATGGGATGACAGCTGCGAGCAGCGGCACAGGAGGCAGCAAACAGGGCTGCTAACAGGGGAGTTTGCGTGGGAGTTAGCAGGGGGAGGAGGAAGGGGGCCGCGCCGTGTCCCCTGTGTTACCCTAGATACAAGCACCAAGCGAGGCCGGGACAGCAGCAGCCATGAGCCAAGCAGCAGAGGACACACCAAGGATGAGAGCATGCAGCAGCTGCGGTATGTACCTGGTTCTAGCAGGGGACCCAGAACAGTACTATGTATGTATGAAGTGTCGCCTAATAGAGCTGCTGGAGGAAAAGATCCAGGGCCTAGAGCTGCAGGTGGAAACCCTGATAGAGAATAGAAGGGGGTTCGAGCAGCTGATGGAGCAATGGCAGGCAGTAACTGAAGGGGAACGCCCAGGGGCACAGGTGGGAGCAGGGGCTAAGGCCAGTGAGGGGGGACCACCAGACGAGGAGGATGGGCGGTGGAAGCATGTGACTGTGAGAAGCAGGCCAAGGAAAAGGAGAGCCAGTGAGGGGGAAATAGAGCTAAGGAACAGGTTTGAAGGTTTGGAGAATGAGGAAGGGGTAAAGAATATGGTAGCTGATGGTGGGAGGCCAAGGAAAAAGAGACGAGCGGCCAGTCCCATAAATAGAGGGGAGGAGTCTATGGAGGCAACACCAAGTTTGGGTCAGGGGAGATTACAGGATGGCTTAAGGGGAACCACAAGGGAAGATAGGAATGGAAGGAGCTTGCAACCAGGGGGAACGGGGGATAGGTTAGAGGACCGCACTGTCCCCAGGCAAAGGCAGGTCTACGTGATTGGGGACTCCATACTGAGAAGGTTGGACAGGCCTGTGACCAGGGCCGATCCGGAGAACAGAAGGGTGTGCTGTCTACCGGGCGCTAAAATACGGGATGTGGACCTGAGGTTGAAAAGGATCCTAAGAGGAGCAGGTAAGAACCCTTTGGTCATCCTTCATGTGGGAACGAATGATACTGCTAGATTCTCGCTAGACAGGATCAAGGGAGACTATGCCAGGTTGGGTAAGACGCTTAAGGAAATTGAGGCTCAGGTGATCTTCAGTGGGATCCTACCTGTCCCTAGGGAAGGGCGCCAAAGGGGTGAGAGAATTCTGACGATTAATAGTTGGCTGAGAGAGTGGTGTTACAAGGAGGGCTTTGGGATGTATGGGCACTGGGAGGCTTTTGGGGACAGACAACTGTTCTCACGGGATGGGCTCCACCTAAGTAGGGAAGGAAGTAGACTTCTAGGAGGGAGGCTGGCTCATCTGATTAAAAGAGCTTTAAACTAGACACTGGGGGGAGACGGTTGGGAGAGGCCCTGGTGCACTCCACGCCAAATTTATACATTGGGAGTGAGAACAAGAAGATAACAACAGATATAGCCGGAGGGGGACAGTTAGGTGTAAGGAAGAGGGGGGGACAGATACTAGATCGACAGGTCATACTGGTAGTACTGTGTCCCTACCGAGCGGGGTGAGAAGAGTGAGAGGAGCCCAACAGCAAAAGGTAGGATGTTTGTTCACCAATGCGAGAAGCTTAGGTAATAAAATGGAGGAACTGGAGCTCCTGGTCCGAGAATTGAAACCGGATATCGTAGGAATAACCGAAACATGGTGGAACGATAGCCATGACTGGAGTACAGGTATGGAAGGGTATGTGCTGTTTAGAAAAGACCGATGCAAAGGTAAAGGTGGGGGAGTAGCATTGTATATCAGTAATGAGGTGAAATGTAATGAAATAACTAGCAATGCAATGGTTAATACGGAGTCTGTGTGGGCAATGGTCACATTAGGGAAGAAAACTACCAGAGCCTCACCCGGGATAGTGATTGGGGTGTGCTATAGACCGCCAGGATCTAGCTTGGAGACGGATAGAGAGCTCTTTAATGTTTTTAAGGAGGTAAACACTAATAGGAACTGCTTGATCATGGGAGACTTTAACTTCCCAGATATAGATTGGGAAACAAATGCTAGTAATAACAATAGGGCTCAGCTTTTCCTAGACGTGATAGCTGATGAATTCCTCCATCAAGTGGTTGCTGAACCGACGAGGGGGGATGCCATATTAGATCTGATTTTGGTGAGTAATGAGGACCTTGTTGAGGAAATAGTTGTAGGGGACAACCTTGGCTCGAGTGATCACGAGCTAATTCGTTTCAAAATTAATGAGAGGATAATCAATATTGCATCTGAGACTAGGGTTTACGATTTCAAAAGGGCTAACTTTACTAAATTAAGACGACTAGTTAGGGAAGTGGACTGGACCAACATATTTAGGAATCTAAAGGTAGATGACGCCTGGGGTTACTTCAGGTTGAAATTGCAGGAGTTGTCAGAGGCATGTATCCCGAGAAAGGGAAAACGGCTCGTAGGTAGCAGTTTTAGACCGAGCTGGATGACCAAGCGTCTTAGAGGGGTCATTAAGAAAAAACAGAAAGCGTACCGGGAGTGGAAAATGGGAGGGATCAGTAAAGAAACCTACCTTATTGAGGTCAGAGGGTGTAGGGATGCAGTGAGAAAGGCAAAGCGACAGGTGGAGATGGACCTAGCGAAGGGGATTAAAACCAATAGCAAAAGGTTTTTTAGCCATATAAATAGGAAGAAAACCAAGAAGGAAGAAGTGGGACCGCTTAAAACTTTAAACGGAGTGGAGATTAGGGATAATCTTGGAATGGCACAATATCTGAATGAATATTTTGCCACGGTCTTTAATGAGGCTAATGAAGGGCTAAGGAATAGTGATAGAGGGACCGATGGGAATGAAGATATGGGGGTAGACATTACAGTATCTGAGGTGGAGGCCAAACTTGAACAGCTTAACGGAAGTAAATCGGGGGGCCCGGATAATCTTCATCCTAGAATATTAAGGGAATTGGCGAGTGATATTGCTAGCCCGTTAGCGATGATTTTTAATAAATCTCTAAATTCGGGGATTGTACCGTTGGACTGGAGATTAGCTAATGTAGTTCCTATATTCAAGAAGGGGAAAAAAAGTGACCCGGGTAACTACAGGCCTGTTAGTTTAACATCTGTAGTATGCAAAGTAATGGAAAAAATTTTGAAAGAGAGAGTGGTTAAGGAGCAGGAGGCCGATGACAACTGGGATAGATTACAGCATGGATTTACGAAAGGTAGATCGTGCCAAACCAATCTGATCTCCTTCTTTGAGAAAGTAACAGATTTTTTAGACAAGGGAAATGCGGTGGATCTAATATATCTGGATTTCAGTAAGGCGTTTGATACGGTACCGCATGAGGAATTATTGGTTAAATTGGAAAAGATGGGGATCGAAATGAAAATCCAGAGGTGGATAAGGAGTTGGTTAAAGGGGAGATTGCAGAGGGTAGTACTGAAAGGGGAACTGTCGGGTTGGAGGGGGGTTACCAGTGGAGTTCCTCAAGGTTCGGTTTTGGGTCCTATTTTATTCAATCTATTTATTGCTGACCTGGGAACCAAGAGTAGGAGTGGGCTGATAAAGTTTGCGGACGACACCAAGTTGGGAGGTATTGCCAATTCGGAGAAGGATCGGGATATCCTCCAGGGAGATTTGGATGACCTTGTAAACTGGAGTATTAGTAACAGGATGAAATTCAATAGTGAGAAGTGTAAGGTTATGCATTTAGGGATGACTAACAAGAATTTTAGTTATAAGCTAGGGACGCACCAGTTGGAAGTAACGGAGGAGGAGAAGGACCTGGGAGTCCTGGTTGATCGTAGGATGACTATGAGTAGGCAATGTGATGTGGCCGTTAAAAAAGCTAATGCGGTCTTGGGTTGCATTAGGCGGGGTATTTCTAGTAGGGATAAGGAAGTGCTAGTCCCGTTATATAAGGCGTTGGTGAGACCTCATTTGGAGTACTGTGTGCAGTTTTGGTCTCCCATGTTTAAGAAGGATGAGTTAAAACTGGAACGGGTACAAAGAAGGGCCACTAGAATGATCAGAGGAATGGAAGGCCTGTCGTATGACAGGAGACTTGAGGAGCTCGGTTTGTTTTCCTTAACCAAAAGAAGGATAAGGGGAGATATGATTGCACTCTTTAAATATATCAGAGGGATAAATACCAGGGAAGGAGAGGAATTATTTCAGCTCAGTGCTAATGTAGACACGAGGACAAACGGATATAAATTGTCAGTCAGGAAATTTAGGCTTGAAATTAGACGAAGGTTTCTAACCATCAGGGGAGTGCAATTCTGGAACAGCCTACCGAGGGAAACAGTAGGGGCGAAGGACCTCCATGACTTTAAGATTAAGCTAGATAAGTTTATGGAGGAGATGGTATAATAGGATAACGGGCTTAGTCAATAGGTCAATTAAGTGCCAAACTGGTACTTAATTGGGTCAAATTGGGTCAATGATATGATATTCTTAACCTCTTTCAGAGGGTATGGCTGGAGAGTCTTGCCCGCATGCTCGGGGTTCAGCTGACCGCCATATTTGGGGTCGGGAAGGAATTTTCCTCCAGTGCAGATTGGCAGTGTCCCTGGAGGTTTTTCGCCTTCCTCCGAAGCATGGGGCAGGGGTCGCTTGCTAAAAGAGTGGGTAGATCGGCTAATGTGGCCTGCATCTTGCAGGAGGTCAGACTAGATGATCATAATGGTCCCTTCTGATCTTGAATTCTATGATTCTATGATTCCAAGAAGAAGGAGTGCTAGGCAGAGACGGGCTCCACCTCACGAAGAGAGGGAAGAGCATCTTTGCAAGCAGGCTGGCTAACCTAGTGAGGAGGGCTTTAAACTAGGTTCACCAGGGGAAGGAGACCAAAGCCCCGAGGTAAGTGTGGAAATGGGATATCGGGAGAAAGCACAAGTAGGTGAGTGCAAGAGGGGAGGGCTCCTGCCCCATACTGGGACACCAGGACGATCAGTGAGTTATCTTACATGCCTATAGACAAATGCAAGAAGCCTGGGGAACAAGCAGGGAGAACTAGAAGTCCTGGCACAGTCAAGGAATTATGATGTAATTTGAATAACAGAGACTTGGTGGGATAACTCACATGATTGGAGTACTGTCATGGATGGATATAAACTGTTCAGGAAGGACAGGCAGGGCAGAAAAGATGGGGGAGTTGCGCTGTATGTAAGAGAGCAGTATGACTGCTCAGAGCTCCAGTATGAAACTGCAGAAAAACCTGAGAGTCTCTGGATTAAATTTAGAAGTATGAACAACAAGGGTGATGTCGTGGTAGGAGTCTGCTACAGACCACCAGACCAGGGGGATGAGGTGGACGAGGCTTTCTTCCAGCAACTAACAGAAGTTGCTAGATCACAGGCCCTGGTTCTCATGGGTGACTTTAATCACCCTGATATCTGCTGGGAGAGCAATACAGCAGTGCACAGACAATCCAGGAAGTTTCTGGAAAGTGTAGGGGACAATTTCCTGGTGCAAGTGCTGGAGGAACCAACTAGGGGAAAAGCTCATCTTGACCTGCTGCTCACAAACAGGGAAGAAATAGTAGAGGAAGCAATAGTGGATGGGAACCTGGGAGGCAGTGACCATGAGATGGTCGAGTTCAGGATCCTGACACAAGGAAGAAAGGAGAGCAGTAGAACAGAGACCCTGGACTTCAGAAAAGCAGACTTCGACTCCCTCAGGAAACTGATGGGCAAGGTCCCCTGGGAGAATAACATGACGGGGAAAGGAGTCGAGGAAAGCTGGCTGTATTTTAAAGAATCCTTATTGAGGTTGCAGGAACAAACCATCCCGATGTGTAGGAAGAAAAGTAAATATGGCAGGCGACCAGCTTGGCTTAACAGTGAAATCCTTGCTCGTCTTAAACACAAAAAAACAGCTTACAAGAAGTGGAAGATTGGACAAATAACCAGGGAGGAGTATAAAAGTATTGCTCAGGCATGCAGGAGTGAAATTAGGAAGGCCAAATCACACTTGGAGTTGCAGCTAGCCGGAGATGTTAGGAGTAACAAGAAGGGTTTCTTCAGATATGTTAGCAACAAGAAGAAAGTCAAGGAAAGTGTGGGCCCCTTGCTGAATGAGGGAGGGAACCTAGTGACAGAGGATGTGAAGAAAGCTAGTGTACTCAATGCTTTTTTTGCCTCTGTCTTCACAGACAAGGTCAGCTCCCAGACAGCTGCACTCTGCAGCACGGTACGGGGAGGAGGTGACCAGCTCTCTGTGGAGAAAGAAGTAGTTCGGGACTATTTAGAAAAGCTGGACGAGAACAAGTCCATGGGGCCGGATGCACTGCATCCGAGGGTGCTAAAGGAGTTGGCCGATGAGATTGCAGAGCCATTGGCCATTATCTTTGAAAAATCATGGAGATCGGGGGAGGTCCCGGATGACTGGAAAAAAGCTAATGTAGTGCCCATCTTTAAAAAAGGGAAGAAGGAAGATCCAGGGAACTACAGGCCAGTCAGTCTCACCTCAGTCCCTGGAAAAATCATGGAACAGGTCCTCAAGGAATCAATTCTGAACCACTTAAAGGAGGGGAAAGTGATCAGGAACAGTCAGCATGGATTCACCAAGGGCAAGTCATGCCTGACTAACCTAATTGCCTTCTATGATGAGATAACCGGCTCTGTGGATGAGGGGAAAGCAGTGGATGTGCTATTTCTGGACTTTAGCAAAGCTTTTGATACAGTCTCCCACAGTATTCTTGCCAGCAAGTTAAAGAAGTCTGGGCTGGATGAATGGACGGTAAGGTGGATAGAAAACTGGCTAGATGGTCAGCTCAACGGGTAGTGATCAATGGTTCCATGTCTAGTTGGCAGCCGGTATCAAGTGGAGTGCCCCAAGGGTCGGTGCTGGGGCCGGTTTTGTTCAATATCTTCATTAACGATCTGGAGGATGGTGTGGACTGCACCCTTAGCAAGTTTGCAGATGACACTAAACTGGGAGGAGTGGTTGATACGCTGGAGGGTAGGGATAGGATACAGAGGGACCTAGACAAATTAGAGGATTGGGCCAAAAGAAATATGATGAGGTTCAACAAGGACAAGTGCAGAGTCCTGCACTTAGGACGGAAGAATCCCATGCACTGCTACAGACTAGGGACCGAATGGCTGGGCAGCAGTTCTACAGAAAAGGACCTAGGGGTTACGGTGGACGAAAAGCTGAATATGAGTCAACAGTGTGCCCTTGTTGCCAAGAAGGCTAATGGCATTTTGGGTTGTATAAGTAGGGGCATTTCCAGCAGATCAAGGGACGTGATCATTCCCCTCTATTCAGCACTGGTGAGGCCTCATCTGGAGTACTGTGTCCAGTTTTGGGCCCCACACTACAAGAAGGATGTGGATAAATTGGAGAGAGTCCAGCGGAGGGCAACAAAAATGATTAGGGGGCTGGAGCACATGACTTATGAGGAGAGGCTGAGGGAACTGGGATTGTTTAGCCTGCAGAAGAGAAGAATGAGGCGGGATTTGATAGCTGCTTTCAACTACCTGAAAGGAGGTTCCAAAGAGGATGGATCTAGACTGTTCTCAGAGGTAGAAGATGACAGAACAAGGAGTAATGGTCTCAAGTTGCAGAGGGGGAGGTTTAGGTTGGACATTAGGAAAAACTTTTTCACTAGGAGGGTGGTGAAGCACTGGAATGGGTTACCTAGGGAGGTGGTGGAATCTCCTTCCTTAGAGGTTTTTAAGGTCAGGCTTGCCAAAGCCCTGGCTGGGATGATTTAGTTGGGTTTGGTCCTGCTTTGAGCAGGGGGTTGGACTAGATGACCTCCTGAGGTCTCTTCCAACCCTGAGATTCTATGATTCTAAGGATCCCTGCAGTGGACACTTACGATCAGTGATGGTCATTCAAGTGACACACTTCGCTCAGAGGGGGCTGGGCTTGCTGTCCCCCACCAACAGGACACAGGCCTCGTCCTGCTCATTTGTGGCCGCAGGGAGCCGAGCAGCTGGGAAAGGAGGGGACACCCTTCAATGGATATGCAGGACCGTTATTGGGGCACCACGGGAGCTGGCAATAGCTACAGCTGTTCTTTACAAAACCCCTCAGAGACAAAAGCAGTGTTTCATTTGCAGCGGGAAATGGAAACTCCTCTCTGCTCACAGCAAGCGGGCATCAGCACACCAGCTAACTGCAGCGGAGGTGAAAGGAACCAAGCCTTTGAGAAGCCAGACAAGATCCTCACTGCACTCATCAGAGCAGTAAGCGGGCCTCCTGCTGGACGTTAGAGCAGGAGACGTGCCTGTGACGGAGTGTGAATGTTCTTGATGTGTTCTTTGACTACTGAGTGGGGAGTATTAACCTGGGAAGGTTGCAGGGGAGTTTTGTTGGAACTGTCTGCCTTGGGGAAGGGAGGATACCTGAGCATGTAACACGAGAACCCAGGACGGGGATTGGAGACCAGGTAACACCTCTGCCCAGGAAACTGGACAAAGGACACAAAGGCTGGGGGAGGAGCCGGGGGGAGGCTGAGTGAGAGGCTGGAGGGAGTTTCAGTTTGGAGCTGGCTGGGAAATGGAGAGGGACGTCCCGATGGGGCTTGGGGTTCCCAACGGGGCTGTGGCCTCCCTGGGGGCCCCAGAAAGACCTAACTAAAGGGGGTCCTGTTGTCTGTACTGGCAAGACCTGTTTTGGACTGTGTTCCTGTTGTCTAAATAAACCTTCTGCTTTACTGGCAGGCTGAGAGTCACGGTGAATTGCAGGAAGCCGGGGTGCAGGGCCTGGTCTCCCCCACACTCCGTGACAGTGCCACCTGCCTAAGGCCTAGCATGGTCTGCCTGCACCCCGAGCAGCTGGAGCCACCCCAGGAACTGTGTTAGAGATGATCCCAGTCAGGAAACAGCCACCCACCCACCAGGCCCCTCCTTGAGCTCATCAGCAGGGGCTGTGGAACAGGTCAGCTTGGGGCAGTGGAACCGGCAGGGAGCACAGACGGAGCCGCCAGCCAACTGGAGCTGACGGGGATTAGGACACTTGTGGGCCAAACCCTTTGCCCTTGTTGTGCAGGGCTGGGTCCCCTTGTGCCAGCGTGAAAGGGCCAAAGTGAAGCTCCCACTAGCGTCAGTGGGAACCGACCCAGGCCCACAGGTAGGAACTCGACACAATCTCTCCAAATAACCACCACCCAGAGGGCCTCAGTCAGAGCTCCCCTCGGGGGCGGGGAGGCTTCTCCCAGAGGGCCCCCAGTCAGAGCTCCCCCTGGTGGGGGGTGTTTTGCCAGAGGGCCCCGAGTCAAACTCGCCCCTCCCAGGAAGGTCTCTACAACAGCATCCCACTCCCTCACTGTGTTCTCTGAAGCTCTGTCGAAGGAGCAGACGCTTTCGAGCAGCTCCAGGGCGCTGATTTCCACCAGCCGGGGATCTTGCCCAGTCGCCTGTTTCACTTCACTCCTAAGGCCCCGGCATCAGAACGTCCTCAAGAGAGCAGGAAACCCGACCGAAGATCCCTCCCTCTCACCTCACCAGCCCGTCTATGCTGCGTCTCCCAGGCAGGAGCATGGGGCCGGCAGCCTTTCCCGAAAGCTGCCCCCTACCAGGCACTGAGCTCTGGCAAGCCCCACATGTAGTGGGCCAGGCTGCTCCCTCCCTGCCGTCCCCTGGCTGCTGATCTCTCCTCTTACCTTCTGCACTGAGGAGTTTGCGATCCCTGTACATGTCAGTGAGAAAGAGGCTGTTCACCAGGGTGGATTTCCCCAGGCCAGACTCTCCTGGGGAAGCAGAAAGACAACAGTTCACGGAGGTCAGAAGCAAGGCAAGAGGCCTGGGATCCTTTGGCCCCTGTTAGGGTCCCAGGGCACGTGCCAAAGAGATAGGAGCAGGAGCTGCTGCTCCAGTAACGACGGCACCGCAACCCAGGAAGTGTGACCCCAACCCACAGACCCCGTGTGCCCGGAATCCTCTGGGATTTCTGCCTCCTCCCCAAAGCAGCAGCAGGGCCATCGCTGGAGCCCAGGCACTCCCAGGGGAGAGGAATGGAAGACACGCATCTCTTCCACTGTGCTCTGCGGCTGAGTTCCCGGGACATGCGAGCTCCTGAACACGGGAGTGTGAATCCACCTGCCCAGCTCCCGCAGTCTACACTGCCGGGGTCTCTTCTTCCTTCCTCCCCTGCCCATTTTCACCCAGCGTGCAGGTCAGCTCTGCTCCCGCAGCAGGAGGCACATTCCCCCACAGCCTGTCCCAGCACACCTGTGCCCGGGGGCCCCTTTGAAGGGCTACTGGGTGAGGCCTCAGGGGTGCCCCTACCTGCCACCATCAGCGTGAAGTCAAACCCCTTCTTCACCGATTTCCGATGGACCTGATTGGGGAGCGTCGCAAACCCCACATACTCCTTATCGTCCTGCAGGGCAGAGGAGGGGGGCATGTGAATCTGGAGTGCCACCCCCATCTCACTCCCCCCTTGCCCCCGGGGCATACCCGCCGCTGGGATGGAGAGCAGTCAGCCAGCCCCATTCTGCGCCCTGGCCCTTGTCACCAAAGCCTAAGCAGGCTAGGGCTCCCTCTGACCTCCAGCGCTCACGATGGGCAGGGGAAGAGCCTCCGCTGATGACTACAGAGCCCATCTGCTGGGAGTGAGGCCGTGTCTGAATTCCCCAGCGTTGAGGCTTGCCCTGCTCAGGCTGGCCAGCTGTGCACGGGATGCCTGCACCGCTCTCACAGGCCTGAGCAGGCAGACAGCGTCTGAGACGGGGCAGGCGAGGCCGCCCTCCACAGGGGTGAGGGCCAGCACCTGCATTGCACAGGGTACCCGGCCGCTGCGGCAGTGCACAGCATGGTCCTCGCCACCTAGCAAGGAGAGGCCAGGCGGCAGCGACAGGCCTTCCCTTTGCACAGGGACTTGGGACACTTAGGAGCCAATCCTGGCACAAGTCGAGTACCCTCAGCTCCAGGGAAGTCCATGCGAGATCTAGGGGCGCTCGGCCCCTCGCAGGCCCAGGCTGTTAGGCACAATGGATTTAGGAGCCCATGCGAGCCCTAGCCCCGGTGTCTAAGTGTCCTTGATCCCTGGCGTCTCGCACAGCGAATGGGTAGATCCTTCAGCAGATCAGAGCTGTACAAGCCACCTAGCTCCCTGCCCCCAGCGACCCACAGGCTGGAGCTTCTTGTCGACTGAGAGGCCTGCCCTGGGATGCACTGTACCTCAGAAGAGTCGTATGGATCAAGCTTGCCCCATGGGCTCCTAGGCCGCGAGGGGCTCAGTGGTGCCGGAGCTGCGATGTGCTGCTGAAAGTCCAGGGGCCAAGGCCGGGAGAAGGGCCTCAGTTCCTTCTCGTCTAGCAGCTCATCGGCAATGGGCTGGGCTACGCTGGAGAACACGCCGGGATCTACGGGCCCCTGGCCAGGGGCCCTCTTGCCCTCCTCCAGCTCCACTTTCCTAAAGCTCTCGCCTGAAGGGAACTCCTTCAGGAACTGGGCCAGCTCTGCCTCCTCCGAGTCTTCTGTCAGGAAGCGCCTTATCTGCAGAGAAGGGAGCGCGGGGGAGGGAGAGTGGCGAGGGAGATCGGGGCAGCCAGGGGGAGCGGGGCAGAGAGAGGAGGGTGCTGGTTTATGGAGAGTTAGACATGACGGAGCCAGGGCAGGTGGAATGAGCCCACGTGCTCCGCCCACTAGTCCCATCGCAGGGCTTGTTACCACCGTTTGCAGGTTACTTTCAGCTCAGGTGGAACTTTACAGGCTGGGAGCTCAGCAGCTGTTGTAGATATCTAGTGCCACCAGCCCCAGCCCCACCCCCCGCCGAATGAGTCGTTAATGCAGGCGTGCAAGGAATCTGCTGTTAATAATCACATGCACCAAGAGGGGGGCTGGGAGAGCATGGGGAAGAGTCAGGAAAGTGGTAGGATCTTCCTCACACCCGATGGGTTCAGGGCTCCCGGAGGTCACGGTGGGGACCCATTGGGGAGCGGTGTGGGATGGCCCAGGCTGGAGGGACATTCCCATGCACCTCTAGATACAGTTCAGACTCTTACTGCTTGCTCCCCGTGTGTCTCAGCCAGCTCCTCAGCATGCTCTGGGAGGCAGGGGCTGGCCCCTTCCCCAGGGACGGCCTGCTCCACTGCACAGGGCTGGGTCTCTTCAGGGTCTCCAGGAGCAGCCAGGCCCCCCTCACACTCTGCTGCCTGATTGCAGCATGTGAGGGGTGAGAGAGTGTGGGGGGGGGGATGGAGAAAAGGAACCAAAGACAGAAAAGATCAAAGGCAGGGAGAGAAGGCAGCTGGCTGGGGAAACCCCACTGGGGCTCGAGCCAGAACTGCACAGCTCCCTGCGGAGAGCACAGCCGGGCGTGTCTGCGAGCCCTGCATGAGCTCTGTACGGGCACGGCCAGAGATCAGTGGAGACCGTCAGGGGCCACAAGTAACTCTGGGTGCTGGGAACAGCTCGGCACTTGCTGCATCTTCAACACAGCACAACCCGTGCACCCTGCAGCCTCCCCCCCATGTGGCAAGGCGATGGACACTGCAGGCGGTGCTAGCCAGCGCCCCCTGCCCCAACTCCTGCTGCCACCTTTTGGCTTCCTCCTATCCTGTCATATGCCTGGATGTGCATGGGGCACGGGGCTCCCATCACATCTGAATGTGCCCCTGTCTGCATGCCTATGCACACCTGCAATGGGCTGGTCTGTGTGCCCACTGGCTGAGTCTGCCAGTCTCTACGCGTAGGTCTGTATATATGGGCATGTGCCTATCATGCAGGTAAGCGTCTGTGCGTGCACACACAACCTGATAATAAATACCTCCATCGACGCTAATCGTAATTTACAGCTAGGCAAAGTAAGAGAACTGCTGCTTGAGGGAGCATCAGAGTGGATGGAGGAAGATTTACTTGGTTTATTTTGACATGGGATGTGGATAATTTGTGTGTTAATTTGTGCTTTAACTTTCTGAATCTCAACATCTGCTGTCATTAAATAATTAGTCTGATCCCCAGAACTTCCTGCAACTGTGAGCATTTAAATATCGAAACAGCTTAAAATTAAACATTGCCATTATCTGCTGCAGTTATAAAAAACCAACTGCCCAGCCCAAGAAAGTGGTTAGAAACAGAAGCGAAACAGGCTGGCCTCACCCTCTGCAGGTTCTCCAGCTTCGCTGTGTCCCATTTCGCTGAGAAGGCCCAAATAATCCCCCCTCCACCCCGCAAAAAGGCCTTTCCGCTCCCCTGGGAGAAGGTTCTGCAGCCTGACCTAGCTGAGTCAGGCTCATATCGGATTGTGTGGCTGCATGTGCGGGGAGCGTGTGGCTCCGTGTGTCTGGCTGTACATGTGTGTATCTCCCGTGTTCACGCATTCACCGGCATGTGACAGAGCTGCATTACGGACCGTGAACGTCACGGCCAGACCAAGGGTTCGGTCCAGTTTTTGCTCAGTTTGGGAACCCCTGATCACTCCCTCCCGGGACCACTGTCCCTAACTGCCCCCCTAGCACCTCACCCCCTACCTGTTCCCTGACAAACCCCTGGGACTCCCATGCCTATCCAACCGCTGCCTGTCCCCGACTACCCCCCCAAACCCCTGACCCATCTAACCCCCCTTCTCCCTGCCCCTGACTGCCCCCCCAGAACCTCCTACCCCTTCTCCAACCCCCTTACCGTGCCACTCAGACCAGCGTGTCTGGCTCCGTGCAGCACCAGACACGCTGCTGCATACATGCTGCCAGGCTCCCCTGTGGAGCCACAGCCCCACCCCCCACCCCACCCCCAGCACCTGCCTTCCAGATTTGAACACCTCGGGGGGGGAGGGATAGCTCAGTGGTTTGAGCATTAACTTGCTAAACCAAGGGCTGTGAGTTCAATACTTGAGGGGGCCATTTAGGGAACTGGGGTAAAAATCTGTCTGGGGATTAGTCCTGCTTTGAGCAGTGGGTTGGACTAGATGACCTTCTGAGGTCCCTTCCAACCCTAATCATCTATGATTCTATGAAAATTCAGGAGTGCTCAAGCTCAGTTTGGGCAGCTGTTACTTCATTTCTCCCAAATCAAATATACTGATCCACTGTAACTTGCTGTAGAAAAAGTAGGATAAAATTGAGCAAGAAATGCTTCCCAGTGGTTATCAGGACTGGAATTGCTATTTTCAACAGCCATTGCCTTTTGTTTGTTTGTTTGTTTGTTTAAAAGGAAGACAGTGATACTGCATTGGCAAATTCCCCATAGAAAGAAAGAGTGGAACAAAAGAATAATAAAGGCACCTCAACTTTTCCTCATTTATAGAGGACAGTCTTATAATAAGAACAGGAGTACTTGTGGCACCTTAGAGACTAACAGATTTATTTCAGCATAAGCTTTCATGGGCTACAGCTCACTTCTTCGGATGCATAGAATGGAACACACAGACAGGAGATATTTATACATACAGAGAACATGAAAAGGTGGAAGTAGCCATACCAACTGTAAGAGGCCAATCAATTGAGATGAGCTATCATCAGCAAGAGAAAAAAAAACCTTTGAAGTGATAATTGAGATGACCCATAGAAGGTGTGAGGTAGGGGTCATCTCAATTATCACTTCAAAGGTTTTTGGGGTTTTTTTTCTCCTCCTGCTGATGACAGCTCATCTCAATTGATTGGACTCTTCCAGTTGACATGGCTACTTCCACCTTTTCATGTTCTCTTTATGTATAAATATCTCCTGTCTGTGTGTTCCATTCTATGCATCCGAAGAAGTGAGCTGTAGCCCACGAAAGCTTATGCTAAAATAAATTTGTTAGTCTTTAAGGTGCCACAAGGACTCCTGTTCTTTTTGCAGATACAGACTAACACGGCTGCTACTCTGAAACCAGTCTTATAATATGCATCCAGTTATCCTCCAATCACACAAGCTGAAAATTGTTCCACTTTACTGCAGCTCTGTAACCATATGGGAACCAATCCTGTCTGTGTTCTGTGCACATTCAAAATTCCTGCTGAATGACCCACCCTGGGAGCGAGTTACCAGTGACCCAGGGCTGGGGTGGAAGGAGGGTGCAGAGGGGAGGAAGGGGGGAGCCCAGAGCTGGGGTGGCAGGGGGTGTGAGTGGGGGGAAAGAGCCCTGGGCTGGGGCAACAGGGGGGTGTGGCGAGGAGCCCAGGGCTGGGACGGGGGGCAGCCAAAATTTTTTTTTGCTTGGGGCGGCAAAAAACCTAGAGCCGACCCTGGTCAGCAGGCTCATGGCTTCTGACCCAGGAACTGGGTCCCTCTGGCCTCCAGTGACACACTCTCCACAGGCTGTTTACAAGGCATCCCAAGCAAGGAGGGATTCCATGGAGGGCCACCAACAGAGACCTCTGCAGCACCCAAGAGCCCTCCAAAGCATGCAGGAGCCCCCCCACCCCCACCCTCTCTGCTGCCCACGTGAGACCTGAAGGGGGGCCTCAGGCCAGACTGGAAATCCCTCCCGGCCTCCACAATACCTGGGGGCTGGGCAGTGGAGACATGTAGGCTGTCTCCCCCTCCCAGCCTGGAGGGTCACTTCCTATTGCTATGTCAGATAGATCATTTTACCAGCCAAGAGCCCATGGCAGGGCTAGCAGAGCTCAGGCTGGATGAGCCAGGGCAAGGCACAGAGGGGCCAGCCATGCTGAGAGCGGGTGTAGAGCAGCTTGTAAGCAAGACTCAGGTCTGAACCCCACAATCTAGAAGAGATACTCAGCTTAGTTCCCCTGCTTTGGATCCCAGCTCTGGCCAGATAAGTATGAGCCAGAACCATTCCCCCACCCCTCACATGATGAGTTCAGAGATCTCAACCCCCAAACCTGACCGAGTAGCTTTTGCCCCAGCAAAGCCAGTGTGGGTATGAGCTGTCTCTGCCCAAGGAATTCTGCCCAACTGGCTTTGCCCCAAACTGCTGCACCTGTCCTGGGGGGGGTCCTGTGTACCCCAAACCAACTGAGACACAAACATTTCCCACAGCCCTCCCTGCGCTTGCTCTTTACTGGGATGGGAAGCCCAGTAAACGTGCAGCAGCCTTGTAGGCCGTTTTCCCCAGGTCCCACATGGGATCCCAGCCTGGATGCATGCAGTCATGCTGGCTGTAGCCCCAGGCTCGCCAGCAAGCTCCTCCACACCGCAGCTGTCCTTTCACAGCCTGGTGTTTTTAAGGGCCAGGGAGTGCTCCCAGCTGCCCTTTGGACTCCTGCGCTATGAGAAACAATGAGACTGACAGCAGCTGCAGCTGGAGGCAATATGTGACTCAAACAATGAACTGGCTGGGCTGCACCAAACCAAGGTCATGCTGCTTCCCGGGCTCCCCTGCCTTGCTCAGCTGCCTCTCCTGCACCAGCTTCCCCTGCAGGGTTCTCAGCACCTCACACCCAACCTGCTGCTCCCATTTCCTCTGCTAAGTCACCTGAACACCTGTCCCCCCTGCCTCCTACAGGCAGCAAGGAGCCATCTCCACAGTGGGCTGCAAGAGGCTGGAATTGGGGTGGCTGTGGGTCCCCTCCCCCAGCAATCCGCCATCTAGAGTAGAGTTTGCTATTACAAATCAATGCTGTTCATTATGTTTGTGGAACTGCAGCATTTCCCCCACCCCCGCCGCCGGCCTCGCTCCCTCTCCACCCTTGTAGAGGTCACCATGCAAGAGGACAGTGCTTCGCAGCAGCGCACACACACTGCCTCAATGCTCCAGCGCTGCTGCTCTGTCTGTCCCACAGCCAGGCGAGCAGGTGCTCAGGACAGGAACCCCCACTGCCACGCTGCCGGCTCATGTCCTGGAAGGGTGAGAGAGCAGCCCTGGACAGCAGGCCAGTCTGTGTCAGGCTGGTGCAGCTCACCATAGCCCATCTGGGTGCTAGCGCTGCCAGCGGGGCTGGGCTCTCTGGACG
Organism: Mauremys mutica; assembly: GCF_020497125.1. Taxonomy (NCBI): domain Eukaryota; kingdom Metazoa; phylum Chordata; order Testudines; family Geoemydidae; genus Mauremys; species Mauremys mutica. The sequence continues at coordinate 3,764,356 of NC_059090.1, read as the reverse complement.
TCTACACCGCAATAGAGGACCCATGGCCCAGCCACCGCTGGTCTGGGTCAGCTGAGACAGGCTGGGCTGCAGAGCTGGAAAAGTGGCGGGTAGATGTTTGGGCTTGGGCTGGAGCTGGGCTCTGAGACCCCATGGGGGGCAGGAGTGGAGGGTCCAGCCCGAGCCCAAATGGCTATTGCGAGCCCCCCAGCCCAAGCCTGAGCCAGCTAACCGGGCTCTGAGACTCAGTGCCGGGGTTACTGCAGAGCAGACGTACCTTCAGTGGTCACACTCAGCAGCTCTAACCCTGCTAGGGCTCCCCTGGCTGGGTTTCCGGCTGGCCATGGGAACGAGCCCACAAAGTAACCCCCCCAGACAGACATGGCAGGTCCCAGCAGGCTGTGCCGAGGGGGCAGACCCTTCCTGAGCGGGGGGAGGGTGCAGCATGGGAGAGGAACAGGACCAAGCCCCTCAAGGTGGGAGTGGGGAGAGAATGCAGGGAGAAGTGTCTCTGCGCACAGCATGGCGAACGCCCTGCACAGAGGACAGCGTTTAGGGCAGCCTGAGCCATGCACACGACACCCCCACCCCCCGGAGGACGTGGCTGGATACTCTACCTGCAGCTCGCTCCTCGGCTGGGTGCCGGAGGCCATGTCTGACCCTGGGGATGTCCAAGGGCGAAAGAGGATGCGAATGGGGACGCGGTGCTGCCGGGGCTCATTAAGAGGGACCGGGGATGGCCCTGGCAGAGCTCCGCCCTCCCAGGGATGCTGAGCCCTAGGGCTACGGAATAGAGCTCAGGGAGCTGCCACTCCAGAGGGGCGCTCACATGGCGTGTGCTGGAGATGCCTGCACACGGCTCTGCCATGGCAGTCGCTGGTGCACGGGGAGGGCAGCTGGCCTGTGGCTCCCAGTGCGGCCACTATGGCTCAGCCACACGCTGCCTGGATCACGGGCAGGAAGACAGGAGCAACTTGCCATACAGTAACGCACGTCCAGGGCCTCCCAGCCATTCCAGGGAGCCCCCCCCCGGGGCAGGGTCTGAACAGAACCAGGGACAGGGACAAGAAGATATCCTTATCCCCAGTTCAAGATGGAGAGACCAGGACAGGCAGCCCCAGCCCCAGCCCAGGAAAGGGGGCTTTGGGCTCCTTCGCTGTCACTTGGTGGCAGCTGGCGGCCGTGGGGGGCAGCCCTGCGGGAAGGCTGGAGAAGTGGCAGGGGATGGCGCTGAGCTAACCCAAGGGTGCTGGGAGAGAACAATCTGGCAGAGACAATGGAGGCCTGGGCTGGAACATGCAGAGCTTTTACCCAGGCTGCACAAAGGTTAATGGCTGAAGAGTCAAAGCCCAGGAGGCAAAGCAGAAAACTGGCTGGGGAGCAGGAGCCCCCCTGCTGGAAGCGCTGGCTGAGGGGCTCCCGGGCCCTGCTGCTGGGAGCTGCCCCCAGGCTGGCACACAAACCCCCTGCCTTCACAGATCATTATTCAGGGAGTGGCGTCATGCACAGGGAAGTCAGGAAACGCCAGAATTACGGTTTCCCGGGTGACCCTAATTCAGCCGCCTCATGTGTCTGCGCTCTGAGACAGCCTTCGTCGCATGCCCACGCTTGAGTCTTCCCCTAGGATCCGGCCTCCCTCCATGCCAGGACGGACGGTGCGCAGAGAACGAGCAGCTTGCGATTCTTTACCCTCGTCATTCAGTGCGTGGCCCCGGCCGTACCAGCACCCAGCCTAGAGCCTGCCCTGAACAATGAAATACCTGTTTCCTTGTGGGCTCTCCCACGGGCGCTCGCTCAGCACCGGAGTATCGAGTGCGTCACGGCAATGGTGACGCTGGGAGAGGAGAGTCCAGTGTCACCCCAACTCACAGCCGGGGAAGAGACAAAGGGAGCAGCCCACGCAGGGAACCAGCGACAGGTCTCTACTCAGACCCTATGTTACCAGCACTCCCAGCTATCTCCGTGACACCACTGATTTCCTGAGGAAACTACCGGTACAATACATTGGTGACCTTCCAGAAAACACCATCCTAGCCACCATGGATGTAGAGGCTCTCTACACAAACATCCCACACACTGATGGAATACAAGCTGTCAGGAACAGTATCCCTGATGATGCCACAGCACAACTGGTTGCTGAGCTCTGTGCCTTTATCCTCACACACAACTATTTCAAATTTAATGACAATATATATCTCCAGATCAGTGGCACCGCTATGGGCACCCGCATGGCCCCACAATATGCCAATATTTTTATGGCCAACCTGGAACAATGCTTCCTCAGCTCCTGTCCACTCACGCCCCTTCTCTACCTACGCTACATTGATGACATCTTCATCATCTGGACCCATGGGAAGGAGACTCTGGAAAAATTCCACCATGATTTCAACAGCTTCCACCCCTCCATCAACCTCAGCCTGAACCTATCTACACGGGAGGTCCACTTCCTAGACACCACCGTGCAAATAAGTGGTGGTCACATTAACACCACCCTATACCGAAAACCTACCGACCGCTATGCCTACCTTCATGCCCCCAGCTTCCATCCCGGGCACACCACAAGATCCATTGTCTACAGCCAAGCACTGAGGTACAACCGTATCTGCTCTAACTCCGCAGACAGAGACCAACACCTAGAAAATCTCCACCAAGCATTCTCAAGACTACAGTACCCACACGAGGAAATAAGGAAACAGATCAACAGAGCCAGATGTGTACCCAGAAGCCTCCTACTGCAAGACAAACCCAAGAAAGAAACCAACAGGACTCCACTGGCCATCACATACAGTCCCCAGCTCAAACCCCTACAACGCATCATCAGGGATCTACAACCCATCCTGGACAATGATCCCACACTTTCACAGGCCTTGGGTGGCAGGCCAGTCCTCGCCCACAGACAACCTGCCAACCTGAAGCATATTCTCACCAGTAACTGCACACCGCACCATAGTAACTCTAGCTCAGGAACCAACCCATGCAACAAACCTCGGTGCCAACTCTGCCCACATATCTACACCAGCGACACCATCACAGGACCTAACCAGATCAGCCACACCATCACCGGTTCATTCACCTGCACGTCCACCAATGTAATATATGCCATCATATGCCAGCAATGCCCCTCTGCTATGTACATCGGCCAAACTGGACAGTCTCTAAGGAAAAGGATAAATGGACACAAATCAGACATTAGGAATGGCAATATACAAAAACCTGTAGGAGAACACTTCAACCTCCCTGGCCACACAATAGCAGAGCTTAAGGTGGCCATCCGCAGCAAAAAAACTTTAGGACCAGACTTCAAAGAGAAACTGCTGAGCTTCAGTTCATCTGCAAATTTAACACCATCAGCTCAGGACTAAACAAAGACTGTGAATGGCTTGCCAATTACAGAACCAGTTTCTCCTCCCTTGGTTTTCACACCTCAGCTGCTGGAACAGGGCCTCATCCTCCCTGATTGATCTAACCTCGTTATCTCTAGCTTGCTTCTTGCTTGCTTATATATATACCTGCCCCTGGAAATTTCCACTACTTGCATCCGAAGAAGTGGGTATTCACCCACGAAAGCTCATGCTGCAAAATGTCTGTTAGTCTATAAGGTGCCACAGGATTCTTTGCTGCTAGTGACAGAGCTGGGATTCGCACTCGGGACCTGTCCCGCCAGAGCGCGCTGAGGGATATTGAGTGCTCCCGGCTCACACCAACGGCAACTGCAGCTGGTAGAGTCAGCAGCTCTGCAAAGCTGAGCACAGCTCACTCAAGAGGCACACAGATAAATGAGCCTCCCCTCCCCAATCAGTGGCTACTACACCCCTTATGCCGGTGGAAGGGAGGTGGCGGCATAGGAGCCCCCTTCCATTGTACGCCCCTGGGGAATCCCAAGGGACCAGTTATGGCGGTTTTCTGGCAGCCATAGGCTTGGGCTGAGCTAGCTCTGATTGACAGCAGTGGGAGAGAGGAGAATCAGGCTGGTTTTACAGGACTCTCAAACTGGAGACAGAAAATAGTGATGAAAATGCAACCAAGCTCCAAAGGATCCGGCTGGTGAGCTGGCAGATAACACAGTGGGGAGCCCTTGGGACTCAACGGGGACTGTGGGCCGGAGGGCCCCAGGAGACCTTCTCAGAGAGTAGGGTTTGAGGCCTGCCAGGAGGTTCTATAACCATTTGCTTGCTGCCAGAGAGAGCCTGGCTGTAAGACCCATGGGCACCATACAAAGGCAAAGGGCTGAGCCTGGTTCTGCAGAGGGGATTTGGGGGACATGGTGGGGATGATGTCCCTACCTCTGCCAGAAGCTGGGAATGGTGACAGGGGATGGATCACTGGATAATTGCCCTGTTCTGTTCATTCCCTCTGGGGCACCTGGCATTGGCCACTGCTGGAAGACAGGACACTGGGCTAGATGGACCTGTGGTCTGACCCAGTAGGGCCGTTCTTATGTTCTTATAACATTCAGGGCCCAGAAGGAGCAATGAGAACCAGTGGCATTGCCCAGTGTGAACGGAGGCAGCGCACCTGCGTGCAGAGCCAGGTGCTTCCCACCAGACGACATGATAGACTCCAGGGGCAGCAGAGATGCAGATAACTCAGCTCTGTGTCTTGTCTTCATGAGGACTTTACCTAGTGTGCTTTTCCCAGAGTGTCTGAGTTATGGGGGCTCCAGTCGGGAAAGAAGAGGGGACTTTGAGGTGACAGCAGGGGATGGAGGGAAATGGTTCACTCTAGTGAGGAAACCAGGGGACATACAAACCCCTTCAGGCAAAGAACTCATCCCTAGGGAGAGATCAGTCACACTCCACTGGCATGACAGCTGGGACGAATGTGGCCCCATAGCCATGTGCAGCAAATTACTTGGGAAAATGACTGAAGCAGAGTCTAGGGGAGTTAGATGGACTCTGTTTCTGGAAAGGATGGAGAGACCTGGCGCAACAGCTTTTTCCTTCTCCGAAATAGCCTTATGTTCACACAGCCCCATGCCCTCCCAGAGCTGACACACACTCAGAAACACATGCGTATGGTCCCTACCCGCATGCAAAGGCAGGCCTCTCTACTAATTATACATCCAGCACCACTGAAATGCAGCCACTTCTGGGATGGAGGGTGGACAGAACAAAGCACAACACTGGGCGATGGCATCTTCAATGTCCATGCAGGGCAGACAGGACACCTGAGGAAAGCTGGGTGGACGTCTCCCCCTGGTTTGGGGTGGCAGGGTGGGGAGTGGAGCACTCCCTCTTACACAGGAAAAGCAATTTACTCCCTCTTACACAGGAAAAGCAATTTACTCCCTCTTACACAGGAAAAGCAATCACAGAATATCAGGATTGGAAGGGACCTCAGCAGGTCATCTAGTCCCACCCCCTGCTCAAAGCAGGGCCAATCCCCAGACAGATTTTTGCCCCAGATCCCTAAGAGGCCCCCTCAAGGATTGAACTCACAACCCTGGGTTTAGCAGGCCAATGCTCAAACCACTCCAATCAAATCACAACGCTGAGCACTTCCACAATCCCTCCACACAGGGCGTTGACAATACCTTACAAATATTCACCTGCTAAGCCCCCTCCCCTACGTGGGGCAGGATCACTATCCTCATTTCACAAATCAAGAAACTGAGGCACAGAGTGGGGCAGTGACTTGCTCAAGGTCTCCAGGGAATCAGTGGCAGAGCCGGGTCTAGGAGGAGCACAGTGTCCTGACTCCCAGTCCGTTGCTCTGACCTCAAGACCATGCTGCCTTTATGAGCCCCATCAGCACAGCAAGGGGTGGGGGTGGGGGCGGGCAGGGCCATGGTCCCAGGCAGCCTGCAGCAGCTGTTTGTAGTGATACCAGACGCGCCTGCAGTCCCAGCTCCTGAGCTCGCTCCATTCCCAGAGCATATTAACCCCCCCATCCCCAGCCCTCGGATCTCCCCTGCGAGGGTTCAGGCCTGCAGCAGAGCAAGCAGCTGGAATGTCTCTGCCCAGCCGGCCTTGCCAGCAGGAGACTGGGAGCAAGAGCCACCCTGAAATGTATGCCCGTCCCTGCAGAGCCAGACCTTTAACCAGCACATGGGCAGCCACCAGAGAACTCCTCAGGCTCGCCAAGGGGCGCTCATCTGCAGCCACTCAGCACCAACGAGAACACACACAGCAGGTGGAAAGAAAGCCCATTGTCACTCAGATATGACAGTCGCACTGTGCCCAGAGAAAGCAGCTAACGCCAGAGCCTACCTGCTTCTGCTGACCCGCTGCCTCCAGGGTCTCTTACCACCAGGGCTGTGTCCTAATGGCAGGGCAGCCCTGGCTAATGCCGAGGAGTTCCTGCCTCTCGCTGTGTGGGCTTCCTTGCTCGCACGGGGTGGAGAGGCAGAGCAGATTGGAGACAGCTACCCCTGCTGGCCAGTCCAGCTGGGGCTCTTTCAGACGGGTATGTCTCCAAACGGTCACTAATAACAACAGCACCATCAAGGGACCCAGCTCTTTTCATCCCAAAGCAATTTACCCACACACACAAATGTAGCAAACTGATACACAAGCTCTATACAGCTCATGTACAGCAGTGGAATGCAGCAGCAGCAGTTTAACCACTATCCACAGGCCAGAGTAGACAGTGAAGAGTAAGGCCAAAGGGAATGGCAGGGGGTATTTTGGTGGGTAGTATGTAACCCTCCAGGTTGGCATTTTCATGACCGCAAGGGAAACACCCCTCCTGTTGGGAAGTGTGCCATGGGGTCTCTTGTGCCCATCAGTGGGCAGAGCCTTAGTTTCATATCCTGTTCAGAAGCTGGCAGTCGTCTCAGGATCAGCCTGGCAGCTGACGAGGAGAGCTGGAGTTCTTTGCCCTCCATGGCCTGGGTCTGGAGGCTCAGATATCCCAGTAAATTTCATCCCCTGGGGTAAGCTGGATTTTGTCTCTATTTTGTTAGCAAAGAGCATGGGTGGGGCTGGCTCATAAACAAAAGCGCACGCTCACTAATTACTGTTATTACAGCCCCAGCAGCTTGGGATTCTCATTCTGCCTCCCATCTCGCTCCGCATGAGGTTTGAATGACAGGGTGTCCCTAGCACACGTGCTATCCAGATGTGAATCCAGCAGCATGACAGCCACTGCTGGCTGGAACTACAACAGCTCTGCGTCATGACTCAAGACAGCTATTTGTTCCAGAGCAACATGAGCAGGGAGAGCGTCTCGCTGCCCTGGCCTCCTGGGAGTACAGGGGCTCCCGGCCCCACGATTCAATCATTTCCCATCTCTCGGTCTCTGCCATGGTGGGGTCCTTTTGCAATGGCCAGCTAAGCCTGTTTGAAACACCAGACGTTGTCTCCCTGACCTGGGCACACCTGGAGGGACACAGGCATACAAGGACAGAGAGACTCCCTTAGTCCAGTATCTTGCCTGACAGGGATCAATACTGAACGCTTCACTGGATAGTCCAGCTCCCTGCCATGTGCAGTACTAGAGCACGGGAGGATATTACTTCCTGCCCCCAGTAATGCCCTGAGCATTTTATCATAGTTAGGGTCACTGCAGATGCTTTTCTTCTCCACGTGACAGCTGAGCCTTTACTAGACCTCACTAGTGACTTGCCTCAACAGCGTCCTGCCGCAGCGTTTCACCAGTTAGCTACATGCCACCTTGAAAACACTTCCTTCCATCGCCTTTTAATCTTAAGGGCTCCCTTTATCTCACACTATGTCAGGGTGGCCAGCCTGGGGCTCCGGAACCACATGCAGCTCTTCAGAAGTTAATATGCGGCTCCTTGTATAGGCTGGAGCTACAGGCGCCAACTTTCCAATGTGCCGGGGGGGTGCTCATTGCTCAACCCCTGGCTCTGCCACAGGCCCTGCCCCTACTCCACCCCTTCCTGCCCCCCCCCTGAGCCTGCCATGCCCTCGCTCCTCCCCCTCCCCCCCAGAACCTCCTGCACTCTATGGAACAGCTGATCGGGAGGTGTGGGGAGGGAGGGGGAAGCGTTGATTGGCGGGGCTGCCTGTGGGCAGGAGGCACTGGGAGCCGGGATGGGGAGCTGATGTGGGGCTGCTGATGTATTACTGTGGCTCTTTGGTTCCTTCTCGGGCTCAGGTTGGCCCCTGCACTATGTGATGGGACACATAGAAGCAATTGCCTGGCCTCCACTATGCCAGCCAGCAGCCCCAGTGAGACACTGTGGCCACAAGGGCTAATGTGATCCTGGGATGCATAAACAGGGGAATCTCGAGTAGGAGCAGGGAGGTCATGTTACCTCTGTATTTGGCACTGGTGCGACTGCTGCTGGAATCTGTGTCTAGCTTAATAAAGGGAAGATTAGGGGGTGACTTGATCGCAGTCTGTAAGTACATCCACGGGGAACAGAAATGTGATGCTAGAGGGCTCCTCAACCTAGCAGAGAGAGGTCTAACAGGATCCAGTGGCTGAAAATTGGAGCTAGACAAATTCAGACTGGAAATGAGATGTACATTTTTAATGGTTGAGAGTAATTACCCATTGGAACAACTTACTAGGGGTCGTGGTGGATTCTCCATCACTGGCCAGTTTTAAATCAAGACTGGCTGGTTTTCTGAAAGCTCTGCTCTAGTTCAACTAGGAATTAATTCAGGGCAGGTCTCTGTCCTGTGCTATGCAGGGGTCAGACTAGATGATCACAATGGTCCCTTCTGGTCTTAGAACGTATGAATCATTGTATTTCACACTTAACCCATTTCTCTTACTCTTCCTGTTCCCCTCGGCTTGCTAATCTCCTTGCCTGATAGCCCCTGACCTAACACCCACACTCAGCCATGTTCATTGTTCGTCTCCAGGTCTTCAATTTCATCCACATCTTTTCTGAGATAAGATGACTCTATCCCCACAACGATGTACCCTCAATTCAGATGGCATTCTAATCTTTTCTACATTAACCTCTATTCCTTTTTAATACAACCTGCCATCACGCACACCCCTGACAGCAGCTAGCTAGAATCCAGCTCCTACTCCCATCACTGGGCCGGCTGGGCAGGGCTAAGCAAGGAAATACAGTTTTGAATTCACATCAGAAGCATCTTTTTACACAGACCCTTTTCAGAGCACACTTGCCCTCCAGTAGACCCTTAGGAGAAACTTGCTCACAATTTTATAAATTAGATTCACCAATTTGATTTTAAGTCTTTCTACGGGTTTCTAACCTGTACAGCACAGTCTTAGAGAAGCCAAGCCGATTACAACACATTCCTCTAGCAGCTTTTTATCCTCTTTAGTGACTTCACTATTTGTCCTGGTACTTAAACATGGCTCCCTGGCCCCTAAATCCTGCACTGTACCTTTGATCCATTGTAGAGACGTCTACAGTGCTGTCTGCCTGGCAGCCACGCAGTTATCTAATGCTACATTGCATATTTCTAAAGGGTATGTCAGATAGTTCTTCCACAGAGCCCCTGGGCTATAATCCCTTTGGGGCAGGGACTCCAGGTTCTGCAAAGTGAATGCTGCATTTCAGGGCAGCTCTCTGGTCTGTGCTATGTAGGAGGTCAGGCTATATGATCACAGTGGTCCCTTCTGGCTTTGGAAGGGAATCAAAGAATCTATATACAGTACATGGTTATTAGCAATGATGCCACTAAGACCTGTTGAGTGCTGTGTAATTCTGCGAGCTACCTATTCTTCTGTCTATCACCTCTGCCTATAGGAAGTAACGCCAGGGCTGGTATTTCACCCGACACTCCATGTGGTGAAGGCCAGTGGAAGGCCACTTTTCTGAAGTCCCCTTAACCTCTCCGACTGCCTTCCTTGATCCACCCACCTGCCTGCCACAGCCTTCCAAATTGTGATATCCATCAAAAGTTTATTAGAATTTTACAGCTTTGCCTAGTTGTTCTGCAAGTTTCCTTAGTCTCCACCTTAACGTTTTACCAGGAAACATGATGCTGCTCTCAGACAGGCCTCATTTGAGCTGGATTTCTATGTTTAAAATGCATTTGCAGTAAAGCACAGTAATCCCTTCTAGCCGTACACATCTGCATGAGGCGGAAAGCCAGCTCTGTTCATTTTACCTTTACCACAGAACTATGAAAGCACAAGCTGGATGCAATTCTGCCTCTCTCAACAGTCAGACAAGTTCCAGCGGCAGAACCTTTTGCCTGGTACCAGTGTGCATGGCAGAAACCACCAGCTCAGATCCCAGGCTGAGCGCCCGGTGCGGACGCTTTGCAACACCAACTTTCGATTTGCAAATTGCATCGATTTGCTCTGAAAGTCTTTGAGAGTAAACACCGGTCCTATGGGACCTGTTCTGTACTGACTTTTCTAATTGCAGCCGCACACTAACGCACTCTACCCTGGCGCATATATACTCTTGCATAAGTTGCATTGGTCCCTGGCCCTATGCCTTGTCCTGGGCTGGAGGTGCCCTCTCCTGGCCTGGCAAATCAGCTGCCTCCTACCCAGCCCAGTGTCACTTTGGTCTCAGCGGCTGAAGGGGCAGCAGTTAAACTCTCCAGGAAACAAACCTCACTTGGAGCCCACCTCCCAGAACAGACCTTCCTCCCTCCAAGAAACGGGTAAACAACTTCCCAATGACAGAATGGGGGACACAAACTGACAGAACTCAACCTCCACTGGTGCCCAATGCCAGCTGGTGCACATGGTCATGGCTGAAGGAAGCAGGGTCACCTTTTGCTGTCAGGTTCCCGGCTTGGGTGACTTTGAGTCACAACCAGAATGTTAATGAGCACGAGTCACATGACCCAGAAGGACAATGTTTCCACACATTGATAACTGCAGAGCAGATCCTATACTGGGATTTACCCTGAGGCTGTCCCCAGCTCATATTCCTCTGCCTGAAGCTAGTCAAGCGCTTTATCAGCTGTATAGATCCTTACAGCTGCCCCAATGCCTATGCCATGCTACGTGTTGGACACTCCAGGGCCTTCCATGCCTCGGGCAATACATTAATAAAGGCAGGGCACTTCCAGAAGGCTGTCACCACTTTCTGTGCACTCCCTCCCCTTTTCTGGTCCCTCGTGTGCCTGGATGGAAGGTGGCGCTGCTCCGAATGTTAGGTACGCACCCCGGGGAATGGTTATAGTTTGAACTATAGCTTTGATCTGTACTTCTCCTTTAAGGGCTCCCATGCCAGCATGGAGGCTACATGTAGGTGCCCAGACACCATGGTGATGGGCACAACATGAGACGCTAGATGGCTCGCTTTGAAAGATTGCACTGATCTCCGTGCGATCTCTTCCTGGGGTCCCATCCCCAGGTTGGCGTGGTTTCTGATAGCACTGGCTGCTGTGCTTGTGTTTCGCTCCCCAAGTGGAAGGAACCATCTGTGTCTCTCTCTCCCGTGGTTCATCACGGGGCGAAGGGGGGGGTGTCACGTCCTGCCCCGTGGGGCTGATCTCTGTGACTGTTTCTCTCACATGGGCCCTGCCCCCGGAGTGTTTCGGGGGAGGACAGATGTGGGTGTGCCATGAGCCTCATCACAAGGCAGGGGCGGGAGTGGCACTGACCTCGGGGTGCGAGTCCCATCCCTGCACTCAGCACCTCTCTCTCCCTGCTCGCTGGGCTGGGCCCAGCTAGAGCGTCCATTGCACGGAGCTAGCGCTGATCTCTCCCTGCGTGTCCCTCCGGCCCAGGGTCCCGGCAGGTGGCGGGGGGCTCTGACCTGCACACCGCTGCGCCGGGAGTCCTGACAGGTGAGAAGCTGCCCGCGGGCCGGGGCAGAGCAGGGACCTCGCTCTGCTTCGCCTCCAACTTCTGCAAGCCCAGCCCGGCGCCGGGCGGACCCGCACTCACTGGCCGTGCCCCCGGCCGGCGTGGAGCCCGCTGCCGCAGCGCATCCCCACCGGAGCGGTGCCAGGGCAGCGAGCCAGCGCCAGGCTCCCCCCCGGGCACGGGGCGGCTCTGACTGCAGCTGGGGCCCCCGCGCCCCCAGCCCCCCGCGGCCGAGAACCCAGGCTCACCATGGCGCAGCTCCGGCGGCTCCCGGGGACCGCGCACAGGCTGCTCCGGCGGGCTCGGAGCGGAGCGCAGCGCAGCGCGGGGGGGGACCTTGGCGTGGCTGGCTGCAGTCAGTGGGTCACGTGGCGCGGGCGGGGGGGGCGCAGCCGGCCCGCAATCGCCCGGCCCGGCCCGGCCCTCGCCTTGCGGAGGCTCGGAGGGAGGGGGCGAGCTGGTCACCCGCACGCCGCGCCCCTACCTGCCTCCTCCCGGGGGCCCGTGGCTCCCCTCGTCGCGCCCGGCCTGCTGCCCAGAGGTCCGGGGACGCGCCAGGCTCTGCCCGAGCTTCGGGGGCTCCAGGCGGCCGTGGGAGCCGCTCCATCTCTCGTCCAAGCCTCCAGCGGGATTTTTCAAAAGCACCCGAGTGATTTAGGAGCAGTTGGCGTGTGATTTATGCCCTTGGGCGCCTAAACCCCAATGACAACCAGTGCCGCGCTCACTCCTGAAACTGGCCTTAGCCCCCACGTCAGGCAGGCGCTTGGAAACGTTACCCTCGTCTGCCAGCCCCCGCCGGATTGCTCCAGAGGACCAGCAGTTGCGGGCAGCGCTATGGCGGTGTGTGGGAGGGCATCACAGGGCCCATTTGGGCCATGCATGAAAAGGGCCGAGGTGAGATTCTGGAGACATCCTCCTGAGCACTTGGGAAATCTCCCAATTAACAATTGTTTAGCAGAGCCCTAAATGTACCTGGCACATGGCAAACCAGGGAGAGCTTCCCCTGGAGAGAAACCAGCCAAGAGGATGCAGGACAAAGGTTGCTGAGTCAGGTCCCCTCTGGTGGTTCTTGAATGTCTCTATTCCACCACAGGAGAGGTCTGTGCTACACTCAGGAGCTGGGCTCTCTGACTGCACCCTCTGAGCCCAGCCTGAGGCAGCGGCTTTCCCAAAGATCCCTCCGATCACCAGGCTTGGCAGTCTCTGCTTGGGAAAAGAGGAGGTCAGGCCCTCTCCACACAGGATGATGAAATCGTTGTTGGAGTGCACTAGCCTAGGTAACATGCGCTGCATTCATGGGTGTTGGCATGTATTGCAGATGAAGGGTGGTCCAGTGGTTAGCACACTAGACCCAGGTTCAATTCCCTGCTCTGTCACAAACATCCTGTGTGACCTTGGGCTAGGTACTTAGTCTATCTGTGCCTCAGTTTCACATCTGTACAATGAGGATAAGAGCCCTGACCTACCTCCCAGAGGTGTGTGAGGCTAAATATAGCAGAGATTGGCACTCAGTGGGAGGGCATACGAGTACTTAAGATAGCTACGAAATCGCAAGGTGACTAAGGCAGGCTCCTACAGTGGAAAGCTCCTGCTCTGCAGCCTTTGGGATTTCCAGAGGGATTCTTCCTGTGGAACAAGATTGGTTTGCTGTGACCAAGATGCCCTCAGCATTCTCCTCTGATTCCCAGAGGTGGCAGCTGTGCCCACGATACCATTGTGGCCTAGGAAGCAGAGCAGCATTGCTGAGGATCTGGTGGAGCAGCAGGCCGTGGGATGGGGCACTCGTATCTGTCAGGAATGGCCTGGGGAGAGAAGGCTAAGATGAGCACAGCTGGTTATCTTGATCTGGCCTGGAGTCATTTCAGGAAGAAGAGGTGGCAGGCTCACGCACTTTGCCTGACCCTGCGTCGTGGAAATCTGGCTGGATGATTCAGCTGGGCCAGTGCTGACCCGCTTGCATCCAGCCAGGAAATCATGCACCCTAAAGGGTGGGCGGGTGGGGGTGGGCTAGGAAGCAGTTGCAGTTGTGTTCTGTGCAGCTGGTCCCACCCCAGAGACAGTGCTGTGCCTGTGTTGCCTCGTCCATTAGTCCTCACATGGGAAGAGCTCAGGGATTCTAGGAGTGCCCACCCCTGGGCTCCTGACTTCGAGCCCCACATGGCTGATCTCTCTTCAGAGTTGGCTTTGGAGTTGCCCAGGTTAAATGCCCTGAGTTATTTCAACGCTCACTTAGGTGAACTCAGGATTTCATGAGTTCTAGGGCAGGTCTGGGGCTGCCCCACATAGGCTGCTGTGCTCTGGCTCTGAGCTGTGGTGTGGGACTGGAGACTTGGCATTTGGACAGTCCCTTCGTGGGCATTGCCCCCTGCGGGTTACTGCTGTGCAGATGGCAGGTGGGACACGAAATGGCAGGAGAGACAGGAATGATGGTGGCTGTCGCTTGCTCCCAGTCTGACTCACTGAAGCAGGGGCGTTTTTACATTCCCGTGCCAGGGAAGTGGTAGAAGCACAAGTGTCATATCTGCCAAGACGGGGCCAGCAGAACCGCTCCTGGAGTGGCCATTCTGGGAAAGCCTGTGCTCAGTCAGAGAGTCGAGTGTTCCTAACACTCAGGAAGTTTCTGTCCATTCCACCAACAATCAGTTGGCTCTGGACTGATTTCGCCAAGGTAGTAGAGCCGGAGTGTGAGGAGAGAAAACATACGGCCATCTCTGGTTGAGTTTAATGCAATTTCATCAATGGAGATGCTGGGAGAGTGACAGAATCCAGCACAGAGCTTCCGAGTGCCTGGTGAGTGGGAATTGTTAATACCTCCCTTCAGGAGCGCAAACTCTGCTCCAGGATGCAGTGCTGGAGCTTTGCTCAGAAAGCTGCCTCTTCTCTAGTTGGAACTTTTGGGTGTTGGGGAGGAGTAGGCCATAGCTATGTCCACAAGAACCAGTGTTTCTCCACCTTTTTGATACCAGGGACCAGCTTGCTGCCTTCCTAAACTGTCAGGGAGATCTCAGGGACCGGTGCTGGGCCATGGACTGGTCATTGAGAAACACTGCGCTAGCTCACAGTGTAATGTAGCCCTTCTGTTCCTCGGTTTCCCCATCCATAAAATGAGGACAGTGCTATTTGCCATAAGTGAAAGGTGGAGCTAACTGCATGGTAGAGGAGTGGATGAAGAATGGGCTTGTTCTGGTAACGGCTCGAAATGAGGTGAAGGTTTCTACCCATCAGAGGAGTGAAGCTCTGGAACAGCCTTTCAGGAGGAGCAGTGGAGACAAAAAAACAAACTGCCTTCAAGCCTGAGCTTGGTAAGTTTATGGAGGGGATGGTATGATAGGACTGCCTACAATGGCATGTGGCCCATTGGCGACCGTCAGTAGCAAATATCCCCAGTGGCCAGCGATGGGATGCTAGTTAGGGAGGGCTCTGGGTTACTAGAGAATTCTTTTCCAGGTATCCTCCTTCTGGGTCTTGCCCACATGCTCAGGGCTAACTTGTTACTGTATTTGGGGTTCAGGAAGGAATTTTCCCCCAGGTCAGATTGGCAGAGACCCTGGAGATTTTTCACCTTCCTCTGCAGCATGGACACGGGTCACTTGCAGGTTTAAATTAGTGTAAATGGTGGATTCTCTGTAACTTGAAGTCTTTAAACCATGATTTGAGAACTTCAGTAACACAGCCAGAGGTTCGTGGTCTATCACAGGAGTGGGTGGGTGAGGTTCTGTGGCCCGCAATGTGCAGGAGGTCAGACTAGATGATCACGATGGTCCCTCCTGGCCTTAAAGTCTAGTGTGTGTGACAGACTGGCTGAGTGGCCTTGGACAAAGCACATAGCCTCTTTGAGCTTCAGTTTCCCCTCTGTAAAATGGAGATAATGATATTTCTCTACTTCCTAGCATTTGCCAAGTGCTAGCTATGTGCCCAGTGGTCTCAGGGCCAGGGCAGAGGGGCGCACAGAGTTCTGACTTCCACACTCGCTCCTCTAGCCTGTGTGGCTAATTCAGGGCATTATTCTTTCTGTCTTTCTTTGCAACCATCCACACAGACCAAATATTGTGCATCCCATTTGTGATGAAGTGCGGGGGGGTGGGGAAAGAGCTCCCTTTTATGGACACCCAGCCAGCCAGTTAGCTGCAAAATCCCTCTTGGTGGCTGTTCTCTGCTTGCTTTACCTGTAAAGGGTTAAAAAGTCCCCCAGGTAAAGGAAGTGGGCACCTGATCAAAAGAGCCAGTGGAAAGGTAGAACTTTTTAAAATTGGGAAAGAAACTTTCCCTTTATCTGTTGTTCTCTCTGGGCTGCAGGGACACGGAGCAGCAATGCTATAAGCAGGAATGCTGTGTAATGTTTGAACCAGGTATGAAAAATTATCTTCCATACCTAGAAGGAATCATTGGGATGGAATGTTTAGATAGACGCAATCAGGTTTATTTCATTATTTTGGCTTGCTGATCTCCTCTGTGCTAACCCCAGATGCTTTTGTTTGCTTGTAACCTTTAAGCTGAACCCCCAAGAAAGCTATTTTGGGTGCTTAATTTTTGGAATTGCTCTTTTAAAATCTAGGAAAAGCCTTAAATTCCAGATGTATTTTCTTCCTTTTTGTTTTTAATAAAATTTACCTTTTTTAAGAACAGGATTGGATTTTTGCTGTCCTAAGAGGTTTGTGCATGTTGTTTAATTAACTGGTGATAACAGCTAATTTCCTTTGTTTTCTTTCTCAGCTCTTCCCCAGAGTGGGGTGAAAGGGCTTGAGGGTACCCCACAGGGAGGAATTCCCAAGTGCTCCTTCCTGGGTCCAAGGGTTTTTTTTGCATTTGGGTGGTGGCAGCGTTTGCCAAGCCAAGGTCAGAGAAAAGCTGTAACCTTGGGAGTTTAGTACAAGCCTGGAGTGGCCAGTATTAATTTTTAAAATCCTTGTGGGCCCCCACCTTCTGCACTCGAAGTGCCAGAGTGGGGATTCAGCGTTGACACCATTTGATCAGAAAACAGAAACATTTAAGAAAATGGCTGTAGTTCAGGGGCACTTACACTCACTGGAAACAGGCAGATTTGCTTGGAGAGGATGTTTGCATTGATATTTGCCCAGCTTCTGCCCCAGCTGAGGCTATGGCATGGGCAGGGCCTCCCCATCTGCAGTGTTGGAGTCTGAGATCTCTGTATGCCCCTCTAGGGTGAGGGATAAACTTCATTCCACTCTCTGTGCTGCCAGCCCCACCCTGCTGGGCCCTGGGGCAATCGTATTCTTGAACTCAAGGCTCTGACTGTACCCTTCCAGTGGGAGTTCTCAAGACACAGACGGCTCTTGCCCTTCACGCAGAGAAGCTCACTAACAAAGTGTGATGAGATGAAGCCAGTCCCTTGCCTGGATCTCATGCACGCACACAGGCTGCAGAGGCAGAGCTCACACGTACGCAGGCTCTGGGGTTAGGAGAGGCTGGGAGAGGGAGGAGACTATAGATGTCTAAATCTCTAATCCCCCCAGCGAATGCTTTCCTCCAAGACTCGGCATTACTGAGGATTACCCTCTTAAACTCTTCAGGAGATCATCTGCATCCCCCTGTGCCCTTCAGGGGCCGGCAACGCTGCAGTCAGGGCCGGCTCCAGCTTTTTTGCCACTCCAAGCAGCGAAATAACAAACAAACAAAAAAAACCCCGATTGAGCTTCCGCTGAAGTGCTGCCGAAGAAGAAGAGACGGAGAGAAGGACCCGCCGCCAAATTGCCGCCGAGGACTAACGCGGAGCGCTTGATCAGCCACCAAAGCGCCGCCGGAGACCCGGACCTGCCGCCCCGATACTGGACGGAGGGCAGCCCCGTTCTATTGGCCGCCCCAGGCACCTGCTTCCTTCGCCGGTGCCTGGAGCCAGCCCTGGCTGCAGTGCTGGATTAATGTTCACACGCCCCTTGGGAGGAGAGGGAAATCTGCTCCTGAGATGAGCTTAGCAGCCTCGGCTCAGCGGGGGACAGAGATGGGGCCACAAATTCACATGCAGAAGCACCAAGCAACCAACAATAAGCCAGCCTGACGGGGCCCTGTGTAAAGTGCAAGGTCTGAGGCAGGTCATGGCTGGATGCAGCTGCTCGGGGTAAGAGAGGTGAGATGCGGCAGTGGAGCTGCTGCATGGCCTTTAAATAAGGCATTAAAATCCCAAGGGGATCTAAGGCCCAGTGTAGGAGGGTGAGACAGAAGGGAGGGAGATGCTTCCAACCAGGAGCAGGTTTCTGCAGTCACTCTGCCCTGGCCTATGCAAGAAGCTAAGCGGGACTGGGCTGGGGCCATGTGTGGATCGGAGACTTGCTTCTCCCCTGAGTTGTAAACAAAGTGATGCTCAGTGTAGTGGTCGGGGTGCCATGCTGCTGCAGGTGCCAGCTTTCTTCTGAGACTGCTTCTAAGTATGAAAGATCCCCAAGAGGCAGGCACTGACTCTATCATCCGGTCAATTCCAATCAGAGTAATTACATCCTGACTAATCCATGCAGGTTCACACGCTGCCCTTTTGCTGTTAAACAGCAGCTGTATTTCACCCCAGAGGTGGCTGCACTTCAGTGGCGGATGTGGTCATTCCCATGTTTAAAAGTATTTTAGGATAAAAGGAAAAATATATTATGAAAGATCCTCAGATGCAGGCGTCAGGCAGACACGGATGGGCGCCTGCACTGCTTGGAGCATTTGAGCGTTCAGGAAGGCTACAAGCTAATTCTGGGCATTCGAGGGGGAGATGGGCTGGGAACTTGCAATCACACTGAATGGTTCCCTTGGGCAAGGAAGGAGCAGAAACAACTATTCCTTCTCCCCAGGTCCCCAGCCAGAACTGTTCTGGGGGAAGCACTTCCTGCTGGTGAGCCCTCCCCTGAGAGCCCCACCAGAAGCCCGGATTGGTTTCCTTCAGTCACAGCTTCCCAGGAATGCAGCCTGTCTGTCTGCTCCCTGGAGGAGAGTAGCTCAGTGAGACTGTCCCAGTCAGGCAGTGCTGCACGGTTCCCAGCGCCTCCCTGGGGCTCTGTGAGAAGACGGGACTGCTGACCCTAGAGCGTGCTGGCCTGGGCCTCAGGGGGCTGCAGGAATGTGCTTTCCTTTGGCCAGGCCCATTGCAGAGGAACAGATCCTTGTGCAGCCGCAGAATGGCGGGGCCCTGGGAAGCACCACCCCACATGCAGAAGGTGTGGGCAGAGGTGCCCAGTTGGCCCACCAGAAGGGGGCTCCTGTCTGCTGGGGTGTCGTGGATGGGACCTGACTGATCAGTTCAGCCTTCCTAGTAGAGGCAGAAGTGGTTGCTCCAATGGCTGGGGGAAGCCCAGTGCCCTGACCCTTTAGGCAGATGCTGCTATATCCAGCTGGCATTTCCTCTGCAGAGTCCCTCCCTAGCAAATAAGAACCAGAGAGAGTGCTGCTGCCCTCAGAGCCAAGGGCAGGCACGGGGCATGCTCTGTGGGCTCTCCCAAGGTGAGGGGCATTGTGGTGGCAGGATGCAGAGAAAGATGGGCAGAGACTGACAGACTTGCTGATGAATGGACCTTCCCTTCTCCAGCTGGGGTGCAGTGACCGAGCTCCCCCATGCCTGGGCCTGGCCATGGCAAAGGGCTTAGTGAGGACACGGCAGGGAGAATTCTCATGCCGTGTCCTGGGAAGCGGCGCTTCAGCCAGCAGCTAATGGGCTAGAGAGCTATAATTATCTTTGGAGGCTGAGTTATTTTGGGGAGAGGCCATGCTGCTGCCAAGACTTTTATTCTGCAAACCAAAACAAGATGGAAAGAACCCAGCCCAGAATGTCCTATCCGGAGTGCAAGGGACGATTAACCCCGTGCCTGCCTGTGTGCAGCAGGGTCCTGCATAGATTGCTGCATTCCAGGCGGCCATTGTCTCGCTCTGTCATGCCCAGAGCAGACTAGCTCACTGGCTCTGCCACCGGAGATTGTGGCACACCAAGGTCTGGTCACACTGCCCAGGGTCACAGCGTGTTCTGCAGCACCGCATCTGATGCTAAGCGCCTCCTCATGCCCACACTACCAGCGGGGGCCACCAACACTCTCCTGTGGTTCAGAATCAGTTGTCAATGTTTCCATGTGGACACAGGACATGTTTAAAACACCAAACATGTCTGTTTCCTTAACCCACAGGGTCCTAGCGAATCGCCAAGGCCAAGATAGTCAAAAGTGCCCACTGCTTTCGCTCAAACGCCCTGGAACCCAAGCACCCACATCAGTGGCTGCTTTGAGTCCATGGCTCACTGTGAGTGTTAGACATGAGAACCAACGTGTCTGAGAGGAAGCCACAGGGGCGAGGTGCACGGAGGAGGAAAGGTTTCCTCCAGGGGAGCCAGGACTTCTGGGCCCTTGGCCGAGACTGTAGCTGAGACTGCACCTTGCCGGGTGCTTCCTCCTCCATCCTGCTCCCCATGTGCTCTGCCTTTCTGCCACGTGCCCCTTTCCACATGCCACCCCCACCACACTGGCTCCTCCCAGAGGACGTTCCTAGGTCGCAGGTCTGAGGTTTAGTGGAGAGGCTATTTGCAGATTGGAGCTGTAATGGTCTGTCTGTTGATGTCCACTCCAAACACACTCAGCAATGACTTGATGGACAAGCTCTGGGTTTGTATTCAGAGCTCTCCAGTGCACGGGACTTTGTGAACTGTTCCATGCAGGAACTAATGCCGGCTGCCTGTTCCCCAGCCATGGCAGAGCGACAAAGCCCACCCAAATGCCTGGGCAAAGGCCATTGGATATTCCTGCCAGCCAGGAAGCCAGGCACTTTACTCCCACCTCTACTGACAGCTGGTTATATTTCTGTGCACCTCAGATCCCAGCCTTCCAAGTCAGTCACAGCAATCACCATCTTACAAAGAAGTGAATGGAGACTTGGCTCAAAGTCACTGCAGGCAGAATTGAGAAGAGAAGCCAGGTCACTGATACGGCTACTCTAGTCTCATATGCGCTGCCTTATAGTAGCTTGGCAGTGCCAGATTTATGTGCTTCAGCTAGACTACGTCTAACCACTCTACACCACTCCCCAGCCAGACCTGAGGATGGAATCCAGGATTCCTGAGCTCCAATATTCTACTGCTGTCTTATGTAATGCACTGGAAAGGGGTGTGTCACATCCCCCACTAGTGGCTGGTCCACACAGGGAAGAACAATTTCTCCTGGACACCCAGTGGTTGAGCTCTGTGGTGGGGATCTGGAGGTTCAGGGTGTAACACCTGATGAGCCGTGTGCACAGTTCCTTACGTGGCTGCATGGGATAACATTTGTTGTCTAGTTTCCTTGGCTTTTTAAAGTGGTTTATTTAATCCACACCTTGAGAAGAGATCCTGAGACTCAGGTTTGATAAGCCCCGCCCCTCGTGACAGGTGACAGGTGTTTCACAGCTGGCCCCGTGCCATGTGCTGGCAGTGCTGATGTCACACCTGGGCGGCTGCAAGGTCTGCTTGCTTTGCCTTTCGGGGGGGGGGGGGGCGGGTTTGGAGATTTCAGTTATTAGAGGCTGTAGTTTTGGTGTCTCTCTTTTCTGCAAGTTCTGAGTCATCAGAGGAACGTTACATCATCCACGTGAAGCCTTGGGGTTGAAAGGAGGTTCCCAGCCCTCTCCCGGATAAAGAGCCTTCCTCAGCCAGTTGCTATAAGGAACGGGGCCAAGTACTGGCATGAGGGGGAGATGGGTAGTGAACCGGGGCTGCATATATAGAGACACCCTGGCCATTTCGGGGGTTGAATCTGGGCCCTTCGGGGTGAGCAGAGAAGTCACAGTAGTATTTGTACAAAACAGCAGGCTCTTCCCTTGCCTGGAGCCCGTCGCTCCACGCACCCCCTCCCAACCCGGGAATTCCAACCCCCCCAGGCAAAGCTCCATCCGAGCATCTGACGTTCACAGGAATCCAGTTACACCTGGGGAGCCATTTTATAATTTCCAGACTAGCCCAGCCCATCCCCCAGCACCAGGAGCCTGAGCCATGTGCCCTCCCCACCCCTCCAGATCCGTATGTCCAGTGCTCACCCGTCCTGCCCCAGGTGAGCAGGCCAAGCCTCACCCCAGTGCTGCCCCGCCCTCAGAGGAGTTTACATCATTAAAGGGACGTTCAGCTGCCTTACTGCCTAGGGCACCAGCACTGGGGTGGAGCTCCTAGGGCTGCAGCCCAGACAGCAGCTCCGAACCACTTGAGGACACAGCCTGGGTGGGGCTGCAGCCTAGACGGAAACATGGTCACTCCCCTGGCCATGCTGCCACACTCCTTTGTAGGGCGAGCTACAGAGAAAGGGCCTCATCCCCAGCAGAGATGGGACAGCATCATGTAGCCAGCGAGGGAGATGATGCTTGGTTCTTGCGCTCAGCTTCCTGGAGGGCCCCTGGGAGCAGGCTCTTGAGGTATCACAGGGCATTTTGCCCATTCCAGCCCATCCACACGGCCCAAATCTCATCCCACTCCCCGAGCTCTGTCTCTCGGGGGCCCCAAAGCCAGCTGGGGACTGACAAATACGGGACCCTCCAAGATGCAGCCTAAGGAATGTTCAGAGATAACTAGATGGAAAAGACCTTAATTAGGTCTCATTGAGTCCGTTTTCCAACTGGCCTCAGGCAGAGCAGAACCAGGCCCAGAGCCACATGTTTACTGGCAACACTCAGCAGAGAGAAGAATGAGGAGGGGTCATGAGGATGGCAGGACAGACAGCAGGCCCGGGAGTGTGTGCCAGCGTGATAGTAGACAGCGCGTCCTGCATTGCACCCTGTAGTGCATGACAGTGCGCCTTGTAGTGTGTGACAGCGCCCCATGTAGCATGCCCTGTGGTGTGACAGATGCCCTGCACTGTGTGACAGTGCACCCTGCAGTGTGACAGCACGCCCTGCAGTGTGTGACAGCGCCCCATGTAGTGTGACAGCGCGCCCTGCAGTGTGTGACAGCGCACCCTGTAGTGTGACAGCGCACCCTGTAGTGGGCGACAGCGCGCCCTGCAGTGTGACAGCATGCCCTGCAGTGTGTGACAGCACACCCTGTAGTGTGACAGCGCACCCTGCAGTGTGACAGCGTGCCCTGACAGCACGCCCTGTAGTGTGTGACAGCGCGCCCTGCAGTGTGTGACAGCACACTCTGCAGTGTGTGATAGCGCACCCTGCAGTGTGACAGCACGCCCTGCAGTGTGTGACAGCACACCCTGTAGTGTGTGACAGCGCACCCTGTAGTGTGACAGCACACCCTGCAGTGTGTGACAGCACACCCTGTAGTGTGACAGCGCGCCCTGCAGTGTGACAGCGCGCCCTGACAGCACGCCCTGCAGTGTGTGACAGCGCACTCTGCAGTGTGACAGCGCACTCTGCAGTGTGTGACAGCACACCCTGTAGTGTGTGACAGCGCGCCCTGCAGTGTGTGACAGCGCACTCTGCTGTGTGACAGTGCGCCCTGCAGTGTGTGACAGCGCGCCCTGTAGCGCACCCTGTAGAGGGGAAGCACATCTCCGATTAAAGGTGGAAATACGATGAAGGCAGCCAGATGGTGACAGTCACGTTCACTAACTCATTCTAAGTGTGCTGACAGCCAGGGTTCATATGCAGGCCTGTATCCTATTGGGTTCCGGGAAGGGGGCGGGTGGAAGCCCACCCACTGCTAAAGGATCCCCGCCCCCAGTCTAATGGGAGGATCTACAGGACCTCAAAACCCAACTGAGTTCGGGGGACAACTAATAAAAGAACAGGGACAGGAGTGCGGTCAGAGGGTCAAAAGAAGGGAGCCTGACGGGGACACCGAGCAGAGAACCCCGGACAGCGCCCTGGCGTCAAGGGAGCCAGTGGGTGCTGCCCAGAGGAACTCCACCCAGATACGTGAACGGACTAAGGACCGGAAACAAGTCCCACAGTCGCAGGAGTCTCCATTGGCCAACCGCCTCTCCCTGGTCGCGTAGATGGCCATTTTAGCCAGGGCGAGGAGGAGGTTGACCAGGAGGTCCCGTGACTTTGTGGGGCCACGAATAGGGAGTGCGTAGAGAAGGAGGTGAGGGGAAAAGTGCAGCCAGAAACGTAACAGGATGTTGGTGAGGAGCCGGTATAGGGGCTGCAACCTGGCGCACTCTAAATAAACGTGCGCCAGGGTCTCCCTCACGCCGCAGAAGGGGCAGGTGTCTGGGACAGGGGTAAACCCCGTATGCAGGCCTGTATCTGTTGGGTTTCCGGGAAACGGGGTGGGCGGAAGCCCGCCCAATGCTAAAGGATCCCCCCCCAGCCTAAGGGGAGGATCTACAGGACCTCAGAAACCCACTAATTTTGGGGGACAACTAATAAAAGAACAGGGACAGGAGTGCGGTCAAAGGGTCATAAGAAGGGAGCCTGACGGGGACACCGAGCAGAGAACCCTGGACAGCGCCCACTGCTCCTCGAAGGCGTCAAGGGAGCCAGCGGACGCCGCCCAGAGGAACTCCGCCCGGAGACGTGAACGGACAGAGGATCGGAAACAAGCCCCACAGTTGCAGGAGTCTCCATTGGCCAACCGCCTCTCCCTGGTCACGTAGATGGCCATTTTTGCCAGGGCGAGGAGGAGGTTGACCAGGAGGTCCCGCGACTTCGTGGGGCCATGGATAGGGAGTGCGTAGAGAAGGAGGTGAGGGGAAAAGTGCAGCCAGAAACGCAATAGGATGTTGGTGAGGAGCCGGTATAGGGGCTGCAGCCTGGCGCACTCTAAGGCCTGGTCTACACTAAGAAGGGGGTTCGAATTAGGGTACGCAAATTCAGCTACGTGAATAGCGTAGCTGAATTCGAAGTACCCTAATTCGAACAACTCACCCGTCCAGACGCGGCGGGGTCGAACTCCGCGGCTCCCCCGTCGACTCCGCCAACTCCTTCTGCCGAGGTGGAGTACCGGAGTCGACCGCGGCGCTTCCGGAGTTCGAACTATCGCGTCTAGATCAGACGCGATAGTTCGAACTCCAAAAAGTCGAACTCTCCGCGTCGAACCGGCAGGTAAGTGTAGACGTACCCTAAGTAAACGTGCGCCAGGGTCTCCCTCATGCGCAGAAGGGGCAGGTGTCTGGGACAGGGGTAAACCGCAAATGCAGGCCTGTAGCAGGGTGGTTCCCCGCACCTGCCCTGAGGGGTTTAAAACAGCCCTGGAGGAGTGCTGTGGAAGGGCAAGATGCCTGGGCTGACTGGGAGGAAGCCAGCTCAGCTGGGGCCATGCCCCAATCAGGGCCCAGCTGACCCTATAAAGGCTTGAGTCAGGCGCTCAAACAGAGAGTCTGTCTCTGTGTTCAGAGAGAGAAGGGCCTGGCTGCAGGGAGGTTAATCAGGTATCTGGAGTAGAGCAGGGCTGGGGAAAGGCCAGGGGAGCTGGGGAGCTCTGGCCTAGGAAAGCCCCAGGCTGCAGGCCTGGTAAGGCCTATCAGGTATTGGGTTGCAGGAGCAGCCCACAGGTAGCCAGAGGCAGCAGGTCCAAACCCTACTGCCTGTGATGAGTGGCTGATACTGCAGCCTGCCCCAGTGAGTGGGGGCTAGATGGAGACTAGCAGTAGCCTAACACTGAGGTGAAGTGGGGATAGTGGGTGGGGGTTCCCCTGGGAGGGGGAGACCCAGAGCTGTGAGGAGTTACTGCCAGGGGGCAGCACCCCAGACAACAGGGCACCAGGTCTGGGAGGGACATGGGGGGCCAAGCGGTAGCAGGAGACCGGCCTGCAGAGGGCGCTCCAACAGCTGGAGAGCTAATTCCTGGAGACAACCAGCAGGAGGCGCCGCAGGGGTGAGTCTGTGTCCACTTACAAGGCCTCACAGCAAAGCCTGTGCTTAAACTCCCTGAATTCCCCCTGAGCCCCTTCTCCCAGGATCTGTTCCCTGCAGAATTAGCTAACATTCACTGTCTATGTTTTTGCTGACTAGCTATCGATGTTCCTGAGCCAGTGTGAGAGTGTGCGTGTTTGTGTTTCTCTGCACATGTGATAACCAGACAGCTGGGTTCTCCCCTCACTCTGTGCAAGGGGAGTGCTGGTGAAACATGGCAGCTGGCAGCCTTAGCATCTAAGCCCTCTATGCAAAGGCTGAGCAAAGTTCCTCCATGCTTCCCCACCAGCCTGCCCCAGTACTGAACCCTCCTGGGCAGCCCCACATCCAGTGAGATGAGAGAACAGTGACCCATTAACTACTGTCTCTACTGAGACCGGTGACCAGGGTCAACTAGTACCAATGGTCATGGTGCATTCTGAGATGTGGGCACCTGTTCTATCCCCAGCTCTCCATGCAGTTAGTGACAGGAGGGCATGAAGCCCTGTTGCAAATTATATCCAGCTCCAAGGATGACAGCTTTGCAAACGGTATCTATGCGCTCCTTTAAAAATCCTCTGTAACAAAAGTGTCCCAGCATTGGCCCTCAGGGCAGATCTTAGAAAGAGCAAATAATTAAAAAGCAAATTAGTGGAAAGTTTTGTGAATAACAATGAGGAGCCAAGTGGCATCATTATTTGTTATTCCTGAGCATTTGGACAACCCCAGGGATTACTAAAAAAGCTTGTGAACACTGGAACTGTCACAGATTTTCGCACACATCGTTCGTAGGGAAATCTGCACCAGAAAGTGCACTGTTCGGTGTTCTCCTGTTGAAAATGTTTTGTTTACCCAAACAGGGAGCAGAAACAAACCAAGTGACTGAGGTTCCCAACCACCCAACACGAACAGCCAGCACCCATTGGGCTGGAGATTATCTGCCCAAACTATTCGGCAAATCTTGCCGAATGGCAAACCTGCCCGAGGCTCAGCCTCAGAACACAAAGGCTGTGCTGCGCTTGTGCTGGCCACTTTCCAGAGTGGCTGATGTTCCCGCTCACCATTAGACCTGGAACCGCTCTCACTGCCCAGGGGCTTTGGGGCAGCAGCAGATCACATTCCCACACTGTGTGGAAGGCCTCGTGCTGCCAGGCAATGGGCTCCCCTCCCCGTCTTGGCCACATGCAGCAGTGTCCTCTCGTTCCCATGCAATCCCAGCCCAGCTCTACCAGGTTGTGTAACCCCCGCCATGCACATCACACAACACACCCTCCTGGGCAGCTGCTCTCCCCCACAGAAGCCCCTCCCCTTATGCAGTCCTTCCAGCCCCTAGGATCCTCTCCCCCAGTGAGCAACCCCGTGCTTAGCTGCACCTGTGCGAGGCGCACACCCAACTGACACCCGCTGTGGCCAGCCAGCGTCTGAGCTATTGGCACTCAACAGTGGCATCTGCTGAGCCAATGCATTTACACAGATGACTGATGCCTGCATAGCCCAGAGCACAGAACCCTTCACGGGCCAGGGCAGCCCTTCAGAGGAGACTCCCTGCTGTTGTCAGGGTGATTCAGAGCCTGCCCACCCCCCAACCTAGGGCAGGAAACAGGCTGCCAATGCAGGGTTTCCAGCACGTAACAAACCCTGAAAGCTGTCGAGTTGTGTGCGCCTTTGAGCTCGGGCAGAAAAGATTCATCCCGCTCTCATTTCCAGTGCCTTGGCAGGGGCCCTGCAGGCCCTGTGCTGTGCATGCCCCAGTGACGAACTGGGAATGTTCTTAATGTTTTCTCTGAATACTGTGTGGGTGCCTCAGTTTCCCCTATGCAGTTCTTAAGTATCTAATGGTGGGATAAGGGTGTATGGTTGCTGCAGAGCAAAGGGCCAGTGCACATAAATGCCTGACACTCTGTCTCCTAGCAACTGATGGCCTGGGCCCCTCCTCTGCAAAGGTGCCAACTGAAGGTGTTGGAGACAAAGAGATCAGGTGACCTCCTGGCCCGGGAAAGAGACGAAGGCCATAAAGGAGGGGCTGGAGGGGGTTTCAGTTTGGGGCTGGTGGGGGACGAGGAGTGAGGGCAGACGTGGGTGTCTGCCTCGCTGGGCCCCAGAATGAACCTGGCTGAGGGGTCCTGTTGGTGGCACCAGGCATGGCCCAGTGTTAACAGAGGGGTGGAAAATGACAGTGCCAATGAAGGCTCCCTGTATCAGGCCTCTGCTTGTCCGAACCGCTTCCATGTTTAGACTTTAATTAACCCCACAGGCCAGATGGAAAGAATGGAATGTGTGGCAACTAGTTATCAGTACCAGGAGGCAATTATACAGCCTGCTTGCACCTGGCTAAAGGGAGTGACACAAAATAACCGGTCGGGAAAAAGTTACTAACGAGATGATGTATTTTCTGCCAAGTATGATTTAACCTGTTTAGAGTAATTGCTACGTTATAATGTATTTGCTGTATGGGAACTAAAAGGGAGGGAGAAGAGGGGGCGGGGAAGGGGGAGCTGGGCAGTGGGGGGTAATAGAGATGCTTAGCTAAAATCATGTATAAAGAAAGAAAGCTGCTTGTATGGAGTGTGCTTGATTTGAGACGTGTCTGTGTCTCCGAGCACGTGCTTTGAGATCTCAAATAAACTTTTTTTTTGCTTCTCCACCCTGGTGTGTCTATTGGAGCGAGGCACTCCGGGCAACGAACCACTGTTGCTGTCGCCTCGGGCCTTTGTGCCGGCAACAGTCCGGTTCTCTGTACCTACAAGCCCTGTTTTAGACCGTGTTTCTGTCATCTAATAAACCTCTGTCTTACTGGCTGGCTGAGAGTCACATCTGACTGAGAAGCAAAGTGGGGGTGCAGGACCCTGTGGCTTCCCCAGGACCCCGCCTGGGCGGACTCACTGTGGGAAGCACACGGAGGGGCAGAGGATGCTGAATGCTCCAAGGAGAGACCCAGGAGGTGAAGCCGTGTGAGCTTCTTGCCCTGCAGACAGTCTGCTCCAAGGGAGAGGAGGCTCCCCAAAGTCCTGACTGGCTTTGTGGGGAGCAGTTCCAGAGCATCGCCCGGGGACTCTGTGACAGCCCCCCATTGTGGGGGATCCAGGGCAATGGTTTCCCTTCCTCAGTCAGAGAGGTGAATTCAGCGAAGCCCAGAAAGTGCCCAGACCCCAGAGTACATCTTCCAGGTGCCCAGGCCAGCGAGCACACGTGGCAGCACTGGCAAAGCAGGGCACTCGCTCTGAATGTGACAGGGCAGTTTGCTTGTGCTGGAGAGCCTGGGACCAAGCCAACCCGGATTACAGAATGAGCCCACCTGAGGGGAACCAGGCCATTGCCCACAAGGAGCAGAAGGTGGCTGCCATCAGGGAGGAAGCTCAGGAGACTGCAGGGAGGGAGGGAGGTTCTGGCAGGGAAGACCCTGAGCCCAGGGGAGTTGCTCCAGCTAGGAAGGGCTGGGAATAGCCTGCTAAGGCAGGAAGGATGCTGACCAGACCACGGGAGCTTGGGCTGTACCGGGCTGGAGGGAAGATTTCTGTGTTGAGCTCTGACCTTTCATTTAATGTGTCAGACCCTAAGGAGGGCTGCCATGATGGGACTGGAAAAACCCTGTGTGGTGTTTATTTGGGGTGCCAAGAAGGGAAACTCCAGTGAGGGGCTATGTGCAGGGCTGCTCAGAGGCCAGCAGGGGGCGCTGTGAGATGACAGGGTATGCTGGAGGCCTGAGCCGTGGAGCTGACAGCACCTGCCCAGATGTCCTGCTCCTTGCCAGGGTGGGTAAATGGGAACAGTGCTGTCCAGGAGAGCTGAGAGGGTACAGGAACCTACCTGCCCAGCTCTCGTCTCTCAACGAGGGGAGACCCTGGAGAAGTGGGGCCAGGCCAGGCAAGGGGCTACAAGCAGGAAAGAAGTGTCATGCTAAGGGATCTCTTACCTCTTCGTCTGGTGACACGGGAGTTTGGCAGAGGAGCCACATGCAGGGAGGAGTGTGAGGATTTGGAAGCAGGTGGAGAACAAAGCAGGAGGGAAAGAGAGAAACGAATACAGGTTACTTCACTACTCAGCGACATGCACTCCAAAAACCCCAGGCAGCTGCTGACGGATCAAACAGACAACCAAGGGAAAGCACCTTCCCCACAGCTATCTGCTGTCACAGCAGGGCAGCCATCCTCCATTGTCTGAAAGCTCAGCAGACTGAGGGTGTATTGCTGGGTTTAGACACCAGCCAAAATTCACTTGCTGGCTTTTGTTGTAGAAATTTCAGCTTTAGAAGCACCTGATCACACCCTCCATCCCTTGGCTGCAGATGCCTCATAGATGGAGAAAGATGCCCCAGGGAAGAACCCCAACAAGATCACAGGCCACAAAAGCTTAAAATCCATCTTTAATGCAGTCTGTGATTCAGGGTTTAGCTATCCATAAGCAAAACACTGTGTTTGTGTAGGGTCTACAAAAATAGCAACTTGGGATTCTGGTTGCAATTTCTTGGTGAGATGATAACGTGTGGGGCAAGGGAGCCTTAGAGAAAGGGAAATCAACAACCAGGGAGGGAGAGATCTCTGAGCTCTAACCGTTAAAACAGAGCAAACCCTGTATCTAAGATTCCGTATGAAATGAGGGGAGACACCAACCTCTCAGCCACCACAGGATGTCAGTGTACATTTCATCGGTGAGATCTGCAGTGGAGAGAGAGAGAGAGAGGGTGAACTGAATCCTGGCTGTGATGTCATGGAAAACCCTGCACTGACAAGAGTTCAGTGCTGTCCCGGAGCTCAGTGCAGGGCAAGACACAAGCACACACAATCCCTGCTCCACCTTCCCTCTCTTTCCTGCTCAGATTAACTGTGCTGCGGTGAGTGGCCAGGCTAAAGAATTGGTAAGAGCCCCAAAATCTCCCACTCCTGGGTCCGCTGGCTGCTAGATGATGTATCCCAAACTCGGCAAAGTTCCTGCCCTTCCCTCATACTACACTGGCTTCTGTCCGGGGGCCGTTTCAGCAGCAGGTAACAACACATCCTCTCGCTATGTGAAGGGTCGGCAAGCTGCCCCGAGCTGATGTCAGACGGATAGGCTGGCATGGGCATCAGGGCTTTTGGAGCAGCTACCATGTCACCTTCAGTAAGGGTAGTCTGGTTGAACCACACCCGTATAGAAGTATCCTATGGAGTTTAAAGAACATGAATGCCTTTCTGTAGGTGCATTGAGCCAGGCCAGCCTATACTCATGAACAGACTAGACAGCTGGAGAATTCTGCAGGCTGGTTCCAAAATCTATGGCTATGATCACATTTTCTATTCAATGTTACAGATATTTAGAGTAGTTTCTGTAAAGACCTGTCAAATACCTACCACACTCTAACACTTTCTTCCCTGCTGACTGTGACAGGACTTTTCTGTAAGGGCTCTGGCTGGCTATGACTCACCCCCATCCTGCTGATAACAACAATACCTTCCATTTATCTAGAATCTTTTACCTGTGGATCTCAAAGTGTTTTAAACACATTCATGCATTACACCTCGTAACAACCCTGTGGCAGAGGGGGAACCCAGGGCACAGAGTTGAAGCAATTTAGGAGGAGAAGCTATGTCTCCTGACTCCAGTCTCCTCTCCTCATCCACCGCTGACTACAGAAATGTGTTCCAGGATTTCAGCTTTGAAGCACATACACTTCGTAGCCACATATGGCAGTGCCCCCCTGGCGCCTGCCCATGTTGCTTCTAGCCCTCACAACCATGAAGAGAGCCTCAAAAATGTGAATCAGAAACTGGTGCAGTAGTCACTGCCTCGGTACTGAGCTGAAGGAAAATCTCTGTTCTCTGTCAGCAGTATGGAGCCTGTGACACACCAGAGCAATTCTGAGTCTGTCAGTGGAGGGCAGAGGTGCATACGCATGCGCACACGCACACACACACGCATGCATGACAGTTCACTACTATATATTTTGAAGGACTAATAGAAACAGCCCCAGTAAAACAGCTAAGTAGGGTGGTAAAGTCTTTGGCAAACAGATGCTAAGAGAACACGGATAAAATCCAAATCTGACAAATCAATGAATGGTGGAGATTAAGAATCAGTTTCCCCCCCAAGCTTTATAAATCCAGGCTACTCCTGGTCTACTGGCTGTCACTGGAGTCTTCAACAACAGCAGGGATCACTGTTATTCCCTGACTGCAAACACCCTCTGTGACGCAGTGGGACTGTTCTTAATGTGTCCTCTGAATACTGTGTGGGTGCCTCAGTTTCTCCTATGCATTAAAAGTCACCAGTGTGCATAAATGGCCGACAATCTGTCTCCTAGCAACAAATGGCCAGGGCCCTTCCCCCCCTTGCAAGAGGATAGCTAAAGGTGAACAAAGAGATCAGGTGACCTCCTGGCCCAGGAAAGAGACAAAGGCCAGAAAGGAGGAGCTGGAGGGGGTTTGAGTTTGGAGCTGGCTGGGGACAGGAAATGAGGGCAGGTGGGGTTGTCTGGCTTGCTGGGCCCCAGAATGGACCCGGCGGAGGGGTCCCATTCTCTGTACCTACAAGCTCTGTTTTAGACCATGTTCCTGTCATCTAATAAACCTCTGTTTTACTGGCTGGCTAAAAGTCACGTCTGACTGCAAAGCAAAGTGGGGATGCAGGACCCTGTGGCTTCCCCAGGACCCCACTTGGGCGGACTCACTGTGGAAAGCGCACGAAGGGGCATATGCTAAATGCTCCAAGGAAAAACCCAGAAGGTGAAGCCGTGTGAGCTTCTTGCCCTGAAGACAGCCTGCTCCAAGGGAGAGGAGGCTCCCCAAAGTCCTGTCTGGCTTGGTGGGGAGCAGTTCCAGAGCATCGCCCGGGGACTCCGTGACAACTGGCGGCAGCGGCGGGATGTACTGCACCCTGTGAATAGTGCTTCTTGCAGTAAGTGACTGGGGAGCAGTAAAACAAAGGGGGGATAATGAGGACCAGGCATGCTGAAGGCTCAGAGAGGGACGGTTTCAGGGGGCGGTTAACCTCTGGCAGTGTGTGACCAGCGAGAAGGACTGTTGGAGTAACGGAGTCCCCCTGGGAGGGAGAAGGACTTTTGCAGTAGCAGGGTTCCCCTGGGGATTGCAGTGAGCGGTCCCAGGGGCGGAGGAGTCTGCAGCTCAACCCTGGCAAAGAGGTGGTGACCACGAGAAGGGCTGGCACACCAGGGGTTCTTCCTGGAAACCGTGGAGGAGCTGAGAGCACACGGGACTCTGAGTCCAAAGCAACTTGGGAACGGTGAAGTGATGGCCTATCACCATCTCTTTAAGAAGGACATTGTGATCATGTGCACACAGAGAGGGTTACACATTGGGAAGTTCACCAAGGCCCAGTTAATCGTGCAGTTGGAGGAGGAGGACCGCTCTGAGGAGCAGATTCCTGACCCAGATGGGGCTACAAGAGGATCTGGGAGCAGCTGGAGCAGCAGCCAGGCATCCCGGAGAGTCTGGTCCCCAACCAGAAGAGAGTCTTCACGATTGGGTTCCCCATCAAGGGATTGGAGACGGATGGGATTGGAGCAGAGCCCGAGAGAGCGAGAGGACCGTGAGAGAGAGCAAGAGCCCGAGGAAAAGCTGCAGAAGAAGCAGCGGCAGCATGGACTGGCGATGGTGGAGCGGAGAGGCATAGGGGGCTTCCCAGGGGTGAGTGGGGATAGACCCCGGGCTGCCGGTTCCGCAGGGAACCTTGACACTAAATTGCTGCCCCTGGTTAAGGAGGGAGGGATGTGGATGCTCCCCATGCTGCCTTCAAGCAGGCGGGTGATTGAACCAGGGGAACCCTGTGGAAAAGCCCCGTATCTAGCTCCCTTGCTGGGTCCCAAGGCCATAGATGCTGTCAGCCAGACGGGTGGGGTGGTGGACAGGCTCCCACTCCTGGCCCCGGTCTATATGTCTGCGTGGAGTCTCCTGGGCTCAGGCCTCTCGGACCCCCAGTGGGAACAGAAGGTGGTGGTCAATGGGGAGACCTGCCTGGGGTGGCGAGACCCTGGGACAGAGAGAACTGTTGTCAGGCCCCGGGTGGTGCAGCCACAGATGCTGAGGGGCTGTGGGACCTGGGTGAAAGTCCCCGGGGTGAAGCCCCTCGCCCTGCCTATGGCCCGGATCCCTGTGCAGATGCAGGAGGGGTCTGGCTGGCTGGTTCTCCAGGATATCGGCTGTGAGGTCTTGGGGGAGTGACTGTGTCTCTTTGGGACAGGATCCAGGCCCTGCTCCTGTAATGGCCGAGGATTTGAATTTGAATCCAGGGAACCAATTGGCTAAGATGAAAATGGTCATTGAAAATGCAAATGACCTGGCTGGCAGGGGGGAGGGGCTGCTGGGCTCAGGATACCTGCCTACCTGTAACCAGCCCCCTGGGAGGGAGAGATGCTCCCCGTCCCCCTGCACACCGGAGAGGGGGCTCACGCTGGCTCTGATGCTGTGACCAGAGCAGAGAGCTCACTGCCTGCCCCGACGGGGACAGCCAGGGCAGCGCTGAGCATGGGGGGAGCTGAGACCCCAGCTGAGTGGGGGGACACCCAGGCAGGGCAGGTCGGCTGCCAACCAGGTTTGCCTGGTCCAGACGTGCTGCTGGGAAGTGATTACACAGCAGGGAGGGAGCTACCAGGGACAGGGCTCAGGGGGGCTGTGACCCCAGGCCCAGCCAGCGAGAGGGAGCAGGTCCCACTCCCTCCCCCAGTCGCTGAATCCCAGACCGAGCTGCAGAAGGATCCCTCCTTGGAGAAGCTGAGGGAACTTGCTGGCCACAGCGCTGCAAAGCCCCTTGGGGAAGGCTGCAGGGACAGAATCCTGCGGGAGAAGGGATCCCTGTACCGAGAATGGGCTCCCCAAGGGGAAGTAGAACTGGGGGGAATCGGGAGGCAGCTGGGGGTGCCCCAGGAATCCACAGGGTTCTTCCCGTTCGAGCTGCTGGATGGGAGGAGAGTGAGGGGACCCCAGGACCTGGAAGGGGAGGATTGGGAGGAGAAGGGGGAAGACCCCCTGGGGGATCTCTTCCCTGAGGTGGGAGCCAATCTCCCCATCAGGTGTCCCCCATTCAGAGTCCCTGGGAAAGCAGCCCAGAACCTGGAGAGAGGTCAAGGACCTGCTGGCTTTAGATGTGATCCAGCTGTTCAACAGCCCACGGGCCCGTGGGTCTGATCCCCAAGGAAGACAGGATGATCTGGTTCTGTGGGGACTATTGGAAGCTTAAAGCCATCACGGTGTCCAGTGCCCACCCCATGCCTAGGCCTGGGGAGATTCTAGACAAGCTGGGGGGTGCTCATTACCTTTCTACCACGGATCACACCAAGGGTGACTGGCAGGTGCCTGTGAGCCCTTTGGGGCTCTTTGAGTTCCTGGTCCTGCCTTTTGATCTCAAGGGGGCATCGGCCACCTCCCAGCGCCAAGTGAGTCAGTTACTGAGGGGGATGGAGAACTTGGCCCTGGCATACGATGTCGTGTGTGTCTTTAGCCAGACCTGGGAGGAACACGTGTCCCAGGTGAAGAGGGTGCTGGGCTGCCCAAGGAGGCAGGACTGACGGTAAAAGCCAAAAAGGGCAAGGTGGAGATGATCAGAGACTGGCCCATTCCCCAGCCCAAGAAACAGGTCCAGGCCTTTATCGGGATGGTGGGGCACTACCGGAGGTTTGTACCCCACGTTAGCCCCCTAGCTGCCCCCATCCCTGAGCTATGTGAGAGGGGGAAGCCAGCCGAGGTGCTCTGGACCGAGCAGGGCTCTCTGGATACTGAAGGAGGCTCTAATCCAAGGCCTGGTAAATCTGGCAAACCCAGACTTTGCCGAGCCTTTTGCTGTGTTCACCGACACCTCAGACGCAGGGCTGGGCGAGATGCTGTTGCAAGCCGATGCTGAGGGGGGGAGACACCCCATCGGGTACCTGAGCAAGAAACTGCTGCCCCGGGAGCAGAACTCTGCGGCCTCAGAGAAGAAAGGCCTGGCCATGGTGCCGGCCCTTAGAAAGCTGCAGCTGGATCTATTTGGGCGGCGCTTTACTGTGTATACTGACCACTCTCCTCCGACGTGGCAGAATCAAATGTAAGGGGCTGATGCCGAGCTGCAGGTGACAGAGACACTGGTCAGAGGGTGGCCAAGGTCAAGCTGGGGGCTCTTATCCAAGAGAGCCTGAATTGCAGCCCTCCAAACTGGAGCGCTGGGAAAAGACCCAATCCCAGTTTAAACCCCAGGGGTACTGCGGTGGCAAAAGGGCCCGGACCGCATAAACCTTCCCACATGCAGTCTGCAAGCGCCATCAAGCACAACAGACCCACGGGAGGGTGTGAAACTGGACTGTCCTGGTGTAACTCCCACCAAGGAATGGGAGAGATGCTGGGGCATCCATGGGAACGTTGGTGGGTTTGAACTTCCCCAGGTCACCGGCTAAAGTGACCTCGCTCAGTTCAGTCTCGAAGGGGGGAGAGATGTGACTAAGTGAGACTGTTCTTAATCTTTCCTCTGAATACTGTGTGGGTGCATGAGTTGCCTCTATGCATTTCTTAAGTCTCCAGTGTGCATAAATAACTGACAACCTGTCTCCTAGCAAAAAAATGGCCAGGGCCCTTTCCCCCTGGGCCCTTGCAAGTGGATAGCTAAAGGTGAACAAAGAGGTCAGGTGACCTCCTGCCCCAGGAAAGAGACAAAGGCCAGAAAGGACAGGCTGGAGGGGGTTTGAGTTAGGAGCTGGCTGGTGTTCCTGTCATCGAATAAAACCTCTGTTTTACTGGCTAGCTGAGAGTCATGTCTGACTGCAAAGTTGGGGGTGCAGGACCCTGTGGCTTCCCCAGAACCCCACCTGTGCGGACTCGCTGTGGGAAGTGCACGGAGGGGCATATGCTGAATGCTCCAAGGTCAGACCCAGGAGGTGAAGCCGTGTGAGCTTCTTGCCCTGAAGACAGTCTGCTCCAAGGGAGAGGAGGCTCCCCAAAGTCCTGCCTGGCTTTGTGGGGAGCAGTTCCAGAGCATCGCCCGGGGACTCCGTGACACCCCTTCATTCCTGCTCCCAGAGGCTGCCTTGGCAAGCCAACAGTTCCCAGACTAGGTATTCACACAGACCGAGAGACGTCAGCTTTGAGCAGAGCAGAATGAATGACATCAACAGCTCAGCCTCCTGCTCTGGAGGTTCTCCAGTGTTCACAGGTTGTTTGAATGATACACAGTGAAAGACCCTGCAGACTCTCTCATTACCCAACAGCTCTGTGATACTGTACAGAGTAGGCAGGGCACTGCCAGGGTTGATGCTCTGAGCACAGTGCCTTGTACAGAGGAGGAGGTGATGAACTGTGGGAATGCTGGCACTGGCCAAAGAACCGCTTTTTGGTTCTGTGAACAGCTACATAGCTGGGACTCAGGGACTACTTACCTAGGAACCAGGGCAAGCTGAAATGGGGAACACCGTAGTGGCAAGCACTTCTTACTGCACAGTCATAAATAGTGCTGGTCCGAAACAGCATATCCATCCCATTGAAGATTCCACAACTATCTGGGGAAAACTGATTCTGAATCAGAACAAAAAGTCCCAATGCTGAAATTTCCCATGGAACAAAATTTGGAATCAAACCATTTGTTTCAATAACATCTATTTGTGTTTCAACTTTTATATCGTGTTGAAATAATAAACATAACATATGGATTGTGTTATTAAACAAAAATAAAATACATACACCATTAACATTAATATTCTAATATAAAAGTTGAATTGAAACTATAAAGTTAAAATGAAACATTGACAGTATCGAAACAAAATGATTTAGTTGAAATCAACATGTTCCTATCAAAAACATTTAAATTTCAACAAAACTGCATGTTCAGACAAAACTGGTCTTTTTTTTTTAAATTAGCTTTAGTCATAGAATCATAGAATCTCAGGGTTGGAAGGGACCTCAGGAGGTCATCTAGTCCAACCCCCTGCTCAAAGCAGGACCAACCCAACTAAATCATCCCAGCCAGGGCTTTGTCAAGCCTGACCTTAAAAACATCTAAGGAAGGAGATTCCACTACCTCCCTAGGTAACCCATTCCAGTGCTTCACCACCCTACTAGTGAAAAAGTTTTTCCTAATGTCCAACCTAAACCTCCCCCTCTGCAACTTGAGACCATTACTCCTTGTTCTGTCATCTGCTACCACTGAGAACAGTCTAGATCCATCCTCTTTGGAACCCCCTTTCAGGTAGTTGAAAGCAGCTATCAAATCCCCCCTCATTCTTCTCTTCTGCAGGCTAAACAATCTCAGTTCCCTCAACCTCTCCTCGTAAGTCATGTGCTCCAGCCCCTTAATCATTTTTGTTGCCCTCCGCTGGACTCTCTCCAATTTATCCACATCCTTTTTGTAGTGTGGGGCCCAAAACTGGACACAGTACTCCAAATGAGGCCTCACCAGTGCTGAATAGAGGGGAATGATCACATCCCTCGATCTGCTGGAAATGCCCCTACTTAGGATCTCAAACTTAGGATCTCAAACTTAGGATCTCAAACTGTGGATCGAGACCCTAAATGGGGTATGTGAAGGCACAGATATCTCACCCCCTAAATGGGGTCGAGCCATCAGCAGATGGGGTCATTGCAATCCCTAGTGTGCGGAGGATGCCATTTTGCTCCGCTCAGTGTGACCTTGTGTGCACAGTGTGTGCGAGGTCAAAAATGCATGGAGGATGCCATCCCTCATGTGTCCTGACCCCGCATGCACCATACGTGCGAGGTCACACTGTGCCGAGGACATAAAATGCCATCCTCCATGCTGTCTGGGGTCCTGGGAGGAAATAATTTATTAAAATGGGGTCATGATGTCATAAAGTTTGGGAACCACTGCCCTAGATTTTGCAGAATGCAGCAAAACACTGCCCTGTCTGAGACCCCACTTGAATTGTCTGCGATTCTGACCCCTATCGCCCGTATGTGTGCCCTGGGAAGGTGCTGCACCCAGGACTGTCTGCTTGGCATGGAACCTGAAGTTAACAGGAAGTTCCAAACCTGTCCTTCTTGCTGTCCTGAACACTCAGTGTCTCCTTTCATTTGACTTCCCCTCCACATATTTCCAGATACTGGTAGGTTCCTCCCTGAGAGCCTCTGCACCAAAGTGACCCTTAGTGATAGCTCCCTCCATGGGAGCTCTGCTCCCCTGATGTTTGGATGCATAGTCTCCCCCGATGCACTGGAGGGTCTGCAAAAGCCCTGCAGAGCTTTCCAAGGACTGTGTATTCCTTCTGCTCCATCCCTGTGAAGCCTCTTTCAGGCTCATATTCGGGGTGGCTATAAGCAGCAATGGAGACCCTGCTTCCAGTAAGAGGCCCTGGATTGAACATACCTAAGGTTGTTTCTTACAGCAAGCCAAGAGCTTCGCACTCAATCCCATCCAGCCTCAGCGTGAAGCAGTCACAGTGACAGCTGCTACTATAGACACAGGATTGAGTACAGCCCTGAAGTGGTCATAGCGGAGTGACAGGACACCAGTCCCAGCCTGCAATGTTCACTCTGAGAGGCCCCAGTAAATTCATGGTCCAAGATTGTTTATACATACCCACAAAGAAAGCACTAAACCTGGGAATTGTTCTTTCTCTGGCTGGCTTGATCATGTCTACTGCTTCATAGCTGGGCCCAGCATGCTCTGGCTCATCCTTATGCGATGGGACAGCAATGAGTTGCTTGTCTGGTAACACTGGCATGGCCAAGTCTTTGCGTGAGATATCTGTGCCTTCACATACACAATCTGAGAGCACGTCTGTCTCCATAGGCAAAGTTCCAGCAGAGAGTGGCTCAGCCGCTGTCACTGATGACCCTGGCCACGCGGGAGCCTGGCTATCTGGCTGTCCGGTATCTGGCTGGAGTAAGGACCACCACGTTGATTCAGGTCCAAACTTGGCTAAGGCCCTAGGAGGTAAATCCCTGGGGATTAATGTAGTCTGTGGCAGGGGCGAGCCCCTGTGGGTGGCTGCACTCGCAGCCTGGGGTGAGCCCTTGCAGGTTGAGTCAGTCTCTGAGTGGAGTGGAACCCCAAGGAAGGGTTCAGTCTGTGTTGATGCATCCTTTGGGACAGATAAATAGCTGCTAGTGCATCTGGTCTGTGGGTGGAATGAGGTCCTGGGAGTCACTTTGGACTCTGGATGGAGTGAGCCCCTGCGAATCGATTCCATCTCATGGTGCAGTGCGCACCTGTAGCTTGACTCACTCTCTGGATGGATAGAGCCCCTGCGGGTCCCTTCGGCGTCGGGATGGAGAGAGCCCCTGCGGGTCCCTTCGGCGTCGGGATGGGGAGAGCCCCTGCGGGTCACTTCAGCGTCAGGATGGGGAGAGCCCCTGCGGGTCCCGTCGGCGTCGGGATGGGGAGAGCCCCTGCGGGTCCCTTCGGCGTCGGGATGGGGAGAGCCCCTGCGGGTCCCTTCGGCATCGGGATGGGGAGAGCCCCTGCGGGTCCCTTCGGCGTCGGGATGGGGAGAGCCCCTGCGGGTCCCTTCGGCGTCGGGATGGGGAGAGCCCCTGCGGGTCCCTTCGGCGTCGGGATGGGGAGAGCCCCTGTGGGTCCCATCAGTCCTTGGCGGAAAGGAGACTGCATAGATGGGTTCAGTCTGGGTCGATTGGTCTTTTGGATTGAGGATGGTTCTGCGAGCACGTTTGGTCTGTGGCTGAGGAGTCTCGTTGCTGGCTGAAGCAGCCTCTGGCCGTGGTGAGCTCCTGGGGGTTGATCCTGTCTGCAAGGATTCGCTCTTTGGGAGGGCAGGAGGCCTGTGAACGTGTCTGCCATCTGGTGTCGATGTTCCATGGTTCCGTTCAGTCTCTGGCAGGTGGCTAGCTCTCTGGCGTGGTTCCACCCTCTGGGCACTGAGACCCTGCTGCACAGTTACCAGCAAGTGGCTAGCTGTCACCGACAACTTCCCTGGCTGGACCGAACATTTGCCACTTCTCAGTTCCATTACTGTTTGTGGGGAGGCGCTTCGGGGGCTCTCGCTCCCTCGCTGCAGTGAGGCACTTTGTGGGAGATCATGCCCTTGCTGGGGGAAGACACTGCGCAAGAGCTCACTCTCTCGCTGAGGTGCAGCGGTTCGGGGGGGGGCACTCCCCCTTCGGAGCAGGATGCCCTGGCAGAACTCATTTCCTCGCTGGGATGAAGCACTTAGGGGAGGCTCACTCTCTCGTCGGAGCAGGATGCCTTGGGAGAGTTCTCCTGCTCGCTGGGGCG
Source organism: Mauremys mutica (assembly GCF_020497125.1). Taxonomy (NCBI): domain Eukaryota; kingdom Metazoa; phylum Chordata; order Testudines; family Geoemydidae; genus Mauremys; species Mauremys mutica. The sequence continues at coordinate 3,723,850 of NC_059090.1, read as the reverse complement.
AGGCGCTTCGGGGGATCTCGCTGCCCCGCTGGGGCGAGGCGCTTCGGGGGATCTCGCTGCCCCGCTGGGGTGAGGCGCTTCGGGGGATCTCGCTCCCCTGCTTCAGTGAGGTGCTTCGGGGGATCTCGCTGCCCCGCTGGGGTGAGGTGCTTCGGGGGATCTCGCTGCCCCGCTGGGGTGAGGTGCTTCGGGGGATCTCGCTGCCCCGCTGGGGTGAGGTGCTTCGGGGAATCTCACTGCCCCGCTGGGGCGAGGCGCCTCGGGGGATCTCGCTCCCCTGCTTCAGTGAGGTGCTTCGGGGGATCTCGCTGCCCCGCTGGGGTGAGGTGCTTCGGGGGATCTCGCTGCCCCGCTGGGGTGAGGTGCTTCGGGGGATCTCGCTCCCCTGCTTCAGTGAGGTGCTTCGGGGGATCTCGCTGCCCCGCTGGGGCGAGGCGCCTCGGGGGATCTCGCTGCCCCGTTGGGGCGAGGCGCTTCGGGGGATCTCGCAGCCCCGTTGGGGTGAGGTGCTTTGGGGGATCTCGCTGCCCCGCTGGGGTGAGGCGCTTCGGGGGGGTGCACTTGCTTGTCGGAGCACGATGCCTTGGCAGCGCTCGCTCCCCTGCGGAAGTGAGGTGGTTCGGGGGGGCGCACTCCCTTGTTGGAGCAGGATCCCTTGGAGGAGCCCTCCCCCTTGCTGGGGTGAGGAGCTCCGGGGGAATTTTGCTGCTGGCTGACCTAAACTATATCCTTTCTGAGTAGAATCCATAATCTGTTGCCTTGAAGGCTGGCTGGCCTGCAGGCTGAACAAACACCACCTGTTAAGAAATTTGCATTTTTGACTTCCGCAAAAAACTTGTTTTGCTGGGAGCTGTTCAATCATCAGTTCCCTTAGCTATGAGCCAGCCTAGTAAAGTCATAAAGAAGTGATGTCATCAGTTTCTCTATGACATCACTCCAGTTGCAGGTCACATCGGCAGCCATCTTTTTTTCTTTTTTTCCTGCTTACTTTTTATTAATTTTTAAAAACTATATATAGAAAAACAATCATTATAAAATATACATAAATTTGTTATAATACATCAACTTCTTCTCATATATTAACCATCTGCTACCTAATCTTAGCTGTACTTTAAACATTTAATTACATATAAGATGAATGGTTAAAATATAAATCAATTATTTGTATTACACAACTAACAAACAAACAAATGTTGTTTAAAAAAAATCCGACTAGCTAAAGAAAAATTATTTAAAAAGATAAAGACTAGAAGCAAAATTCAGAAGAGGGGGATCCTGATGGAAAGGGAAGGAAATGGGTAGAGAAGAGAATGAGGTGAGGGGGAACCATGGATTTCATAGGATCATTCAGATATTTCTAGAAAAGAATCCCATATCTCCAGAGGTGAAACTAAGCAGGTCCGGGGCGGTACGGCGTACCGGCAAGAGCCAGTATGCCGTGCCGGACTGGACCGGCTTCCGCGGCAGTGATTTAAAGGGCCCAGGGCTCAGCGGCCAGAGCCCCGGGCCCTTTAATTTGCCCCTGAGCCCTGGGGCTCCCAGCTGCAGAGGCAGCTGGGAGCTCCGGGGTGATTTAAAGGCTCTGGGGCTCCCAGCCACAGCCGGAGCCCCAGGGCCTTTAAATCGTGAAAAGTCCCACCTCTTCCGGTTTAGGCCCCGCCTCTTCTGGTTAAGGCCACGCCCCCGCTCAGGACTCTGGCAGTACTGGTAAGTCCTTTAAGTTACTTTCACCCCTGCATATCTCTGAGAATTTTTCTTGGGTGTTTCTGTTACAATATAAAATTCTTTCCATGGTGGCCAAACTTACGATGTTTGACCCACTAGGGTTGTTCTTATATTCTGGCTCTCACCAGCCCTGGCTATATTGCAGGGTGATGCCAAGTCTTAGATTTCCCCCCTGTACTATGCAGCTCTCTCCTGGACCACACAAGTTATATAAAGTCTGTTATTTCTTTAATAGAAATAATATGCACACAACTCCCCCCCCGCACCATGGAGTTTCCAAGAGACTCCAATTTAAACACACTGGATTATGTCAAAAACAAAAACCCAAGTTTATTAACTACAAAGAGATAGATTTTAAATGAGTACATAAGAACATAAGAACAGACATACTGGGTCAGACCGATGGTCCATCTAGGCCAGTATCCTGTCTTCCGATGGTGGCCAATGCCAGGTGCCCCAGAGGGAATGAACAGAACAGGGAATCATCAAGTTATCCATCCCCTGTTGCCCATTCCCCGCTTCTGGCAAACAGAGGTAGGGACACCATCCCTGCCCATCCTGGCTAATAGCCATTGATGGACCTGTCCTCCATGAACTTATCTAATTCTTTTCTGAACCCCGTTATAGTCTTGCCCTTCACAACATCCTCTGGCAAGGAGTTCCACAGATTGACTGTGAAGAAATACTTCCTTTTGTTTGTTTTAAATATGCTGCCTATTAATTTCATTTGGTGACCCCTAGTCCTTCCATTATGAGGAGCAAATAACACTTCCTTCTTTACTTTCTCCACATCAGTCATGATTTTATAGACCAGTATCATATCCCCCCTTAGTCATCTCTTTTCTAAGCTGAAAACTCCCAGTTTTATTAATCTCTCCTCATATGGAAGCTGTTCCATACCCCTAATCATTTTTGTTTTCTGTAACTTTTCTGTAACTTTTCCAATTCCAATATATCTTTTCTGAGATGGGGTGACCACATCTGCACACAGTATTCAAGATGTGGGCGTAACATAGATTTATATAGAGACATTATGATATTTTCTCTTATTATCTATCCCTTTCTTAATGATTCCCAGCATTGTTAGCTTTTTTGACTGCTGCTGCACATTGAGTGGATGTTTTTAGAGGACTATCTACAGTGACTCCAAGATCTCTTTCTTGAGTGGTAACAGCCAATTTAGACCCCATCATTTTATATGTATAGCTGGGATTATGTTTTCCAATGTGCATTACTTTGCATTTATCTACATTGATTTTCATCTGCCATTTTGTAGCCCAGTCACCCAGTTTTGTGAGATCCCTTTGTAACTCTTCGCACTCTGCTTTGGACTTAAATATCTTGAGCAGTTTTGTATCATCTGCAAATTTTGCCACCTCACAGTTTACCTCCTTTTCAGGATCATTTATGAATAAGTTGACTAGTGCTGGTCCCAGTACAGACCCATGGGGACACCACTATTTACCTCTCTCCATTGTGAAAGCTGACCATTTATTCAGACCTGTTAGAGGGTTTCCCTTCACCCTCTCCCCTGGTTCTTGTCATGCAGACAGAGAGCAAAAGACCAGAAGTCCGAAGTGTAGACAATGCGATGTAGTGGGGTATTGTTCAAACCAGCTTGATGATGTGGTATGGAATTTGGTAGTATGCACTGTGTGGCAAAGTACCTTCTCCGTCTCCCCAGCCTCTGCTGTTTTTAGCCCTGGGGAGACAGGCCTGGGTAATGCAGCCCCCCTTAGGACTCAGGGGAAGTCTGTTCCCTGTCTTCCCACCAGTCTTGTTTAAAGTATCTTTACCCTGCCTTGTGGGAGAGCGTACTGCCTCTCCTCCTGGGGAGGCTCGCTGTCTTGCTGCTCCAGCACTCCTGGCAGCCGGGCTCCTTCTCTCTGCTCTCTCCCCTCCTTCCTCCCAGGGAGGGGTTTAAAAAGGTCTCAGGCAGCCCCAAGTTGGAATCAGCTGATCCTAATTACCCTCAGGTAACTCCCCCTCAGCTGAGTCTAATTTGCTACCTTGGTAACCCTTTCTCAGCTGAACCTGATTGCCCTGTAGTTGCCTCTCAGTTGATAAGGAGGAGGGCTTTTTAACCCTCTGGGACTGACTCCTACCCCCCTCTTGCAACTGTCTGTCCTGAGTTTATCACACATCCCCCCCCCCCCCGCACAACACTACAGGGTTGGGCTACTTGGGTCGGCAAACAGTGAACCCTTGAAAGGCCATCCGTGTTGCCATGCTTGAGTCCGGACCTATGTTGTACTCTGAAGTGGAAGAGTTGTAGCGACAGGAACCACCTTGTTACTCTCGCATTTTTCTCTTTGTTTTGGTGCATCCACTTCAGAGGAGCATGGTCCGTGACAAGGGTAAACCTCTGTCCGAGTAGGTAATAGCGAAGACTTTCTATGGCCCACTTTACGGCCAGGCATTCCTTCTCTACTATGGCATATTTATGTTCCCTGGGAAGGAGTTTCCTACTGAGGAACAGGACTGGGTGTTCTTCCGCTCCAACCATTTGTGAAAGCACCGCTCCCAACCCAATCTCAGAGGCATCCGTTTGCAAGATAAACTCTTTCTCCCAGTCTGGAGCTACCAGCACTGGGGCGGTGCAGAGCGCGGTCTGCAGATCTGCAAAAGCCTCCTCAGCCGCGCTGGCCCATCTCACTATGTCTGGGCCACGGGCTTTCGTTAGGTCGGTTAGCGGGCATGCCCTGGTGGCGAAGTGGGGGATGAACCGCCTGTAGTACCCAACCAGCCCCAGGACTTACTCAGGTGAGTAACTGAGTAAGAACTGTCCTCTGTCCATAAATGCTTCCCAGTGGCTGTACATCTCAAAGCCCTCCTTATAGCACCACTGCCTGAGCCATCTGTTGATCGCCATAATCTTGTCACACCTTTGTTGCCCTTCTCTAGGAACAGGCAGAATCCCACTGAAGATCACCTGAGCCTTGATTTTCTTAAGCGTCTTCCCCAGTCTGGCATAGTCTCCCTTGATACGTTCCAGTGAGAATCTAGCCTGGACTCGTGTTCCCCAAGCATATGGGACTGAGGGTATAAAACAGAATAGAGCAGGCCCAGGCTTCGCCTTTCTCCTTCCCTCACCCATGTTGTAAGCAACAAGGACACTGAGAAGTCTTAAGCAGAGGAGACTGGCCCAGATTTCAAGGGTGAAATCTGTGTGCTATGAACTGCAATATCCAGTGGGGCAAGAAAAACTGCTTGGTCTAGATATTGCCCAGTCTAGTAGGGTTGAGGGTTTAGACTGCGCTTATCTTTTATTTCTTTTGGTAACTAACTCTGACTTTTTGCCTATCACTTAATACCACTTAAATCTATCTTTTGTAGTCAATAAATTTGTTTTACTGTTTATCGTTACCCGTGAGTTTGCCTAAAGTGAATGGTAAATGTGCTCAGGTTTTACAAAGGCTGGTGAGTATCCACTTTCCATTGATGAGGTGGTGAACCAATTAATAAATTTGCACTGCTCGTCTTGAGCAGTGCAAGACAGTATATTCCTGAGATACAGTGCTGGGAGCTGGTGCCTTTCCCTGTGTGATTCATGAGTGGCTCTGGGAGCATTCATGCACTATATCTGGGCGGGAGGGCTCCACATGCGGTTGTGCTGAGTGATCACAGCGCCTAGAGGTGTTTGCTGCTTGTCACTAGCAAAGCCTTGGGAGAGACAGCTCAGGGGTACAGCAGGGGGTAGAGCAGACCCACAGTCCCTGACTGCACTCCAGGGATCCTGTCACACTTATAACTGCACATACGGTGTTGCTACACATATTTTATCAGGACAGTACTGATCATCAAATTATGAGTTGTCAAATGATACCTCTAACTTTGCATCCCATATTCTTCATAGTGATATTATTATGATATTAGTATGGCATAGTTATAATGTATTTTATGCAAGATAAACCATGTGAGGTGTCATTGGAAAGGTTATGGTTTGCTGAATATGATTATCTTATTTGAATGCATGTATCATTTTTGTATCTGAAGTTACGAATATTGATGATGTATCTGTATTTCAAGCAGAGTGCCCCAAGGGTCGGTCCTGGGGCCGGTTTTGTTCAACATCTTTATTAATGATCTGGATAATGGGATGGATTGCACCCTCAGCAAGTTCACAGATGACACTAAGCTGGGAAGAGTGGTAGATACGCTGGAGGGTAGGGATAGGATCCAGAGGGACCTAGACAAATTGGAGGATTGGGCCAAAAGAAATCTGATGAGTTTCAATAAGGACAAGTGCAGAGTCCTGCACTTAGGATAGAAGAATCCCATTCACCTCTAGAGACTAGGGACCGAGTGGCTAGGCAGCAGTTCTGCAGAAAAGGACTTGGGGATTACAGTGGATGAGAAGCTGGATATGAGTCAGCAGTGTGCCCTTGTTGCCAAGAAGGCTAGTGGCATTTTGGGCTGCATTAGTAGGAGCATTGCCAGCAGATCGAGGAAAGTGATTATTCCCCTTTATTCGGCACTGGTGAGGCCACACCTGGAGTACTGCATCCAGTTCCCCCCCCACCCCCACCCGAGAAAGGATGTGGACAAATTGGAGAGAGTCCAGCGGAGGGCAACGAAAATGATTAGGGGGATGGACCACATGCCTTACAAGGAGAGGCTGAGGGATCTGGCTTGTTTAGTCTGCAGAAGAGAAGAGTGAGGGGGGATTTGATAGCTGCTTTCAACTACCTGAAAGGGGATTCCAAAGAGGATGGAGCTCAGCTGTTCTCAGTGGTGGCAGTGACAGAACAAGGAGCAATGGTCTCAAGTTGCAGTGGGAGAGATCTAGGCTGGATATTAGGAAACACTGTTTCACTAGGAGGGTGGGGAAGCCCTGGATCGGGTTTCCTAGGGAGGTGGTGAAATCTCCATCCTTAGAGGTTTTTAAGGTCAGGCTTGACAAAGCCCTGGCTGGGATGATTTAGTTGTGGTTGGTCCTGCTTTGAGCAGGGGGTGGGACTAGATGCCTCCTGAGGTCCCTTCCAACCCTGAGATTCTATGAATCAGACGAGAAGCGCTGCCAAGTGTGAAATACTAGTCACCACAGGAGGTGTTATCTTCTCCCCAAAAAAAGAAGGTCTGCGGACATCAGACAAACCATTGTGGACAGAAGACTTTTTTGACTGCTTCCCCCACAGCCCCCACTGGAACAGAACCTGTGGCAACGGTGGTTCTGCCTGGTCGCAAACAGGTCTACTTGGGGAGAGCCCCATGCTTGGAAGACTTGGTGAGTAACCTCCAAGTGGAGCAACCACTCGTATTGGGAGGAGAAAACCCTGCGCAGGTGATCGACTTGTGTGTTGTTGACACCGAGCAGGTGGAAGGCCTTCAGGGAGATGTCGTGGGCTATACAGAGGTTGAGGGCTTCCTGGCAGAGGGCCAAGGACCGCGTCCCGCCTTGCCTGTTGATGTAAAACATTGTGGCGGTGTTGTCCGTGAGTACTCTGATCACCTTGCCGTGCAGCTGCGAGCTGAACGCCACGCAGACTAATCGTATTGCCCTGAGCTCTCTGATGTTTATGTGAAGGGACAGCTCCTTGGCCGACCACATCCCTTGGGTCTGAGAGTTCCCTAAGTGGGCTCCCCAGCACAGGTCCGACGCGTTGGACACCAGGTCTAATGTTGGGGTGGGGTCCTGGAAGGGAATTCCCTGGAGCATATTGTCTGGGCAGGACCACCATTGAAGTGTGGCGATCACCCCTGCCAGTACTGAGAGGACCTTGTCCAGTTTGTCCTGGGCCTGGGAGAACTCTGAGGCCAATCAGAGCTGGAGGGGCCTCATACAAAGCCTGGCATGACGGACCACGTACGTGCATGCTGCCATGTGGCCCAGGAGCTGTAGGCATGCCCTGGCCATGGTAACGGGAAACTCCGTGACCGAGGCTATAAGCCCCTTCAGGGTCTGGAACCTGTCCATGGGAAGGGAGGCTGTGGCCTTGGAAGCATCCAGGAGAGTGCCTATGAATTCTATGCGCTGCACCGGGACCAGTGTCGACTTGGCCTCGTTTACTAGGAGGCCTAGTTTGGCACACATGGCCAAGAGCAGGTCCATATGGATCTGAACCTGGGATTGGGAGGTGCCCTTGAGCAGCCAGTCGTCGAGATAGGGGAATATCTGTACCCCTCGGCGTCTGAGGTAGGCCGCCACTACCACCATACATTTCGTGAACACCCAGGCCAAAGGGGAGGACCGTAAATTGGTAGTGGTCCTGTCCTACTAGGAAGCAGAGGAAGTGTCTGTGCCCTTCAAATATGTGGATATGGAAGTAAGCGTCCTGAAGGTCCAGGGCCGCATGCCAATCGCCAGGGTCCAGAGAGGGTATGATACATGCCAAAGAGACCATGAGGAACCGGCATTTTGCCATGAACCGATGAGGCCTTGCAGATCCAGGATGGGTTTGAAGCCCCCTTTCGCCTTGGGGATCAGAAAGTAACGAGAGTAGAATCCTTTCCCCCGGAATTCCCATGGAACCTTCTCCACAGCGCCCAGGCTGAGGAGCCGACCCACTTCCCCCCCTGCCGGGAGCAGGGAGGGAGGGCGGGCGTATGTAGCGTATAACCCTGGGAAATGGTGCTGAGGACCCATTGGTCCAATGTTATTCAGGACCATTCCACAAGGAACGCAGACAAGCGGTTGCTGAAATCCAACTTTATTGATGAGAGGGTCCTTTTGGGGGTCACCGGGGTACCCTCCCGCAGCCAATCAAAACCGCCTCTTGCCCTGCTGCTTGCCGCTGGAGGGCCCAGGCTGTGAGCCAGAGCGAGACTGCTTCTGAGGTGGCCTCTTCTGACTTTTGGACCTCTTGTATCTAGGCTGAGACGCAGGGATGGAGGCTTGCGCCTTAGGCTTTTCCTTGGGTGGGACATAGAACCCTAGGGTTTGAAGGGTGGCACGTGAGTCCTTCATGCCGTGGAGCCTCACGTCTGTTTGTTCTGCGAACAGGTCCTTGCCGTCAAAGGGAAGATCCTGCATCGCAGACTGTGCCTCCGCGGAGAGCCCGGATAGCAGTAGGCACGATGTCCTGCACATGGACACCACCGAGGCCATGGACCGAGCAGCTGTGTCAGCCGCATCCGACACCGCCTGCAAAGCAGCCTGTGATGGAGTAGGGACTGTCTGTGTGGTTGATAGGTGAGAGCAGGGACTGTCTGTGTGGTTGATAGGTGAGAGCCAGGTATGCAGCTGTAACATGAGCCTGGCCTGGGGGAGGGGAGGTCGTCACATCTGGCTGGGGCTAGACAAAGGGAAGGGTGGAGTGAAGTCAGTCTTCGGTTTGGGAGCTGGGTGGTGGGTTTTCAGGGGATCCTAGGCTGGGATCCAAGCACCCTGAACCCCCCCCAGAAAGGCCAGATTGAGGGGTCCTGGCTCTGAACACAAGCTGGGCTGTATCCTGTGTTCCTGTTGTTCAATAAACCTTCTGTTTTACTGGCTGGCTGAGAGTCACCGTGAGTTCAGGAAGAGGGGTGCAGGGCTGGACTCCCCCACACTCCGTGACAACTGGTGGCATCAGTGGGATCGACTGCACCCCGTGGACGGCGCTTCCTGCAGTAAGTGACTGGGGAGCAGTAAAACGAAGGGGCGATTAACCCCTGGGAGAGTGTGACCAGCGAGAAGGACTTTGCAGTAACAGGGTCCCCCGGGGGATCACAGCGAGCGATTCCAGGGGCGGAGGAGTCTGCAGCTCGACCCTGGCAGAGAGGGGGTGACCTCAAGGACTGGCACACTAGGGGTCCCCATGGAACCCGTGGGGAGCGGCGAGCACCCCGGCCTGTGAGCAGCCAGCAGGAAGATGTATGCCACGCAGCGCAAGTGTGACCTGGTGGAGCTGTGCAAGCAGAGGGGGCTGCACTGTGGGAAGCTCACCAAGGCCCAGCTGATTGCCCAGCTGGAGGAGAGAGATCGCAGGAATGAACCGGTCCCTGTCTCTGAGGGAAGCAGCCGGGCAGATGCAGCGCAGGCACCAGTGTCTGTCCCCGCTGGGAGCGGTCAGCCGGCTGCTGAGGGCTCCCCGAGACCTCCCACCCCTAGGCCTAGGGGGAGGAGGAGCCCAGCGACTACCAAGGGCACCGTGAACCCCCCGGCCAGCAGGGGATCGTCCCGGCGACGCTCGGCCTCCGTGGAGCGCAGGCGGCTGGACTTGGAGAGAGAGATACAACTGAGAGAGCTGGTGGAGCGTAAGGAACAGAGGGAATTTGAGGAGAGACAAAGCCAGCGTGAGCTGGAAGAGAAGCAGAAGCAACGCGAATACGAGGAGAGGGAGAAGGAGAAGCAACGCGAATACGAGGAGAGGGAGAAGGAGCAGCAGCGCAGACATGAGCTGGCCCTGGCCCAGCTGAAAAGCAGGGAGGCCCCGGCTGCAGTGAGTGAGGGGGGGCCCAAGCCTACAAAGAGCTTCGATAAGAACTTCCTGGCCCGGCGTAAGGAGGGGGAGGACATAGACACCTTCCTGACGGGCCTTTGAGAATGCCTGCGAGCTGCACAAGGTTGACCCTGCAGACAGGATCCAGTTTCTCACCCCCTTACTGGACTCCACCGCCGTGGAGGTGTACAGCCGAATGAAGGGGGCGGAGGCGGGGGACTACAACCTGTTCAAAGAGGCCCTGCTCTGCGAGTTTGGGCTGACCCCGGAGATGTACCGGAAGAGGTTCCGGAGTCAACATAAGACCCGGGAGGTCACATACCTACAACTGGTCAACCGGGCGCAGGGGTACGCCCGCAAGTGGACAGCTGGGGCCCAAACTAGAGAGGACCTGCTTGACCTATTCGTACTGGAGCACCTGTATGAGCAGTGCCCGTCGGACCTGAGGTGGTGGGTGATGGACCAGAAGCCGGAGAACCCGCAGCACGCAGGCCGGCTGGCCGACCAATATGTGGACAGTCGGGCAGGGGATGGCAGGGAGGAGTCTCGAGGGAACAGGCCCGCCTCAACGCAGAGAGAGAGTCACCATGGGACCTCCCAGCAGGGCCCTATGGAGAACCCCCACAAAAGGGGAACGTCCAGCGTCAGGTCCACCCGACCCACTCGAGGGGACCCACGAGACATGGGCTGCTTCCACTGTGGCCAACAAGGCCACATACGGGCCCAATGCCCCAAGTTCAGAGACAGACCGAGCAGACCCAACCCGCAGAGGGTTGACTGGGTAAAGACCCAATCGGAGGAGGGGCAACATGCCCAAGAGAGGGGGGCTGGCAGCGTCCCACCTGGGAAGGAGGGAGGAGGGCCCCAGGTCAGCACCTCTGGGGGGCTGGATGCTCCGGACACAAGGTTCTGCTACAGGGTGGCCACGGGGCTGCCCCTCCGGAACCAGTGCCTGGTTCCCCTGGAGGTGGATGGGAGGAAGGTTACTGGGTACTGGAACACAGGCGCAGAGGTGACGCTGGCCCGGCCCGAGGTGGTGGGCCTAAATCGGATGGTGCCTGATACCTACCTGACCCTGATGGGCGTGAGCGGGACCCCATTCAAGGTGCCCGTGGCGAGGGTGCACCTGAAGTGGGGGGTCAAGGAGGGCCCCAAGGATGTGGGGGTACACCCCCATTTGCCCACAGAGGTGCTAATGGGGGGGGACCTCGAGGCCTGGCCAGGCAATGCCCGGGGTACCCTGATCGTGACCCGTAGTCAGAGTCGGCGCAGGGCACTGCACCCTGACAACGGGGAAAGTACTCTGCCCGAGGCGCAAGACCCTAACCTGGTGGGGAGGGAACGCCCAGAGACATGACCCAGAGAGGCTGCGGCCTCAGACCCAGCCGGTGAGAGAGAGCAGGTCCCCATCCCTGTCCCAACTGCTGAGTTCCAGGCCGAGGTGCAGAAGGATCCCTCCTTGCAGAAGCCCAGGGACCGGGCTGACCTCAGTGCGGTACAGACCATGAGGAGAGGTTGCAAGGAGAGGTTCCTGTGGGAGAAGGGGTTCCTGTACCGAGAATGGGCTCCCCCCGGGGAAGTGGAGTCATGGGGGATTAGGAGGCAGCTGGTGGTTCCCCAGAAGTTTCACCACAAGCTCCTGTACCTGGCCCATGACATCCCCCTCGCCGGGCACCAGGGAATCCGGCGCACCAGGCAGAGGCTGCTTCAGAACTTTTACTGGCCTGGGGTCTTTACCCATGTCCGACAGTACTGCCAATCCTGTGACCCCTGCCAGCGGGTGGGGAAGGCCCGGGACAAGGGGAAAGCAGCTCTGAGGCCTTTGCCCATCATAGAAGAGCCTTTCCAGAAGGTGGCCATGGACATGGTGGGACCTCTCAGCAAGGCGACCCGGTCAGGAAAGAAATACATCTTGGTGGTGGTAGATTTCGCCACTCGATACCCCGAGGCGGTGGCCTTGTCCTCTACCGAAGCAGACACCGTGGTGGATGCGCTGCTGACCATTTTCAGCCGGGTGGGGTTCCCCCAGGAAGTCTTAACAGACCAGGGGTCCAACTTCATGTCGAAGCTGCTCCAGTGCCTGTGGGAGAAATGTGGGGTCCGACCCAGCTGGGCCTCAGCGTACCACCCCCAGACCAACGGGCTGGTGGAGAGGTTCAACGGGACGCTAAAGATGATGCTAAAAACATTCATTCACCAGCACCCACAGGACTGGGACAAGTACTTACCTCACCTGCTGTTTGCATACAGGGAGGTACCCCAGGAGTCTACTGGGTTTTCGCCTTTCGAACTGTTATATGGAAGGCAGGTAAGGGGGCCCCTGGACCTGATGAGAGACGAATGGGAGGGGAAGGCCGCTCCCGATGGAGAGTCGGTGGTAGAGTATGTCCTGACCTTCCGGGAAAGACTTACCGAGCTCATGGGCCTGGCCAGGGAGAATCTGGCCCGAGCCCAGAGGAAGCAGAAGGTCTGGTACGACCGCACGGCGCGGGCCCGCGCCTTCGCCACCAGGGACCAAGTGATGGTTCTCATCCCCGTGAGGAAAAACAAACTCCAGGCTGCCTGGGAAGGACCCTTCAAGGTTGTCAAGCAACTAAATGAGGTAAACTATGTGGTGGAGCTGTCGAACCGGGCTCATCACCGCCGGGTGTACCATGTGAATATGATGAAGCCATATTATGACAGGGGGAATGTGGCGTTGGCCGTGTGTGGGCACTGGGAGGAGCCGGGGGATGACCCTCTAGTGGATCTATTCCCAGGGACAAAGGCTGGTTCCCCCCTGGAGGCAATTCCCCTCTCTGATCAGCTGACCCCGGCCCAGCATGCTGAGATCAGAGGGGTGCTGCAACTGTACCGACAGTTGTTTTCCAACCAGCCTGGGCGCACTAATTTGACTGTCCACCGGGTGGAGACTGGGGCACACACCCCGATACGATGCTCCCCTTTTCGGGTTACCGGGAAGACTGCCCAGGACTTGGAAAGGGAGGTCAGGGACATGCTGGCTTTAGGGGTGATCCAGCCGTCCGCCAGCCCCTGGGCCTCCCCAGTGGTGCTGGTCCCCAAGAAGGACGGGTCGATCCGGTTCTGCGTGGACTATCGAAAGCTCAATGCCATCACCGTATCTGATGCCTACCCCATGCCAAGGCCTGATGAGCTCCTAGACAAGCTGGGAGGCGCTCGGTACCTCACCACCATGGATCTTACAAAGGGCTACTGGCAAGTGCCGCTGGACGCAGATGCCAGGCTGAAATTGGCCTTCATCACCCCCCTGGGGCTCTATGAGTTTCTGACCCTGCCCTTCGGCCTCAAGGGAGCGCCGGCCACCTTCCAGCACCTGGTGGATCAGCTACTGAGGGGGATGGAGAGTTTTGCTGTGGCGTATATTGATGACATCTGCGTCTTCAGCCAGACCTGGGAGGACCACGTGTTCCAGGTTAGACAAGTGCTGGACCGACTCCGGGAGGCGGGGTTAACCGTAAAGGCTGAGAAGTGCAAGGTGGGGATGGCTGAAGTATCTTACCTGGGCCATCGGGTGGGGAGCGGCTGCCTAAAGCCGGAACCGGCCAAGGTGGAGGTGATCAGAGACTGGCCCGCTCCCCAGACCAAAAAGCAGGTCCAGGCCTTTATTGGGATGGCGGGGTACTATCGGAGGTTCGTGCCCCACTTTAGTGCCATAGCCGCCCCCATCACTGAGCTGTGCAAGAAGGGTAAGCCAGACAAGGTGGTCTGGACCGAGCAGTGCCAGGAGGCTCTCCAGACACTGAAGGAGGCTCTGCTCAAAGGCCCAGTTCTGACAAACCCAAACTTTGACAAGCCCTTTATGGTGTTTACCGATGCCTCAGACACGGGCCTGGGGGCGGTGTTGATGCAGGAAGATGAAAAGGGGGAGAGACACCCCATCGTGTACCTGAGCAAGAAGTTGCTACCCCGGGAGCAGAACTACGCGGCCATCGAGAAGGAATGCCTGGCCATGGTGTGGGCCCTGAAGAAACTGGAGCCATATCTCTTTGGGCGCCACTTCACCGTGTACACCGACCGCTCTCCCCTGACCTGGCTGCACCAGATGAAAGGAGCCAACGCCAAGATCCTGAGGTGGACCCTGCTCCTGCAGGACTATGACATGGACATGGTCCACGTGAAGGGAAGTGCCAACCTGATAGCGGATGCGCTGTCCCGGAGAGGAGGCCCTGAACTTCCCCAGGTCACTGGGCAAAGTGACCCCGCTCAGTTCAGTCTCGGAGGGGGGAGAGGTGTGATGGAGTAGGGACTGTCTGTGTGGTTGATAGGTGAGAGCAGGGACTGTCTGTGTGGTTGATAGGTGAGAGCCAGGTATGCAGCTGTAATATGAGCCTGGCCTGGGGGAGGGGAGGTCGTCACCTCTGGCTGGGGCTAGACAAAGGGAAGGGTGGAGTGAAGTCAGTCTTCGGTTTGGGAGCTGGGTGGTGGGTTTTCAGGGGATCCTAGGCTGGGATCCAAGCACCCTGAACCCCCCCAGAAAGGCCAGATTGAGGGATCCTGGCTCTGAACACAAGCTGGGCTGTATCCTGTGTTCCTGTTGTTCAATAAACCTTCTGTTTTACTGGCTGGCTGAGAGTCACCGTGAGTTCAGGAAGAGGGGTGCAGGGCCGGACTCCCCCACACTCCGTGACACAGCCTTTGCAGCAGCGGCGCCCTCCTCCACCAGAGACTTGAATTCCTTCCTTTTGTGCTCCGGAAGGGAGGGCTCGAATTTTGGCAGTGACCCCCACAAGTTAAACTCATATCGTCTGAGGAGGGCCTGGTGGTTGGCCACCCGGAGCTGGAAGCTGGCGGGCGAATAAAGCTTTCTGCCAAACGAGTCCAGTCTTTTGGAGTCTTTATTCTTGGGTGCGGGTCCTGGTTGGCCTTGTCTTTCCCTGTGGTTCACAGATTCCACCACTAGGGAGTTGGGGACCAGGTGAGTATAGAGGTATTCATGGCCTTTCGTGGGCACGAAGTATTTGCACTCTGCCCATTTCGATATCGGGGCCAGGGAGGCCGGTGTTTGCCAGAGGGCATTGGAGATGTTGGCCACCCATTCATGGACCAGGAGGGCCACTCTGCCCGGTGCCGAGGATGAGAGCACGTTAAACAGCGAGTCCGAGGGTCCCTCCATTGCCTCAGCTTGGAGATGGGGACTGGATGCTACTCGCTTTGGCAGCTCCTGATGAGCCCTGAAGTCCTCCTGCGGTACGGAGGGGGGCGGAGCTGCAATCTTGTCCTCTGGGGAGGGGGCCAGTACCAGGCTCTGCACGTCGGCTGGTGCAGCGGGATCCGCCCATTGGTCGGACTCCTCGTGCAGTGGCAAGGAACCGTGATCTGCCGATCTATCCCTCGGAGGTCTGGATAGCGCAACTGACGGAGGCTCCAATGCGCCCCCTATTGATGGAGGGCCTTGCAGGACGTGCACAGGGGGCCAGGGGGGCCACTGGCACCACTGGCCCTGCCACGGGGGTCCCTGCCATTGGCCCTGGTGCAGCACCGGTGGCACCAGCTGGTCGGGTTGGCCCGGCTGGGTCACAGGGTGCTGCGTGCGGGACAAGGTCGGGGTTGCCAATGACCTGTCGGTGCCAGGCGAGCGGTACGTGCGGTGGTACCGAGCACTACGTCTGCCATGGTATCTGGACTTTGGCATTGAGGAACGATGCCACCTTGAGCTGCTGCTAGTCAAGACACTTCAATGCCTGGATTCTTGACGTGGAGCTGGCGATCCCCACCGGGAGTCGTGAGCTTGGTGCCTCAACATATGAGAGCTGGAGCGTGACCAGCAACGGCAGCCGTGTCGGGAGTGGCTCCTGTAGGAGGGGGGAACCGGGGCTGCCCAATGTGGGTCTAGCCTCCCCCCGTGCCTTCTCTCTACACTTCTGAGACGACAAAGCCTTCCTCTGCTTTTTTGACGGGGAGCAGTGCTTGCCACTGGAAGGTGCTAGGGGATCGCCAAGCACCAAAGACAAAGTATCCGGTGCTGATTCCGCTCGGTGCACCAGGGTAGGAGCCAGTGCCGACTCCATGAGAATGGCCGAAGTCTAATGTCTCTCTCTTTTTTCATCCTGGGTGTGAAGGACCTGCAGATTTTACAGCAGTCGCTGATGTGGGATTTGCCCAGGCAGCGGAGACAGTCCGTGTGTGGGTCACTCCTGGACATCGAACACCTGCAAGACTCACACGATTTATACCCTGGGTCTCAGGGCATGCCCTGGCCCGAAGAATAACTAACTAAACTAGAACTTTCATGAACTAACTGATACAGGTACTACTGAACAACGAATGAGATTTGGGATGAGCTGCAGCAAAGCTGGAGCGAGTAGTTCCGATGCACTGTCACTGGCGGCAAGAAGGAACTGAGGGTGGGGGAAGCGTGCAGCTCCCCTTATAGCGTGCTATCGTGGTGCCACTCCAGGGGTCACAGCAGAGCTCCCCCTACAGGTACTGCTGAGGGAAAAACTTCCGGCACCGGTGCATGTGGCGAGCAAGCACACCTACTGTGGAACAGACATGAGCAAGCACTCGAAGAACTAACTTCCTGGCAGGGACCATGAAACATCTTTGGGAAGCTCATGGGGTGAACCACTTGGTTGCTACACCTTACCACCATCAAACAAATGGCCTAGTGGAGAAGTTTAATGGGACTTTGGGGGCCATGATACGTACATTTGTGAATGATTCACTCCAATGATTTCGGACCTAGTGTTGCAGCAGTTGCTCTTTGCCTACAGGGCTGTACCACATCCCAGTTTGGGATTTTCACCCTTTGAACTCATTTATGGCCACAAAGTTAAGGGGCCATTACAGTTGGTGAAGCAGCAACGGGAGGGGGTTACATCTTCTCCAGGAACTAACATTTTGGACTTTGTACCTAACCTGCAAAACACTCTCAAAGACTCTCTAGCCCTTGCTCAAGAAAACCTACAGGATGCTCAACAAGGGCAAAAGGCCTGGTATGATAAACATGCCAGAGAGCATTCCTTCAGAGGAGACCAAGTCATGGTCCTGAAAGCGCTCCAGGCCAATAAGATGGAAGCATCATGGGAGGGGCCATTTATGGTCCAAGAGTGCCTGGGAGCTGTAATTACCTCATAGCATTCCCAGACCCTACCCTAAAACCTAAAGTATACCATGGTATTTCCCTAAAGCCCTTTTATTCCTGAGAAATCAAGGTTCTCCAGTTTACAGCGCTGGAAAGAGATGATGCTGAGTGGCCTAATGGAGTCTACCAAGAAGGAAAAAGCAATGGTGGTGTAGAAGAGGTGAGTCTTTCCACAGCCCTTGGGTGTAAGCAGTAACAGCAAATCCAGAAGCCATGCACCAGCTTCGTGACAATGTTTTCAGCCACCCCAGGACGGATAGAATGGGCGTACCACTCCATTGACACAGGTGATGCTCGGCCAATTAGAGCCCAAACCTACTGGATGGCTCCTCAAGCCAAAACAGCAATAGACAGGGAGCTTAAGGACATGTTACAGATGGGTGTAATCAGCCCCTCTGAGAATGCATGAGCCTCTCCAGTGGTTCTGATTCCCAAACCAGATGGGGAAATCCGCTTTTGCATGGACTACCATAAGCTAAATGCTGTAACTCGCCCAAAAAACTATCCAATGCCATGCACAGATGAGCTATTGGAGAAACTGGGATGTGCCCAGTTCATCTCCACCTTAGACTTAACTAAGGGGTACTGGCAAGTGCCGCTAGATGACCCAGCCAAGGAAAGGTCAGCCTTCATCACCCATTTAGGGCTATATGAATTTAATGTGCTCCCTTTTGGACTGCGAAATGCACCCGCCACCTTCCAGAGACTGGTCGATAACTTTCTGGCTGGATTTGAGGAATCTGCAGTTGCCTACCTTGATGATGTGGCCGTATTCTCAGATTCATGGGCAGAACACCTGGAACACCTCCAAGCTGTCTTCCAGCATGTAAGGGAGGCAGGATTAACCGTTAAGGCCAAAAATGTCAAATAGGCCTAAACAGGGTAACGTATCTTGGACACCAGGTGGATCAAGGAACTCTTAACCCCCTACAGGCCAAAGTAAATCCAAAATTGGCCTGCCGCTAAGTCAAAGAAGCAGGTCCAATCCTTCTTGGGCTTGGCCGGGTATTACCGACAATTTGTACCATACTACAGCCAAATTGCCACCACACTGACAAACCTAACCAGGAAAAAATAGCCAAATACAGTTCAGAGGACTGAGAAGGGTCAGAAAGCCTTTAACTGGCTTAAGGCAGCCCGTACGTCTGACCCTGTACTAAGGGCCCCGGACTTCGACCAACCATTCGTCATAACCACAGATGTGTCCGAGCTTGGTGTGGGACCAGTTTTAATGCAGGAAGGACCAGATCAACAATTCCCTCCTGTCATGTTTGTCAGCAAAAAACTTTCTGAGAGGGAAACCCACTGGTC
Organism: Mauremys mutica; assembly: GCF_020497125.1. NCBI lineage: Eukaryota > Metazoa > Chordata > Testudines > Geoemydidae > Mauremys > Mauremys mutica. Next base: position 3,705,349 of record NC_059090.1, on the reverse strand, counting down.
AGTCTCAGAAAAGGAATGTTATGCCATTGTGTATGCTCTGGAGAAGCTATGCCCATACATTTGGGGACAGTGTTTCCACCTGCAGACTGAGCATGCTGCACTGAAGTGGCTTCACACAGTAAAAGAGACTAACAAAAAACTTCTTCAGGGGAGTTTAGCTCTTCAGAACTTTAATTTTGAGATACAACAAATTTCAGGAGCCTCGAACAAAGTGGCTGATGCACCCTCCCGGGAAGGTTTCCCAGAATCAGCCAGGTAAAAATGTCCCTGTATTCAAAGTCATTGTAGTCCTTAAAATGTAAAAAATACTGTTAGTTCTTCATGTAATTTGTAGTAAAATTAGAAATGTATGTATCTTATTAACTCTGTTTCTTAAACCTCCAGGAAGAAATCCCAGCCAGTGTGGACCCGACCTAAACCAGGCTGGCCTGCACCGTCTGTGATTTGGGGGGTATGTGATAAATGAAGGTTGTGGTGGCGGAGTTCCCTGTTATGGACATCCAGCCAGCCAGTTAGCTATAAAATCCCTCTTAGTAGCTGTTCTCTACTTGCTTTACCTGTAAAGGGTTAAAAAGGATCACTGCTAGGCATAGGTAAAAGGAAGTGAGTGGTTACCTGGCCAAAAGAGCCAATGGGAAGGCTAGAACTTTTAAAAATGAAACAAGACCCCCCTTTTGTCTGTCTGTTGTTCTTCTCAGAGAGCAGATGACACAGGGCTAGAACTATGCTGTAAAAAGCTTGGGGCCAGGTATGAAAAATCATCTAAATCATACCTGGAAACTACTCACTTGAAACCCCCAGATATGTCAGTAGATCAGGAAATGTCTAGGAAGATGCGATTAGGGTGGGGGGTGAAAGAGCTTGAGGATACCCCTCAGGAAGGAATTCCCAAGTGCGCCTTCCTGGGTTCTCAAAGGGATTTTTGCACTTGGGTGGAGGCAGCATCTACCCATCAAAGGTCAGAGAAAAGCTGTAACCTTGGGAGTGTAATACCAGCCTGGAGTGGCCAGTATTAATTTTTAGAATCCTTGTGGGCCTCCACCTTCTGCCCTCGACGTGCCAGAGTGGGGGAATCAGCCCTGACATGGTCACTCCACTGTCTAGCCCCAGAATGACTGATGTTTCTCCCTGAAGTCCCCTTCTAATCTGGGCTTTCTTGCTGTCTAGTTACCACCCAGCTCAGCTTCAGTGTTAAGCCTCACCCATACTCCAGGTCAGCCAGATAACGGACCTGGCCTCTCAGATCCACACTGACCCTTTCAATGCCTATGCATCCCATCCCAATTCTCCTCATTATCACAGGCCTCTGGCCTCCTGGAGTTTCATGGAGTTTAAGGCTAGAAGGAATCATCATCTCATCTAGTCTGCCCTCCTGGATCACATAGGCATTCCTTTCACTCAGTTACCCCTGTATTAATCACCTGGGTTAGACCAAAGCACATCAGTCCTCAGGAGGGAGACTAACCTGGTGTGTGCCATGGTGCCAAAGGCCCCTGCAGTGGGAGGGAATTTACCCCCCGCTATCCATGCCTGCACTGAATACCAAATTGAGTGTCTCTGCAATGCTCTCACCAGTGTATGTGAGTGCTTCCTCAATATTGATGAATTACAGTCACCCTGTGAGAACAGGAGGGGTTGTTATAACCAGGGCCAGTGCAACCATTTAGGCGACCGCCCGCTAGGATTTGGGGGGCACCATTTTCTTCGGCAGCGACTGTGGCGGCCGGATCTTCAGCCACCCTGGTCGCCGCCGGCATTTAGGTGGAGAGAGCTGGGGCAGAGGAGCGCGGGGAGGGCCACCTGCAGCAAGTGGGGGAGGCAGCACGCAGGGGAACTCCCCACCCCAGGTCACCCCTGCTCCGCCTCCTCCCCGAGCACGCCATGGCTGCTTCACTTCTCCTGTCTCCCAGGCTTGCGGCACCAATCAGCTTCGGCGCCGCACGCCTGGGTGGCGGGAGACGTGACGCAGCGACGGCGTGCTCAGGGTGGAGACGGAGCAGGGGTGAGCTAGGGTGAGGGGGTGCCTCAGGGCGGAGGGTGGGGAGCTGCCGCAAGGGGGGCGCCTCAGGGCAGAGGGGGGGAGCTGCCGCGGAGTGGGAGTGGAGGGTGCAAGGTGGAAGTTTCGCCTAGGGCGTGAAACATCCTTGCACCGGCCCTGGTTATAACACCACCCCCAGTTTACAGATGGAGAATTGAGACAGAGAGAGTTTAAAGCAAAAATTGTCCAAGTGTCCACTAATTTGCAGTGCCCAACTTGAGATGCCTAGGACCTGATTTTCTAGAGTACTTGGCATTTTTATGTTCAAAACGCTGCTCCAGTCGTCTTCAGTTGCAGAAGCAAGTGCTCAGCACATCTACAACTCTGGCTCCAGGTGCTTCAGAGTAGGCATGCGCGCGCACACACACACACACACACACAACTAGTGACTACCTGTAAATTTCTGATTCAAGTGACTTGCCCAGAATCAAACAGGAACTCTGTGGCAGAGGCAGGGATAGAATCCAGTTCTCCAGGAAAGCACTCAACATCAACTGATGTGAAGGAGCTTCCCACACCTGAGCCATTCTTTTTAGGTGACAAATCTGACAAACTGTCCCAGATTGAGTTGTCAATAGAGGAGGTTGTGGATCAAACTAATATATTAAACAATAAGTCGTCAGGACTATATGGTATTCGCCCACAAGTTCTGAAGGAACTCAGATATGAAATTGCAGAACTACTAAATATGGTATGTAACTTAGCGCTTAAATCGGCTTCTGTACCAGCTGACTGGAGGATAGCTAATGTGATGCCAATTCTTTAAAAAGGCTTCAGAGGTGATCCCAGCAATTACAGGCTGGTAAGCCTAACTTCAGTACCAGGGAAATTGGTTGCAACTGTAGTAAAGAACAGAATTATCAGACACTTAGATAAACACAATATGTTGGGGGAGATTCAACACGGCTTTTGTAAAAGGAAATCACACCTCACCAACCTATTAGAATGGTTTGAGGGAGTCAACCAACATGTGCACAAGGATGATCAAGTGGATATAGCATAGTTGGACTCTCAGAAGTCCTTTGACAAGGTCCCTCACCAAAGGCTCTTAAGCAACGTGAGCTGTCATGGGATAAGAGGGTCCTGTCATGGATCAGTAACTGGTTAAAAGATGGAAACAAAGGGTGGGAATAAATGGCCAGTTTTCAGAATGGAGCTAGGACCGGGGCTGTTTAACATATTTGTAAATGATCTGGAAAAAGGAGTAAACAGTGAGGTGGCAAAATTTTCAGATACAAAATTACTCAAGATAGTTAAGTCCAAAGCAGACTGTGAAGAGCTACAAAGGGATCTCACAAAACTGGGTGACTGGGCAACAAAATGGCAGATGAAATTCAATGCTGATAAATGCAAAGTAATGCACATTGGAAAATGTAATTCAAACTATACTATGTGATACAGCATGGCCAGAGGGCAGCAGGAGAGTGTTAGAAGGGAGACTTATTCCCTGTAAGGGGAAGAAAGTTTGCTATAGATTAACTAGAGCACCTGAAGCCAATTAGAGCACCAGCAGTCAGTCACAGGATAAAAACCCCTGCTTCAATCAGACAGTGTGGGAGTTGGAGCAGAAAGGATTGGTACTGGAGCAGAGAACAGTTTGAAGGAGTTGGAGCAGAGAACAGTTTGAAGAGAAGCAGAGGACAGTTTGGAGAAGTGCTGCGGTGGGCTAAGAAGTCCAAGACCCTAGGTAAGGGGCACCTGGCTTGTGCAGAGGGAGGGCAGGAAGCCCCCCCACAAGCTGAAGGGCAGGAGAGGGAAGTAGCCCAGGGGAAGGAACCGCCAGTTCAAGTGGTTCACCACTATCCTCAGGGCCCCTGGGCTGGGACCTGGAGTAGAGGGCGGGCCCAGGTCCCTCCCTCTCCACTCCCCTCCTCAAAGTCACTAGTGGGGCAATGAATAGTCCAATTCAGGGGCAAGAAATGGTGCCCTGAACCCTGCCCCCCCAAAGAAGAGAAAGAGCGAGACCCATCAAAATAGTGCCGGCAATTTGCCACAACATGCAAAATGACTAAATTAGCTGTTACCAATCAAAAAAGAGATCCTGGAGTCATTGTGGAGAGTTCTCTGAAAACATCCACTCAATGTGCAGCGGCAGTCAAAAAAGCGAACACAATGTTGGGAATCATTAAGAAAGGGAGAGATAAAACAAAACTATCATGTCACTATATAAATCCATGGTACACTCACACCTTGAATACTGTGTGCAGATGTGGTCACCCCATCTGCAAAAAGATATATTAGAATTGGAAAAGGTACAGAGAAGGGCAACAAAAATGATTAGGAGTATGGAAAAGCTTCCATATGAGGAGAGATTAATGAGACTGGGACTTTTCAGCTTGGAAAAGAAATGACTAAAGGGGATATGATAGAGGTCTATAAAATCTTGATTGGTGTGGAGAAAGTGAATAAGGAAGTGTTATTTATTTCTTCTCATAACACAAGAACTAGGGGTCATCCAATGAAATTGATAGGCAGCAGATTTAAAACAAACAAAAGGACAAACGCACAGTCAACCTGGGGAACTAGTTGCCAGGGGATGTTGTGAAGGCCAAAACTATAACAGGCTCAAAAAAGGACTAGCTAAGTTCATGGAGGATCGGTCCATCAATGCCAATTAGCCAGGATGGTCAGGAATGCACCTCCATGTCTAGTTGGCAGCCGGTTTCAAGTGGAGTGCCCCAAGGGTCAGTCCTGGGGCTGGTTTTGTTCAATATCTTCATTAATGATCTGGAGGATGGTGTGGACTGCACCCTTAGCAAGTTTGCAGATGACACTAAAGTTGGAGGAGTGGTAGATATGCTGGAGGGTAGGGATAGGATACAGAGGCACCTAGACAAATTAGAGGATTGGGCCAAAAGAAACCTGATGAGGTTCAACAAAGACAAGTGCAGAGTCCTGCACTTAGGATGGAAGAATCCCATGCACTGCTACAGACTAGGGACCGAATGGCTGGGCAGCAGTTCTGCAGAAAAGGACCTAGGGGTTACGGTGGACGAAAAGCTGAATATGAGTCAACAGTGTGCCCTTGTTGCCAAGAAGGCTAATGGCATTTTGGGTTGTATAAGTAGGGGCATTTCCAGCAGATCGAGGGATGTGATCATTCCCCTCTACTCAGCACTGGTGAGGCCTCATTTGGAGTACTGTGTCCAGTTTTGGGCTCCACACTACAAGAAGGATGTGGATAAATTGGAGAGAGTCCAGCGGAGGGCAACAAAAATGATTAGGGGGCTGGAGCACATGACTTATGAGGAGAGGCTGAGGGAACTGGGATTGTTTAGTCTGCAGAAGAGAAGAGTGAGGGGTGATTTGATAGCTGCTTTCAACTACCTGAAAGGGGGTTCCAGAGAGGATGGATCTAGACTGTTCTCAGTGATACCCGATGACAGAACAAGGAGTAATGGTCTCAAGTTGCAGTGGGGGAGGTTTAGGTTGGATATTAGGAAAAACTTTTTCACTCAGAGAGTGGTGAAACACTGGATAGGGTTACCTAGGGAGGTGGTGGAATCTCCTTCCTTAGAGGTTTTTAAGGTGAGGCTTGACAAAGCCCTGGCTGGGATGATTTAGTTGGGGTTGGTCCTGCTTTGAGCAGGGGGTTGGACTAGATGACTTCCTGAGGTCCCTTCCAACCCTCATCTTCTATGATTCTATGGTGTCCCTAGCCTCTGACTGCCAGAAGGTGGGAGTGGATGAGAGAGGATAGATCACTCAGGAAATTGCCCTGTTCTGTCTGTCTCAAGTATCTGGCGTTGGCCACTTTCAGGGTACAGGATACCGGGCAAGATGGACCATCGGTCTGACCCAGTATAGCCGTTCTTATGGTCTTAGCCATGAGACCATCCTTTCTCTTCCTGCAGTCCCTGCCTCATTCACTACATACTTTGCCACAAATGAGGCAGGGGTCTTACAGATTCCATTCTCAGAGCACTGAATGATACAAGGATCTGGTGGAAAAAAATAGTATGGGCTCATGTAATTAAAGATGGTATAATGCAGATGCAAAAGGAGGCTGAATTAAAGTTGCACAAGAAACCTTAATTCCTGCATTTTCTAACTTTGGAGGGCCTTGCCTTTCTTTGACTATAGATTTTTGTGTTTAATTTCTCAATTTAAAAACAAACAGAAATTCCATCATGTGGAACTATGCTGACTACAGCTTGGATTAGGAACAGTGTTTGACTTTAGATCCACTACACAGAGCTCTGCCATCTGAGCAAAGGACGAACTGGTAGCAGTAGTAAGCTGTACACTGCTAGAGCGGGATCAGACACACAGAAGATTTTTTAGAAGCTCATAATGGCCTAACTGGGGTGAATTTTCCCAGGGACAGCAAACAGCCCCTCCTTGACACCAGGGCAGCCCTCCTGCCAGATTCCAAGCCCTTGCTCCAAACAGCATAGGGTTGTAATCATGCTTCAACGTGGTCAAAGCACCATATTGTCCCTTGAACTCATTCCAGAAACCTTCCAAACTCTTGGCATGGGGAATTTCAGCCTGAACAGTTAAAACCTGGCAAACCATATCAGGGTGGTGTAAGTGCTGGGCAACCTTCACCACAGACACTGCTACCCATGAGCACGCCCTCCTCTGGGGAAAACACTTTTTGCTCCTTAGTAGCTGGGTGCACTAGGTGGGGTGTGATACAGCTGATGCAGCCACAGCGCAGCTGGCCCTACTGGCAGGCAGAAAGAGGACTGAAGAGCCTTCCCACCCTAGCTGTAGCCCCACAGTTCAGCATCAAGGCATGTTGTGGGGTGGGGAGGCTGGCCCCGCCCTGCCCATGCAGATACAGACACCAAGTGGCTGGACAGTTGTTGGGTGGATGTTTGCATTTGGAAGGCAGTGCAGGGAATGTTTCTGACACATGTGCGCTTTTCCAGCTAGTGCCCCCATGTCCCTTCTGCCGGTAACTGCTACATCCTCCTCTGACTTGAAAACTAGCCTGGCCCCTTCTGCCTTCCCTGGGCTGTCCACTGCTCTCCCAACTCGGGTGAAGAGCTGCTCTTGCTTTCTGGCTGCAGGTCTGTAGTAGCAGGTAGCTGGGCCTCTCCGTTCATGGCTCCTATGCCAGCAGGGAGAGAACCCTGGCAGAACCGAGCACAGGCAGTCACAATGGAGAGGGGACTTAGGCTTTGCTATTCAGCTCCCCCATCCCCCCGCCCAGCGGCACCTGCACAGCACAAATGTACGAGTGATGCCTGCTTTAAGCTCAAGGCATTGGCTCTGTGGAGTCCCAGTCATATCAGGAATGGGGGCTCTGCTGGGTGACTCCCCAGGACTGTCCAGGGAGCCCAGATGCTCTGCCAGTGACTCCTGGGCACGCAAACTGGGACAGCCTAGAAGCTGATGCTGTTTGAGAGAGAGGATGAGCCACCACAGCCCTGGGGCACATGGCTCCATGAAGGAGTGACTGGGGGCCATTGTGTGGTGGCCTGAACCACCCCCACCTCCAGAGGGGCCACCAGCGGAGATGGCAGGGCAGGGCCCTGCTGTGCTGAGTGAGGCAGTCAGAGGGGAAGGACTGGATTTATTGAGTCATGACTTGTTACATCACAGTTTGAGAATTCTCCTTCCCGCCTCCGAGGACATCGGTTTTACTTCCAGGTAAAAGTGCGCAGAGACGCTTCACAGTTTGAATGCTTCCTGTAAGCAGAACTGAGGCAGAGTGACAATGGCAAACTCCAAATCGCCATGGCGGCCATGAAAAAATAATACAAACTCTTCTCTTTAAATATATTACAGAAAATTAACCTGAATAAACGTAGCATGAACAGCACCGCACTGCAAAAACCACCGGGGGGCACCCTTCAGACCAGAGCCCCTCTGCCAGTGCTTTCCCACAGAGACCCCGCATGGTGCTGGGCAACGGGTCAGCAGCCCCCTCATGGAGCCTTTGTAGTGGGTGGGAAAGGAAATGAAACCAGCTGTGTCCCCCCACACCCTCTCCCCTGGTTCAGAAAACCCAGAGCTGTGGGCTTGTGACAAACGGGGGGGGGAGGGGGGACCGCACACCCTCCATAGAGGGACACATTAGCAGGCATGTGAAGGGAGCAGGAGTCACATACGCTGCAACAGAGACATGCACACCACTGTACAGTTACGGGAAAAGAGACGCTCCAGCCACATGTGTAGGGAGTTGCGCCCCCTTCAAGGGACTCACAGCACCTACTCTCTGCTTCTCACGCACACAGGCAAGACACCCCCACACAAGAGACACACCCAGAGCGGACCCATGCTCCTACCCCGCAGAACACGCTCACGCCGGCGGGTGCCTCGCCCCTGCTCAACAGGAATTTGGCTGGGGGAGCTCCACAGCCAGTCACCCAGGAGGGCTCCTGTCCCTCTGCCTTGGGCTCTGCATCTGGGACCTCAGGCGGACATGGCGTGAACACGGAAGCAGGGACTGTGATGGCCCGGGAGATACACAGTGCAGTCCTAGAGAGAGGGGAGCTGGCTCCTAAAACACCAGGGCACAAGAGAGGCCAAGGCCCCTGAGCAGAGCTGGGAGACGTTTAATGAGAGAGGGGATGTGCCAGAGGAGAGCAGAGGCCCCGGCAGCCTGCCAGCAGGGCAGGAATGGGATCAGATCCCCTCTGGGAGTGCTCCCCTCTGCTGGAGGGCCCAGGTCCCCTTCTCCGATCCAGCTGGCCTCATGCCAAGGTGTTCTTGCACTGAACTAAGCACTAGCAAAGAGACGGGGGCTGTAGGCCCAGGGAGGAGAGGGGGAGGGGGGAGTGACACACAGGGAACCCGAAATGGAAAAGAAAGTTTGTGGGACCCCCAGCCATCTCTACGGAGGGGGCATTGCAACCGTTATCTACTGGGATCAGAGGCACCCAGCCCTGAAGTAGCACCCTCCCTCCCGGCACCATCAGAGAGACACACGCCTGACTTGCACATGCACCCCATCACACGCATGCACACGCCTGCCCGCTGCCTGCAGAGCGCCGGTGAGCTCCCACGGGCCCCATGGCCCAGAGAACCCTTTAGCTTTGCAATGCAAGTTCACAAACCCAAGGCACCACTTTGACAGGCCAAGCGGCTGCACAGGGGAAGGCCGGGACACCCTGCAGGCTCTGAGTGATGCCCAGTGCCCCCCAGCCGCTGGGGCAGAGCCCAGGGTCGGAGCGAGTCAGTGCCCCCTCACCCTCTGAGGAGTGCAGGCAGGCGGCTCCCCAAGGAATGGGGGAGTGGGGCTGCAGGCTGCGCTCAGCTCCTGCAGGTCCTGCCGCATGGCAGGCTGCCGCACACGCAGCATGCTGAGCTCCGCATGGGGAGGGGCTATGTACATTGCTGCCGTCCCATGGGGGCCATGGGCAGGGGTGCAGGGAAAGTGCAGTGGGTGGGGAGGGCTGGCTCCCCCAAGGGAACTGAACGGCAAACACGGCAAGGGTAGCAGCCAAAGTGGCCTTGCCGAGAGGGCTCGGCCACCGGCTGCTGCTGAGGCACCCCAGAGATCCAGCCCTGGGCGGGCCGGTGGCAGGAGGGGGCAGTGCTTGCCCTCTGGGCTGTGCTCCCCTTGCGTTGTGAGTGCGAGGGAGGAGCGTGTGAGAGCTCTCCCCCCATGCCAGGGGCTGGCTGCTGCCTGCGGCCCGGTGCTCAGTCAGGGACCTCGGGGTGCATGGGCAGCCCGCCCTCGCCCCGCCGGTACGACTCCCAGAAGGCCCGATCCAGCTGCTCCAGCTGCGAGCTCAGCGGCAGGCGGATCTCCAGGTGCATGTGCAGTGCTTCCAGCCACTGCGCCAGCCTGGGGAAGGAGGGCCTGGGGGAGAGAGGCCAGGTTAGATCCTGAGCACGAGGGGAACCCCTCCCCCAGCACGAGGGCAATCCCTCGCCCCCTGAGCACAAAGATCAGACCCTCCCCCCTAGCACCCTGAGCGCTTGGGCCAGACCCCTCCCCGCAGCACCCTGAGCATGGGGGTCAGACCCTCCCCCCGCAGCATCCTGGGACACAGGGGTCAGACCTCTCCTCACCCAGTCTGAGCTTAGCATGAGGGTCAGAGACCCCACAGCCCCCGAGGGAAAGCGCCCTCTGCAGGGGGCAGGAGCACTGGTCAATTCCCCCCTCCAGCCCAGAGTCTCTCGTTCTGTCAGCAGGGAGCAAGGCGTATGGGGCATTGCTGTGTGTGTACAGGCAGGGGGCGCTGTGCGAGGGTTTATGGGACCAGCGGCCCCTTTCCCTTCCCCACACTCACTGCCTGGGGCTGGCCAGGGCTCCCCTGCTCACCTCTTCTCAGGGTCCAGGTCGCAGCAGCGCACGGCGATGGGAAAGAAGCTCAGGGGGCAGGCAGGAGGGCAGTATCGCTCCAGGAACCCTCGCACGTTGAGGCCGAAGTCCATGGTCCTGGGCAGGTAGTCGGGGTCGGCGCTGACCCGGCCGATGATCTGGGGTTGGGGGAGCACAGGGGTTAGGAGTGGGACCCAGCACAACTCAATGGAGAGCTCCGTCCAGGCAGCATGAAGCCACCTAGCGCTGCAGGGACACCCGGACACAGGAACTGGGGGGCTGGGCCAGGCGCAGAAGGGGGTGGGGGCAGGGCTGAGGGGATGCACAGCAGCTCCGAGCCCCCGCGGGGGAAGACACTTGCCTCGCACAAGAGAATGCCAAACGAGAAGATGTCGACTTTCTCATCGTAGCTCCTGCCTGCAGGGAGAGAGGAGACGGGTCAGCCCCCACCAGGCCCTGCTTCCCCCTGCCCCTTACACTGCCCTCCGGTGGCGTGAGGACAGGCAGGCCCAGCACTGCCAGGTCATGGATGTGCCCCCCGGCTGCAGACGCCCACGATGCCCTGGCTGCCCTGGGTCTGGCGCTCCCAACCGTGCCCCAGCCTCTCCGCTTACCATTGATCATCTCCGGGGCCATCCAGTAGGGGTTCCCCACCACCGTGTAGCGCTTCTTCCGGTCCGGTTTCTTCAGGTTCTTCAGCTGCTCAGGCTGGTTCTTTTCATCCACCATGAGCCGGGCCAGCCCGAAGTCGGCCACCACCACACTCCTGTTCTGAGCAGGAGAGACGGGCACAGGTCACCGGGGGCCGGCAGAGGCCAAGGCAGCTGCTTGCAGCCACTCATGGTAGGAGAACCACACAGCGCCGAGGCTGGAGTCAGCCCCTGCCGCACACCAGCCTGGGCCTTCTCAGCCACGGCTGCCGGCTGGCTGCCCGGCTCCCAGCCAGGCCCAGGGCTCTGTGCGGAGGCCAAGATGGGACCTGGGCCTGGCTCAGCAAACAGCAGCACTTACCTCCCGCACCAGGCAGTTGTGAGAGTTGAGATCACGATGGATGATGTTCATCGAGTGCAGATAGTCCTGGGGGAGCAAGGACCGAGGTCAGAACGGCACCAACTCACTGCACCCTCCTACATGGGGACAGCACGCTGGCACTCAACCCTGCTTATGGCACCCCGGCCTGTACATGTACAGCAACACCCCATAAACACCCGCACAGTGCCCCCGCTGTACATGTACAGCAACACCCCATAAACACCCGCACAGTGCCCCCGCTGTACATGTACAGCAACACCCCATAAACACCCGCACAGTGCCCCCGCTGTACATGTACAGCAACACCCCCATAAACACCCACACAGCACCCCGGCCTGTACATGTACAACAACAACCCCATAAACACCCGCACAGCGCCCCGGCCTGTACATGTACAGCAACACCCCCATAAACACCCACACAGCACCCCCAACTGTACATGTACAGCAACACCCCATAAACACCCGCACAGTGCCCCCGCTGTACATGTACAGCAACACCCCATAAACACCCGCACAGTGCCCCCGCTGTACATGTACAGCAACACCCCCATAAACACCCACACAGCGCCCCCGCTGTACATGTACAGCAACAACCCCATAAACACCCGCACAGCGCCCCCAACTGTACATGTACAGCAACACCCCCATAAACACCCGCACAGAGCCCCCAACTGTACCAGCACAGCAACAGCCCCATAAACACCTGCACAGTGCCCCCACCTGTACATGCACAGCAACACTCCCCTAAACACCCACACACCCCCCAGCCTGTATATGCACACCAACGCCCCCATAAACACCTGCACAGTGCCCCCACCTCTACATACACAGCTATGCCCCCAGAAACACACACACACCACCCCGGCCTGCACTCCCCATAAATACCCATACAGTGCCCCCACCCATACATGTACAGCAACGCTCCCATAAACACCCGCACAGTGCCCCTCCCTGTACATGCACAGCCACACCCCCATAAACACCTGCACAGCGCCCCCGCCTGTACATGTACAGCAACGCCCCCCTAAACACCCACACAGCGCCTCCACCTGTACATGTGCAGCAACAACCCCATAAACACCCACACAGCGCCTCCACCTGTACATGTACAGCAACAACCCCATAAACACCCGCACAGCGCCCCGGCCTGTACATGTACAGCAACGCCCCCATAAACACCCACACAGCACCCCCGCCTGTACATGTACAGCAACACCCCCATAAACACCCACACAGCACCCTCACCTGTACATGTACAGCAACACCCCCCTAAACACCAGCACAGCGCCCCCTCCTGTACAAGCACAGCAACTCCCCCATAAACCCCCGCACAGCGCCCCGGCCTGTATGTGCACAGCAATGCCCTCATAAACACCCATACTATGCCTGCCTGTACATGTACAGCATCTATAGACTAACACTGAGCTCCCGACTGTTCCCCTGAGTGGTGCAAGTAGAAATCGTTTCTTGCCGGTATGCTGCACTCATGGGAGGGACACAAAGGGGGGGGCATGTGACGTTCCCACGTGACTCCTCCCCACCCCGTCCCAAGCCTGAGGCCCCTGCACTCTCCCGTCCCCTCCCCATGATCCACATCCATCCCACATTACCTGCGGGGGGGCTCTGTCCTCTTCCTGCTGCACCGGAGACTCCAGGCCGGAGGACTCAGGAGAGGCAGCTGCGTGGAAGGGCTGGGGGCCGGGCTGGGAGTGGTACAGCCGCACCAGAGGAGCTGCCGGCGTTCTGTTCATTTCCCCACTGGACACCGCAGCAAGGAAAGGAGCAGAGCGCCGACAGCTCCCGCCCCCCAGCCCCGGTCCTCCGGCGGGGCTGCTATACAGACAGAGGAGACACCGCCCCATGGAAGGGCTGGGGGCAGGCTCCTCCTCGGGCTATACCAGCTATAAATATCTTACTGGTATGGCGGACCGGACCGGACCACCGTACTGGCCCCACTGGTTCCCCTGCATGCATTCCCTCGGGTACCTTTGTTTGGAGTGTCCCATTGCCCCCACCAGTGAGCCACACAGCAAACCCTCCCACAGCAACTCAACCCATGGGCACCACCTCTGCTGAGACCCCACACTCACCATGCCAGACGCAATGTCCTTGGCAAAGCTCACGCGCTGGCTCCATGGGTACTGGCTGTCCTGCGGGCGGAAGGGCTCCATTAGTGACAGGAGAGGGAAGGGTGCTGGCCTGCATGCCCCGTCCTGGAGCAGGCCCTGGGCCATGGCTCAGAGCCTGCCCAGAAGCGCTCAGCAACGGCTTGCACGGGCACAGCCCAGCCAGCCCTGCCCCAGGGGAGCCCCGGCCATCGCACGGGCACAGCCCAGCCAGCCCTGCCCCAGGGGAGCCCCGGCCATCGCACGGGCACAGCCCAGCCAGCCCTGCCCCGGGGGAGCCCTGGTCATCGTCCGCACGGGCACAGCCCAGCCAGCCCTGCCCCAGGGGAGCCCCGGCCATCGTCTGCATGGGCACAGCCCAGCCAGCCCTGCCCCAGGGGAGCCCCGGCCATCGTCCGCACGGGCACAGCCCAGCCAGCCCTGCCCCAGGGGAGCCCCGGCCATCGTCCGCACGGGCACAGCCCAGCCAGCCCTGCCCCGGGGGAGCCCCGGCCATCGTCCGCACGGGCACAGCCCAGCCAGCCCTGCCCCAGGGGAGCCCTGGCCATCGTCTGCACGGGCACAGCCCAGCCAGCCCTGCCCCGGGGGAGCCCCGGCCATCGCACGGGCACAGCCCAGCCAGCCCTGCCCCGGCCATCGTCTGCACGGGCACAGCCCAGCCAGCCCTGCCCCGGGGGAGCCCCGGCCATCGTCCGCACGGGCACAGCCCAGCCAGCCCTGCCCCAGGGGAGCCCTGGCCATCGTCTGCACGGGCACAGCCCAGCCAGCCCTGCCCCGGGGGAGCCCCGGCCATCGTCTGCACGGGCACAGCCCAGCCAGCCCTGCCCCAGGGGAGCCCTGGCCATCGTCCGCACGGGCACAGCCCAGCCAGCCCTGCCCCAGGGGAGCCCCGGCCATCGTCCGCACGGGCACAGCCCAGCCAGCCCTGCCCCAGGGGAGCCCCGGCCATCGTCCGCACGGGCACAGCCCAGCCAGCCCTGCCCCAGGGGAGCCCCGGCCATCGTCCGCACGGGCACAGCCCAGCCAGCCCTGCCCCAGGGGAGCCCCGGCCATCGTCTGCACGGGCACAGCCCAGCCAGCCCTGCCCCAGGGGAGCCCCGGCCATCGCACGGGCACAGCCCAGCCAGCCCTGCCCCAGGGGAGCCCCGGCCATCGTCCGCACGGGCACAGCCCAGCCAGCCCTGCCCCAGGGGAGCCCCGGCCATCGTCCGCACGGGCACAGCCCAGCCAGCCCTGCCCCAGGGGAGCCCCGGCCATCGTCTGCACGGGCACAGCCCAGCCAGCCCTGCCCCAGGGGAGCCCCGGCCATCGCACGGGCACAGCCCAGCCAGCCCTGCCCCAGGGGAGCCCTGGCCATCGCACGGGCACAGCCCAGCCAGCCCTGCCCCGGGGGAGCCCTGGCCATCGTCCGCACGGGCACAGCCCAGCCAGCCCTGCCCCAGGGGAGCCCCGGCCATCGTCCGATGGGCACAGCCCAGCCAGCCCTGCCCCAGGGGAGCCCTGGCCATCGTCTGCACGGGCACAGCCCAGCCAGCCCTGCCCCGGGGGAGCCCTGGCCATCGCACGGGCACAGCCCAGCCAGCCCTGCCCCGGGGGAGCCCTGGCCATCGCACGGGCACAGCCCAGCCAGCCCTGCCCCGGGGGAGCCCTGGCCATCGCACGGGCACAGCCCAGCCAGCCCTGCCCCAGGGGAGCCCCAGCCATCGTCTGCATGGGCACAGCCCAGCCAGCCCTGCCCAGGGGAGCCCCGGCCATCGTCTGCATGGGCACAGCCCAGCCAGCCCTGCCCCGGGGGAGCCCCGGCCATTGTCCGATGGGCACAGCCCAGCCAGCCCTGCCCCAGGGGAGCCCTGGCCATCGTCTGCACGGGCACAGCCCAGCCAGCCCTGCCCCGGGGGAGCCCTGGCCATCGCACGGGCACAGCCCAGCCAGCCCTGCCCCAGGGGAGCCCCGGCCATCGTCCGCACGGGCACAGCCCAGCCAGCCCTGCCCCAGGGGAGCCCCGGCCATCGTCCGCACGGGCACAGCCCAGCCAGCCCTGCCCCGGGGGAGCCCCGGCCATCGCACGGGCACAGCCCAGCCAGCCCTGCCCCGGGGGAGCCCTGGTCATCGCACGGGCACAGCCCAGCCAGCCCTGCCCCGGGGGAGCCCTGGTCATCGCACGGGCACAGCCCAGCCAGCCCTGCCCCGGGGGAGCCCTGGTCATCGCACGGGCACAGCCCAGCCAGCCCTGCCCCAGGGGAGCCCTGGCCATCGTCTGCACGGGCACAGCCCAGCCAGCCCTGCCCCGGGGGAGCCCCGGCCATCGTCTTCACGGGCACAGCCCAGCCAGCCCTGCCCCGGGGGAGCCCCGGCCATCGTCCGCACGGGCACAGCCCAGCCAGCCCTGCCCCGGGGGAGCCCTGGCCATCGTCCGCACGGTCACAGCTCAGCCAGCCCTGCCCCAGGGGAGCCCCGGCCATCGTCCGCACGGGCACAGCCCAGCCAGCCCTGCCCCAGGGGAGCCCTGGCCATCGTCCGCACGGGCACAGCCCAGCCAGCCCTGCCCCAGGGGAGCCCTGGCCATCGTCCGCACGGGCACAGCCTAGCCAGCCCTGCCCCAGGGGAGCCCTGGCCATCGTCCGCACGGGCACAGCCCAGCCAGCCCTGCCCCGGGGGAGCCCCGGCCATCGTCTGCACGGGCACAGCCCAGCCAGCCCTGCCCCGGGGGAGCCCCGGCCATCGTCTGCACGGGCACAGCCCAGCCAGCCCTGCCCCGGGGGAGCCCCGGCCATCGTCTGCACGGGCACAGCCCAGCCAGCCCTGCCCCAGGGGAGCCCTGGCCATTGCACGGGCACAGCCCAGCCAGCCCTGCCCCAGGGGAGCCCTGGCCATTGCACGGGCACAGCCCAGCCAGCCCTGCCCAGGAGAGCCCCGGCCATCGTCTGCACGGGCACAGCCCAGCCAGCCCTGCCCCGGGGGAGCCCTGGCCATCGTCTGCACGGGCACAGCCCAGCCAGCCCTGCTCCGGGGGAGCCTTGGCCATCGTCTGCACGGGCACAGCCCAGCCAGCCCTGCCCCAGGAGAGCCCCGGCCATCGTCTGCACGGGCACAGCCCAGCCAGCCCTGCCCCGGGGGAGCCCTGGCCATCGTCTGCACGGGCACAGCCCAGCCAGCCCTGCCCCAGGGGAGCCCCGGCCATCGTCTGCATGGGCACAGCCCAGCCAGCCCTGCCCCGGGGGAGCCCTGGCCATCGTCTGCATGGGCACAGCCCAGCCAGCCCTGCCCCAGGGGAGCCCCGGCCATCGTCTGCATGGGCACAGCCCAGCCAGCCCTGCCCCGGGGGAGCCCTGGCCATCGTCTGCATGGGCACAGCCCAGCCAGCCCTGCCCCAGGGGAGCCCCGGCCATCGTCTGCATGGGCACAGCCCAGCCAGCCCTGCCCCAGGGGAGCCCTGGCCATCGTCTGCACGGGCACAGCCCAGCCAGCCCTGCCCCGGGGGAGCCCTGGCCATCGTCTGCACGGGCACAAAGACGCTCAAAGACGTACGTTCTACCAACAGTGTCATAATGTCCAAGATTTCTCATGTCCAACCCCCGAGTTGTGGCTGGAGCTCTAGGCCGGGGCAGCTCCCCTGCTCACCATGCTCTTTATGATGCCTCGTAGGGTCCCCCCCTTGATGTATTCTGTGATGAAATTCAACCTCTTGTCCTTGTACAGCACCCCGATAAACTTCAGCACATTGGGGTGCTCTAGGCACCGCATCACTTTCACCTATGGGAGCCAAAGCAACATGGTTATCGTTTCATGGATCCCAAGGCCAGCAGGGTCACTGAGGCCATCTAGTCTGACCCCTGTAGAGCACAAGCCGGAGACCTGCCCCACAGTTATTCCTAGAGCAATGGCCCATCTTGATTTAAAATAGAATCCATCACAACCCTTATCAGTTGTTCCAAGAGTTAATTACTCTGACTGTTAAAAAAACTCAATTATTTCTAACCTACCCCTGTCCAGTTTCAGCTTCCAGCCATTGGGTCTTGTTAGACCTTCGTCTGCTAGACTGAAGAGCCAAATTTCTGTTCCCCAGGTAGGTTCTTCCAGACTGAGATCAGCTCACCCCTTCACCTTCTCTTTCTTAGGCTAAACTGATCAAGCTGCTTGAGTCAATCACTATCAGGCAGGTTTCTAATCCTCTAATCATTCTTGTGGCTTTTCTCCGAACCTTCTCCAATTTACCAACATCCTTTATGAACTGCGGGCACCAGCACTGGACACAGGATTCCAGCAGTGGTCGCACCAGTGCCAGATACAGAGGAAAAATAACCTCCCTGCTCCTACTCGAGATTCCCGTTTATGCATCCCAAGATCACATTAACCCTTTTGGCCACAGCATTGCACTGGGAGCTCCTGTTCAGCTGATTATCCACCACGACCTGCACATCTTTTTCAGAGTCCCTGCTTCCAAGGGCAGTGTGGCTGACTCTCTTTGTTCCATAGACATTTACATTTAGCTGTATTAAAAACACACATTGTTTGCTTGTGCCCAGTTTACCAAGTGATCCAGATCTCTCTGAATCAGTGACCTGTCCTCTTCGTTATTTACCATCCCCCAAGTCTTCTGTCATCTGCAAACTTTAGCAGTGATGGGTTTGTGTTCTCTTCCAGGTCATTGATAAAAAAGGTTACATAGCCTAGGGCCCAGAACAGATCCCTGCAGGACCCCACTAGAAACGCTCCCACTCAATGACAATTCCCTGTTTACAATTACATTTTGCGATGGGGTCACAAAGTGAGTAGCCTAACATGGCGCTGCTGCCTGTTGGCCAGCCTTGGCTGCCTGGCCAAACCGCTGAGAGCCCATGGGGGCAGGGACGGAGTCTGAGAAAGGGCCCTTCCCCTGCCCCCACTGGGCTGGGTCCCCTCAGAGTCATAGAAATGTCGGGCTGGAAGGGACCTCAAGAGGTCACCTAGTCCAGTCCCCTGTACTGAGGCAGGACTAAGGATTGTCTGACTCTGACCATCCCCAGGATTTGTCTAACCTGTTCTTAGAACCTCCAGTGACAGGGATTCCACAACCCTCCTTGGCAATTTGTTCCAGTGCTTAACCACCCTGACAGTTACAAAGCTCTAATGTCCAACCTAAACCTCCCTTGCTGCATTTTAAGCCCATTGCTTCTTGTCCTGTCCTCAGTGGCTAAGGAGAACAATTTATCACCCTCCTCCTTGTAACAACGTTTAACGTATTTGAAAACTGTTATCATGTCCCCTCCCAGTCTTCTCTTCTGCAGACTAAACAAACCCGATTTTTTCAATAGTAATAAAGTAATAATTGGAGATATACCAATCTCCTAGAACTGGAAGGGACCTTGAAAGGTCATCAAGTCCAGCCCCCTGCCTTCACTAGCAGGACCAATTTTCGCCCCAGATCCCTAAGTGGCCCCCTCAAGGATTGAACTCACACCCCTGGGTTTGACAAGCCAATGCTCAAACCACTGAGCTATCCCTCCCCCCTTTCCTCATAGGTCATGTTTTCTAGACCTTTCATCATTTGTGTTGCTCTTCTCTGGACTTTCTCGAATTTGTACACATCTTTCCCGACGCATGGTGCTCAGAACCAGACACAATACTCCAGCTGAGTAACAGTGCTGAGTAGAGAGGAAGAATTACTTCTCGTGTCTTGCTTACAACACTCCTGTTAATACAGCCCACAATGATTTTTTGCAACAGTGTTACACTGTTGACTCATATTTAGCTTGTGATCCACTCTGACCCCTAGATCCCTTTCCACAGTGCTCCTTCCTAGTCAGTCATTTCCCGTTTTGTATGTGTGCAACTGATTGTTCCTTCCTAAGTGGAGTACTTTGCATTCGTCCTTATTGAATTTCATCCTATTAATTCTAGACCAGTGGTTCTCAAACTTTTGTACTGGTGACCCCTTTCAAATAGCAAGCCTCTGAGTGCGACCCCCCCCCAATTAAAAACACTTTTTATATATTTAACACCATTATAAACGCTGGATGCAAAGCGGGGTTTGGGGTGGAGGCTGACCCCCCATGTAATAACCTCGCGACCGCCGAGGAGTCCCGACCCCCAGTTTGAGAACCCCTGCTCTAGACCATTTCTCCAGTTTGCCCAGATCATTTTGAATTTTAATCCTATCCTCCAAAGCACTTGCAACCCCTCCCAGTTTGGTATCATCTGCCAACTTTATAAGTGTACTCTCTATGTCATTATCTAAATAACTGATGAAGCTATTGAATAGAACCGGACCCAGGACAGATCCCTGCGGGACCCCACTCGTTATGCCCTTCCAGCTTGACTGTGAACCACTGATAACTACTCTCTGAGTGCAGTTTTCCAGCCAGTTGTGCAACCACCTTACAGTAGGTGCATCTAGGTGTCCCTAGTTTGCTCATGAGGTCTGTTGAGACAGTATGAAAAGCCTTCTTGCAGCCTTGAGGAGTAGGAGAGGGACAGAGACTGGGTTGGATCAGGATCAGGGTTGAAGGACAGAGACTGTGATGGGCCAGGGTGTGTCTGGAGTGAGATCAGGGCTCAGGGACAACAAGCAGGGTGGACTCACCTCTTTGAGGAATGCCCTCTGGGTCTCCTCATCAAAGCGGATCAGTTCCTTCATGACCATCACCTCACCTGTCTCCCGGTGCGTCACCTGGCAGAGAGGGGCAGAGTGTTGGGGGAGCCGCCACATCCCCGCAGCTCCCTGCTGCAAGGAGCATTTCTCAGCAGGGTGGGGCTGCAATGGATACTGGAGTGGGGAAGGGCCCTCGCCTCTCTATGGCAGCCACTAGGAGACCCACCTCCCTGTGTGGGGGGAGAGCTATAGGATAATGGGGGGACAAGGGAGCTGAGCCCATCACACGGGTGACACTGGGAGAAGGGATAGGGATCTGCAGTGCAAACCCTAACAGTGGCCTGAGGGGTCTGGCCGCTGCTCTCCTGGGCTCTCAGCTTAGACAGTGGGGAGGGGTCCCCAGGGAGCAGGGGGTGAGAGGGGAAGCTGGGTTACCAGATGGGTGGGGGAGGGGACCAGCGGAGGCCCAAGCTGGCTGGGCGGTACCTTAATGGCCTGTCCAAAGCAGCCCTTCCCCAGCACCTCGCCGTGGATCAAGTCTGAGGGACGGAAAATGCGGTGCGTGCGGGAGACGACGCGGAGCGACTCGGAGCGGCTGATGTCCTTGCGCTGGGAGGCAGGGGAGCCCAAGGAGCTGGAGCACGGGGACTTGTCGATGCTGCAGCTCCTCCTGCAGAGCCAGGCAAAGCACACAGCAAGTCAGCTGGGCCATGGCCTCAGGGGCCCCAGGCTCTATCCCACCGGAGCTCTCACCCCCTCAACCCTTCCTTCGGCCCACCCAGCAGCACGCTGGGCATGCTTGTAGCTCTGTCCTTACATGACTGTCCTCTGGCTGACGGCGCTGGCCTCACCGCCAGGCGTGCAGACCGGCGAGCGCGGGGGGCTGTGCAGGCCGGCCAGGGGGCTGCTCTCCAGCGCCGACTCTCGGGCCACCACCTCGTGGGGGTCGTGTTCTATGGTCAGCTGGAGGAGGCGGCTGGTCTCCTGGATCAGCAGGTCAATCTGCAGGCACAGAGTGAGGGACTCAGGTCCCTGGGCAGCTGCCTGGGCCCTGCCGGCTGGCTGGGGGAGCATGGGGAGGGGACGTACCTCGTCCAGCGGAACGTGCCTGATGGGGGTGCCGTTGATCTCCAGGATACGGTCCCCAACGTGGATGGAGTTCTTCATGTCGGGGCTGATGCAGTCAGGGTCCACTCTGGGGGCAGGGCACACACAGTGCAGTGAGCTCCCGCCACACCTGCATGGGGACAGGCTCACGCAGCCCCACGTCCAGCCCCCTGGATGGAGTTCGAGGGTCTCAGGCATCCCCACCCCACACAGCGAAGAGGCTTTCAGGTTTCACCCACTGGGGGCAGAGAAGGCACCAGTGCCCCCCACCCCCCTGACCCCCTGCATACAAAATGACACCTGGTCACCCCCAGCACCACAGGCTCATGCCCCAGCCACCCCTGCAGGAGACTGGCCCAGACACCCCCAGCCCCAGTGGCTCCTGTGTCCTCCACTTGGGCGGGGCGGGGGGATTCTTCCCTGTTCTCAGGGCGGAGGGATTCTCCCCTGTTCTCAGGGCCGGAGGATTCTCCCCTGTTCTCAGGGCGGAGGGATTCTCCCCTGTTCTCAGGGCCGGAGGATTCTCCCCTGTTCTCAGGGCGGAGGGATTCTCCCCTGTTCTTGGCTGCTCAGTGGCCCCTCAGGCAAAGGGGTTGGGGGGGTGGTTTCGGTGCTGCACACACAGCTCCCATTGCAAGTGGCTCTCCCTGGGCCCCTCCTTGCTGGCACTAGACGGGATGTGAACTCCCACCCCTCAGAAGGGTGAAGCAGGGTGTGTGCATGGGGTGGGGGGCTGGAGTCAGTCTGCAGGGCTCTTTGGCCTCCTCCCCATGCACAGAGCTGTGAGAACTGGCAGAGGGGCTCCCACCGCACCAGGGAGATCTGTGCCCACTAGCCCCAAGCCTGCTACCTGTGGAGTGCTCCCCTCTCTCTGCTGGTGCTAGAGCATCGTCCCCCTCCCCCGGGGCAGATACTTACTCTCGGACCCGGACCGTGTGGGAGTGTTCTGAGCCACAGCCCTGGGAGCTGCAGTGCTGGTCAATGGACACAGAGAACCCTCGCTTCCCGTCGCTGCAGGCTGGGATGGACACCAGTGTGACAGTGTGTGGGATGCGGGCGCCCGGGGAGTCCGGCAGGATCTGCTCTATCACCGGGGTCACCACCATCTGGTAGTAGCAGTGCCCGCTGGGGAGGAGGGCAGCGGGGGGAGACAGGAGAGAAGCCATGAGCAGTTTGTTAGCAGTTTTTCTTTGCAGATGGGTTCAGGGCAAGGGGGACCCACGCGCTGGCCCATGGAGGGGAATAGCCCCTGCCAGGAGAGGCAGTGAACAGCGGGCTGGGGCTCACCCCGTGCTCCCTAACAGTGCATTTCAGTCTGTGGCGTGTCCCAAGAGGGACTCCCAGCCTGGTACCCACAGACGGTGTGAGGGGGACTCGCTGAGCACCCACTGCAACGTGCCACAGCTGGGCTATCCTCTGCCCCACCCTCACCCCTGGGTCCAGAAGGCTGCACTGGGACGTGGGCCCAAGAACAGGAGCACAGTGGGGCCATAGCAGTCCCAAGAGTTAGTGTGACAACACAGGATGGCCCAAATCAGGCCATTGGCCACTAGACCAGTACCCCCCTCCCACATGCCGGAATGGATCAGCCCATTGGCCACTAGTCCGGTACCCTCCCCCCCACCC
The DNA here is from genome assembly GCF_020497125.1 of Mauremys mutica. Classification (NCBI taxonomy): domain Eukaryota; kingdom Metazoa; phylum Chordata; order Testudines; family Geoemydidae; genus Mauremys; species Mauremys mutica. Next base: position 3,682,623 of record NC_059090.1, on the reverse strand, counting down.
GCTGGAATGGATCAGCCCATTGGCCACTAGTCCAGTACCACCACCACCACCCCCCGCCTGCTGGAATGGATCAGCCCACTGGCCACTAGTTCGGTACCCCCTCCCCACCCGCTGGATGGATCAGACTACTGGCCACTAGTTCGGTATCCCCCCACGCGCTGGAATGGATCAGCCCATTGGCCACTAGTCGAGTACCTGCTGGAATCATTGCCACTGCTCTGTTTGCAGTGGGCCCCTGTGGGTGTGACTGTGCCCCTGTAGGGGGCACGATGCTGGCCCGGGTGGGAGGGGACGTGACCCCAGCCCTGGGGGCCAGGGCCCTGGGGGGAGGGGTGTGACTCCAGCCCCACATACCAGTAGAGCTTGGAGCGCTCCACGAGCGCGTAGGTGTCGCCGTCCCCGATGAACGCCCGGCAGCTGAGACAGCTGAAGCACTCTGGGTGGTATTTCTGCTCCCCAGCCACCTGTTCCGGAGATACAGAGCGTGGGCTGAGCGTGCCCACCTGGGTGCACCCCCCACCGCTCAGGGAGCAGCCGGGCGAACGCTGGGCCAAGCATCCTGCCCAATCCACTCCTGCTGTGACTGGAAGAGCCTCCTGCAGCTGGGCCTGAGCCCCACAGGCTGCTGGCCCCATGGCTGGACAGGCGCGTGGGACTGGTTCACGGGGGGTCTAGGCCAATGATGGGGCGAGGCAGGAGTTACATCCTGCATCCCTGCTCTGAACCCCAGCAGCCCGAGCTTGGGCCCCCTCATGGTGCCACTGGCAAGATCCACTTCCCTGCTGCCCTGTGCTATAGCCCATTCCTCCTCTCTGGTCCTCTGCCCGTGAGCTCCGCCCATGGACACAGGGCCCCATTCACTGGTGCCAGGTGGCTCCTTGGCACCAACATACAACACAGCAGTAAAGCCCCCTGGGAAACTCCCCCATGCAGGGGCCCTCTGGTAAGAGAGGAGCCAGCTCTGACAGCTTTGTGCCTCCTCCACAGGAACCCCAGCATCGGGGGTGCGACCGCAGCTGGAGCAGGTCTGGCCAAGGCAGAGCTTTGCCCCACTATTCCTCAACTGCATTTGGGGCACAAGGAACGGCAACCCTGGGCCCCCTCGTGGGCCTGGGCCAGGCTCTGAAGCAAGATTACCCCAAGTCCTTCTCTTCTAAGGGGTTGCACCAGGGATCCTGCCTTCCGGGCTTGGATCCCTGCTCCCTGCTGCAGGAGTCTGCCTCTCACTGGCCATGTGCTGGGAGCTCACCCCCAGCCAGGCGGAGAGGGGAGCCCACCAGGCAGGGATCTGTCTGTGAGGTGGTGTGGAGTGATGGCCTCGTGCCCTAGCAGGGAGGGGCCCGGCCCTTCTCTCCTGCTTGGGGAGCCAGAGCCAGGATCACCGGGCTCTGCTCTGGGCGCCTCAGAGAGAAAAGCCAGACAGGCTCTGGGGCTGGAGGGAGCCCACAGTGAGAGGAGATTCAGGGAGCTGGCCTAGGGACAGCACTAAGGCCCTGCAGAGCCCGAGCAGGAGGGCAGCTACTCAGCCAGGGCTCCTCAGGAATGACAGGATTAGATGTAGTCAAGGAAAACGCGCCCTGATGGCCAGGCCAAGGCTGCTGAGGGTGAGAGCTCTTCGCCCCTGACTGGACAAAGCCCTGGGAGCGGCCCTGCCCAGTGGGGACAGCCTGGATGGGACCCCAGGGGTTGCTCCCATGGCCAGGGCACTACATCCCATGGCTGGGGTGGGGCAAAGAGCCCCTCCCTGCCCTGTGCTTGTAAACAAGGGGAAGTGCCCTGGGCTGCGGCATAGTCACATGGCTGCCTCCCCAGCCCGGCCTTTCCCCGCTGTGGCAATGACAGCACTTGACTGAAGCACCCGGGGTGGGAGACGGGAAGTGCAGAGGCAGGGCTGCCCGGAAGGCACTTGCTGGCTCGGCTCCCTGCCTGGCTGGACCAGACCTCCGAACACAGCTCTTCTGGGGTGACCTGGGCGAGGACGGGCTCTCCTGGGGGGCATGCAGGACATGCACAGGCTAAGCCCTGGGGTTCGGAAAGAGATTCAAGCATGGAGGAGAGCTGCCATGGGGGAACCCCTGGGCTCAGCCTCAGAGGCCCATTCCCTGCTGGGGACCCATGGGCTCAGTCTCAGAGGCCCATTCCTGGGGGAGACACCCGGGCTCAGTCTCAGAGGCCCTGGCCCTGGGGGGACCCCTGGGCTCTGTCCCAGAGGCCCTGGCCCTGGGGGGATTCCTGGGCTCAGTCTCAGAGGCCCTGTCCGCATGTGCTGGGGTGAAGCTGTATAAACCCAGCAGGACAGTGTTCATGAACCGAAAGGCAATCAATTGGCAGGTAGTGACTGTCGGATGTAAACATCCCCTGCAGCCCAAACCCTGCGTGCTGAGCAGGCGCTGCAGCCCCAGCACGGCACTGACTAGCACAGCTGCTCGCACGGGGAAGGTTGGGAGTTTGCCAGTAAAACCTGCGCCAAATCACTCCCCACAGAGCGCCCACCAGACAAACAGAAGCGAGAGGTATCAGCCACTCTGTGCTGCCCACGCTGAGTGAGTGGGACGCAGAGTGAGTCACGGACAGGGGGGTGAGACTGCCAGCGCTGTCAGCTTGGGGCTCCCCAGGAATGGAGGACAGGAGGTTTGAGTCGCTTTTGACGTGACAGTGTCCCGGTAACTCCTGGGGCTTGGACCTCTCTCACCAGGCGTGACTCCACTGCCATCACTGGGGTCCCACCAGGGGTGCTGAAACCACGTATTTGGGTTGTTATTGCTACTTCCACCAAGGAGGTGCGGCAGCCTCCCCCAGCACCTATGGGTATCACTACTGACCCCTTGTCTGCAAAGGGGATGGATATGGCACTCGACCACGTCCCAGCTCCCTGACTAATTGCCACTTATCTGCCTCAGGCAAGAAATTTGAGGTTACAAATTTCCACCCAAAATCCAGTGACATTAGTGATATCAACAAGCCCCCCAATCCCGCCTCCAATGGCCAAGGGGCCCAGTTGCTGGAAAGCAACATCCTTCCTGGCCCTCCCCTTCACGGGCAGTGGCCGCAGCTCCCGGTCTGGCCCTTACCTGTAGCATGGTGCTGTACCAGTTCCCCTGCTGGTGCATGCGCCTGGCTTCTCCTACCATGGTGCTGGGTAAGTGTGACAGGCTCCCTGCTGTGTGTGTGACTTATTTACTCGCCCACTGCTGGAAACTACCCCCTTTCCAATGACCTCATCTCTAGCTGACACCAGCTAGCAACGCCCACATCTTCAGCTTGAGCCCCAGGTCATGTCCCACGCTGCCCTGCGGAGAAGCTGGGCTGGGAATGTCCAGTCACTGCTAGCCACAAGCCCACCGGGTTTGTGGGAATCCCCAGAACCCAAGGAGCCCTGGGCCTGAGTCTCTGCTTGCCTGCACACTGTGATAGCATTGATCTCAGTGCCGGTCTGGCTGGGCAGTGCTCCACCGGAGTAAATGACTGCACAGGGTCAGGCCTCGCACCCGGGTTGGGCTGACTGCACAGAGCCCTGCGCCCCACACTTTAAGCTGTTCCTTAGGTGCACCCGCATTCAGGCTGCTCGCAGGGGGCAACGCCTCTGCTCTGATGAATGGTACTTACCATGACCAGCCCCTTGGTGATCTGCTCCGAGCAGCCGTGGCACAGCTCCCCGAACCTGGCCCAATAGTCCTTCTTGCAGTAGAGGCGCCCATCCTTCTCGTAGTACTGGTGGGACAGCAGGGCCCCGCACTCACAGCACCTGCAGTAGCAAGAGGGCGGATCACGGACAGCAAAGCCCTTTGAAGAGCCTGCCCGTGACCTATCGGGATCCGAACGAGGGCACCATGCAAGCGTGACCCTCCCCCCCGCCCGGCCACAGGAAAGCCGCAGTACCATGGGGCTGGGCTGCTCCTGCTGCGCGCTACCTCCCCAAACGGCTGCAGGGCTGGGCTCTGGGCCCTTGCAGAGGAAAACCTGCCTGTCAGCGGCATCTGCAGCCCCAGCCCCTGATTGTGCGCCCCACAGTAGAGGACTAGCTGCTGTACTCCGGGCATGGGGGCTGCCCCAGCTAGCGCCGGCCCTCCATGCTGAGCTGCCCTCCATCCCTCCCGTATGGCCCTGCTGGTCTCTGCTCCTTGTCACGCACCCCGCACCCAGCCCAAGCTCCCCTCCCTCACACACCTGCACGAGCCACCATGTCACTGCGACCTGGCAGCTGCAGACAGGCAAGCGACCTCACAGACCTCACTCCTCACCCCCTCGCCAACCCACCCTGGCCCTGCGGCTGTCCCAGTGACTCCAGGGGAATTGCACCAGGCGTGCATTGGGTCCAGCCAGCTTTGCCTGCTCTCCAGCTCACGCAGCATCCTGCTGGCCTCTCCCAGGCCTGCTCATTTCCCCTGGGCTGACAGTGACAAGGCAGGTGGCTCAAGCTCCCTCCCAGCACAGCACGAGTTAATGCTCAGCCCCTCCTGGTCATGTCCCAGCTACACTCAACCCCTCCCCCACCCTGGGACCGGGGTGTGTCCCAGTGATGTTCAGCCCCTCCCCCATCACATAACTAGCCCCCCATGCAAAGTGAAGAGCAGACTACGTGGACGTGAGTTCAGGGCTGCAGCCTGACAGCGTCTGCGCAACTGGGAAGCTCTTGAACCCTGACCCCATCTGTGTGGGCACCTCTGAGCTGTGCCAAATGCTGATGGAGAAAGAGAGAGACTGTTGCTCCTCTGGCAGGGGGCTGCCAGCCTCCCGTGGGCTTCTGGGAGAACCGCTGTTCCAGCTCTGGTGCAGATGTATGTCTACACTGCATGTAGACACCCCCTGACCTGGGCTAAGGGGCTGTTGACTTGTGGTAAAGATGTTTGAGCTCGGGCTCTGGAATCCTCCCACCTCGCAGGGTCCTACAGCCCAGGCCCTTAGCCTGAGGCCGCGTGCCCATGTCAGTGGGCGCGGACCAGCCGCTGGTGTCTAACTGCAGTGTACACATACCCAGAGTGATCACAATCACTGCACGTCACTCTGCTGCCGGGGCGTCTCCGGGAACCTAGCACCTCTGGGTCAATGGGCAGGCTCCATAGTGGAGACGGAGCCAAAGGCTCCATGGACTAGGCTCCACAGGGGATGGCGATGGCTGGCAGACTGGGCTGTGATGGCCAGTGGTTATTGGCACTTGCAGTACCACAGCAGCCTGCTGCCTTGGGGAGAGACCCGGTTCTACCGCTCTGGAAAAAGCCATCACCATCCTGCACCCTGTGTGCGGGGAGAGGCTGCAGCAGCCAGGCCATTTCCTGTCTGATCATGGCTGTTGCAGAGGGCCCCAGCAAGTGGCAATCCCCGTTCAGAGCCCTGCTTGCTGTGTGCCCGCCAGCCAGCCGACAAGGCGCTCGCCAGTCCCAGCACCAGTGGCGAGGGGACTCCCAGCTGCCTGGTCCCACACAGACTGTTCTCAATATAGTGATGCCCAGGTGATGCTGGCTTCCAGTTCCCTTCTCCGCCATCCCCTGCTCACCCTCGGGCTTTCGGATGTCAGGCCCCAGGCCCAGGATTCCTTGTCACGTGCAGTCTCTATGTCCGTCCCATCCCCCGGCTCCCACAGACACCCCCATCTCTAATCCCACCCCAACCCTCGGCTCACACTGACACCCCCATCTCTAATCCCACCCCAACCCCTGGCTCACACTGACACCCCCATCTCTAATCCCACCCATCCCCCTGGTTCACACTGATTCAACCCCTCCCACCAGCTCACACTGACACCCCCATCTCTAATCCCACCCCTCCCCCCAGCTCCCACAGACACCCCCATCTCTAATCCCACCCCAACCCTCGGCTCACACTGACACCCCCATCTCTAATCCCACCCCAACCCCTGGCTCACACTGACACCCCCATCTCTAATCCCACCCACCCCCCAGGTTCACACTGATTCAACCCCTCCCACCAGCTCCCACAGACACCCCCATCTCTAATCCCACCCCAACCCTCGGCTCACACTGACACCCCCATCTCTAATTCCACCCATCCCCCTGGTTCACAGATTCAACCCCATCTCTAATCCCACCCCAACCCCTGTCTCACACTGACACCCCCATCTCTAATCCCACCCATCCCCCTGGTTCACACTGATTCAACCCCTCCCACCAGCTCACACTGACACCCCCATCTCTAATCCCACCCCTCCCCCCAGCTCCCACAGACACCCCCATCTCTAATCCCACCCCTCCCCACCCGGCACACACTGACACCCCCATCTCTAGTTCCATCCCATCCCCCGGCTCCCACAGACACCCCCATCTCTAATCCCACCCCAGCCCCTGGCTCACACTGACACCCCCATCTCTAATTCCACCCATCCCCCTGGTTCACAGATTCAACCCCATCTCTAATTCCACCCCTCCCCCCGGCTCACACTGACACCCCCATCTCTAATTCCACCCCTCCCCTCGGATCACACTGACACCCCCATTTCTAATTCCACCCCTCCCCCCGGCTCACACAGACACCCCCATCTCTAATTCCACCCCTCCTCCTGGCTCACACTGACTCCCCCATCTCTAATCCCACCCATCCCCCCTGTTCACACTGATTTAACCCCTCCCACCGGCTCACACTGACACCCCCATCTCTAATCCCACCCCTCCCCACCCGGCACACACTGACACCCCCATCTCTAGTTCCATCCCATCCCCCGGCTCCCACTGACACCCCCATCTCTAATTCCACCCCTCTCCCCGGCTCCCACAGACACCCCCATCTCTAATTCCACCCCTCCCCCTGGCTCACACTGACACCCCCATCTCTAATCCCACCCCTCTCCCTGGCTCACACTGACACCCCCATGTCTAATCCCACCCTTCCCCCCCCAGCTCACACTGACACTCCCATCTCTAGTTCCATCCTGTCCCCCGGCTCCCACAGACACCCCCATCTCTAATCCCAACCCAGACCCCGGTTCACACTGACACCCCCATCTCTAATCCCTCCTGCCCCCCCAGCTCACTCAGACACCCCCATCTCTAATCCCGCCCCTCCCCTGGCTCCCACACACACCCCCATCTCTAATTCCACTCCACACCCCGGCTCACACTGACACCCCCATCTCTAATCCCACCCCTACCCCTGGCTCACACTGACACCCCCATCTCTAATTGCATCCCACAGACACCCCAGTGACATTGCACTCTATATGATTTTATGAAAATATGTTAATGAATGTGAATATAATGTAACTGGAATATGCTTCATGCAAAAAGTCTCTTGTAAGGTATCATTACAAAGTTTATAATCCACTGAGTGTGGTCATTCTATCTGTATAAATGTACCACTCTTGTATCTGAAACTAGAAATATGAACTATAACCCTGAGGGCCTATTGTAGTTATGCAAAGTGTGGGCCATTAATGGTGGCTTGGAATGTTGATGGCTCCCATTAACCAGGACAATTGACTGTAGATGGCTCTGTTTGCTTGCAGGCCTTCCTGAGAGTCAGGCTGGGAGGAATGAAGGCTTGGGGGTCTCACAGGACATGTGACCACGTCACCTGGTCCTGGAATCCATCTTAAACCTGGTGTTTTTCCATTTAGAAGAGGGGGCGGGGACCCAGAGAGACAAAAGATTCCCGCTATATAAGGAGGTGGGACAGAACAAAGGGGGGGGCAGTCATGAGACATCCCCGAGCTACCACCTGAGCTGGAACAAGGGCTGTACCAGGGGAAAGGATTGGGCCCAGACTAGGAAGGCGTCCAGTCTGTGAAAGAAACTTATGGAAACATCTCTGAGGGTGAGATTTTATCTGTTTATTTGGGGTTTGGATCCCCTCTCACACAGACACCCCCATCTCTAGTTCCACCCCTCCCCCATCTCACAGACACCCCCATCTCTAGTTCCATCCCATCCCCCGGCTCACACAGACACCCCCATCTCTAGTTCCACCCCTCCCCCCTATTCACACAGACACCCCCATCTCTATTTCCACACCTCCCCTCAGCTCACACTGACACCCCCATCTCTAGTTCCATCCCCCTCCCCTGGCTCACACTGACACCTCCATCTCTAATTCCACTCCTCCCCCATTCACACAGACACCCCCATCTCTAGTTCCATCCCACCCCCCGGCTCACACAGACACCTCCATCTCTAGTTCCATCCCACCCCCCGGCTCACACAGACACCCCCATCTCTAGTTCCACCCCTCCCCCCTATTCACACAGACACCCCCATCTCTAGTTCCATCCCATCCCCCGGCTCACACAGACACCCCCATCTCTAGTTCCACCCCTCCCCCCTATTCACACAGACACCCCCATCTCTATTTCCACACCTCCCCGCCGCTCACACTGACACCCCCATCTCTAGTTCCACCCCTCCCCCCCATTCACACAGACACCTCCATCTCTAGTTCCATCCCACCCCCCGGCTCACACAGACACCCCCATCTCTAATTCAGTCCAGGCTCTGCAGTTCACGTAGCCTCCCCTGGTGTCTAATTGTGGCTGAGCTCTGTAGTTCGGGTGACCACTATTGGTCTCTAATAGCGTCCCAGATTGGTAGCTCGGGTAGCCACTGCTGGTCTCTAACTGTGTCCTGTCTGCATTGCCTGCAGATCCTCCGCTAATTCCAGCCGGGCGCCATGGCTGAGGGAGCCCTCCCTCGGAGATAAGTTCCCAGTGTGGTAACGCTGTGGGGCACTGGGAAGGCACTGGCTGTGTTTGGGTCACTACTTGCTCTTGATTTCTCCTGGTGTGGGGAGAAGAGGAAGCAGTGTCACAGAATCACATCCTGTTGCATGCGGGCCGCAATGCAGCAATCGATTTGTGCACATCATGTGCTGTCCAGCCACAGCCTGGGACCTGCCCCAGAGGGAAGTGGGGCCACAGCACGACAGCATCTCTCGTGTTAGCTGTACTTGGAGCTGGGAGCCCAGGCTGGTGCACGGGTTTGGCAGGTGGGCCAAGTGACCCACATCTGTGCCATCTCCCCCAGCCAATCAGTCCCAATTAGCTGCAGAGTAAGGGTGGTGAATGGTTGAGTTACCTACCTACCTATGGGTTTAGCTACAGATGGGGTGTCTGTGTGAGCAGGTGATGGAGGAGAAGGGAACTGGATAGCAGTCTTGTGACCCCATTGGCCAGGATGCCACCCCCCAAGAGCCGCAGCTGTGCGAGCGAAATCCTGGGGTAGACAGCACTCGCTGGATGGAAGAATTCTTCTGTCAACCTAGCCGCTGCCTCTCCGGGCGGTGGCACGGGAGAACTCCTCCTATCCACATAAAGCACTCCACTGTGCCGCTGCAGCATTGTCAGTGCAGACACGCCCTCGCCGTGCCTCGCTGTATGTCGCACAGCTGGAACTTGTAAGGTACCAATGCCTGCGAACTGGATGGTAACATACTGTGGATCTCAGGGGTGACTGAACCTGGTGACAGTCTGAACAAAAAGAGCCTTCAATCATGCTTGTAGCTATTTCCACGGCTTCACGCTGACTCAACCGACATTCCAGGCGTCAGAGTAACACACAGACAGGTAATAGGCCTGGAATCTCAGGCCTGGGCTACACTAGAATTTACATCCGTGTGAAAATATCCACACCCCCGAGAGACAGTCATATCACCTGAGCCTGGTACAGACAGCGTTAGGTAGATGGCAGAATTCTTCTATGGACCTAGCTACTGCCTCTCAGGACAAAATCCTTCCTGTCAGCGTAGGGAGTGTCTACACTGAAGCTCGGCAGCTGCACCGCTGTCGTATGTGAAGTGCAGAAGTAAGTGTACTCAATTTGTGGCGCAGTAGCAGCTAGGGCCCTAGTCAGGGATCAAGGCCACACTGCGCTAGGCACTGTACAAAGAGTCCCTGGCTGGTTCTCATCATTCACACTGCAGCACAGATCTGCCTGGCTCAGACTGTGCTCAGCAAGAGATACCATCACGCTGTACAAGATGCATTAAAGCATGTCTGGGCAGTGCCATCCTGCAGATGTGCTGCTCCCCCCACCCACGGCAATGTGTCCTTAGGCCTGGCACAGCGCTCTGACTCACACTGCACTCACCGTAACGGTTTCCAGCTGCTGGAGACAAGCAGAACCCTTTGCTCCCCATGAACCCCCTGTCCCGGTGGGGAGGCCCCAGCTGCTGTGCTCTGTCTACAGCTCTCCATGCCCCCACTCCCCCGCCCCGCTAGCAGGTGCTGGGCTCGCTGGAGATGTCGAGACTGCACAGCACGCATGAACGGTGCAATTCACGACAGCTCCAGATGTATCCTGCTGGAACTCGGGCTCTGGCAGGACACTGCTGTGGAGACGCTCACAGCATGGGAAGATCACTTTTTATATGCCTGGTAGAGAAGCGGCATGCAGAAAAGTGGGGAGCATGTGGCTGGGAGAACTGGGTAAGGATCATGGGGTATGGAGAGAAGTGGGCTGGAGCTGGGGCACTGGAGTGTCAGTGTGACGCTGGAGTGGGGGGCAGTATGGAGAGTGAGGGATAGGGTGGGGGGTATCAGTGTGGGACTGGAGTTTGGGGGTGTGGGGATGGAGAGTGAGGGGTGGGGGGCGGGCTGTCAGTGTGGGGATGGAGGATAGGGTCAGGCATTGGGCTGTGGGTGTCAGTGTGGGGACAGAGGTCGTGGGATGTTGGTGTGGGGCTGGAGTGGGGGTAAGGAATGGAGAATGAAGGGCAGGAGTGCTGGGGGTGTTGGTGTGGTGCTGAGGGGGGCAGGAATGGAGAGTAAAGAGCAGTGGGGCTGGGCTGTCAGTGTGGGGCTGGACGGGGGCGGAGATGGAGAGTGAGGAGTGGTGGGGGTGGGGCCCTAGTGGGGGGTGGGGTATGGAGAATGGGCGCTGAGGTGGTCGGTGTGGGGCTGGAGAGGGGGCAGGAGGGTTGGGGCTGTCGGTGTGGGGCTGGAGGGAGGTGGGATGGAGAGTGAGGAGCGGTGGGGCTGGGGCTGTCAGTGTGGAACTGGAGGAGGGGGGTGGGAGGGCTGGGGGTGTCAGTGTGGGGCTCGAGGGGGGGGTAGGCTAGAGAGTGGGGGGAGGGATAGCTCAGTGCAGGGCCGGTGCAAGGAAGTTTCACACCCTAGGCGAAACTTCCACCTTGCGCCAGCCCCCCACCCGGGGATCCCCCACCCCCCGCGGCAGCTAACCCTGCCTGGGGAGACTCCCCCCCCCCGTGGCAGCTAACCTCGCCTGGGGAGACTCCCCTCCCCCCCCCGTGGCAGCTAACCCCGCCTGGGGAGACTCCCCCCCCGCCCCCGTGGCAGCTAACCCCACCTGGGGAGACTCCGCCCCCCGCCCCCGTGGCAGCTAACCCCACCTGGGGAGACTCTCCCCCCCCCCCGCGGCAGCTAACCCCGCCTGGGGAGACTCCCCGCACCCCCGCCCCCGGGGCAGCTTACCCCGCCTGGGGAGACTCCCCCCCCCGCCCCCGTGGCAGCTAACCCCACCTGGGGAGACTTCTCCCCTCCCCCCCCTGTGGCAGCTAACCCCGCCTGGGGAGACTCCCGGCAGCTAACCCGGCCTGGGGAGCCCGCCCCAGCTCTCCTCCGCTGAGCACGCCGGCGCCGCTCTAATTCTCCTCCCCTGCCAGGCTTGAGCAGACTGAGAGCTGGGCTGTGTGCTCAGCGGAGGAGGCAGAGTGGAGGTGATCTGGGGTGGGGAGCGGTTCCCCTGTGCGCCCCCCCCCATTACTGCGGGTGGCCCTCCCCACGCCCTCCCCCCCAGCTCACCTCCTCTCCACCTCCTCGCCTGAGCGGGCTTTTCGGTGCCCCCAACCAGTAGGCGCCCTAGGCAGCCGCCTCGTTTGCCTAAATGGATTCAGCGGCCCTGGCTCAGTGGTTTGAGCAGTGGCCTGCTAAACCCGGGTTGTGAGCTCAGTCCCTGAGGGGCCACGGAGGGATCTGGGGTTTAAAAAAAAAAAAATCTGTCTGGGTTTGGTCCTGCTTTGAGCGGGGGTGGGACTAGATCCCTCCCGAGGCCCCTTCCAGCCCTGAGAGTCTGTGAGTGAGGAGCAGTGGGCCTGGGCTGTTGGAATGGGGCTGGAGGCAGCATGAGAATGGAAAGGGAGGCGTGGGCGGGCGTGGTGGGGGTGGGCCTGTCAGTGTGGGGCTGGAGGGGGAGCGGGGACGTAGAGTGAAGAGGGGTGGGGGTAGGCCCCTAAGGGGTGCTGGGAGAATGGAGGCCATGGGCTATCAGAGGGGGCGGGAGGCAGGGATGGAGAGTGAGGAGCGGTGGGCTTGGAGAGGGAGCCGGAAGGTGAGGTGGGGTATGGGGGTGGGAAGGCTGGGGCTGTTGGGGTGGGGCAGGGATGGAGAGTGAGGAGGGCTGGGGTATGGAGAATGGGGGCTGGGGGGTCAGTGTGGAGCTGTAGGGGGTGGGGCTGGGGCTCTAGGGGGCGGTGGGGTATGGAGAAGTGGGGCTGGAGAGGGGACAAGAATGAAGATTGAGGAGCAGTGGGGCTCTAGGGTGGCAGGCATCAAGACTGTGGGCTGGAGGGCTGGGGCTTTTGGTGTGCAGTGGAAGAGGGCAGCGATGCAGAATGAGGGGTGGGGGCTCTAGTGGGAGGTGGAGTATGGGGAGGGCTGGGGCTGTCGGTGTGGGGCTGTAGGGGGCAGGGATGCAGTGAGGAGCAGTGGGGCTGTCAGTGTGGGGCTGTAGGGGGCAGGGATGCAGAGGAGCAGTGGGGCTGTACGGGGCAGGGATGCAGTGAGGAGCAGTGGGGCTGTAGGGGGCAGGGATGCAGTGAGGAGCGGTGGGGCTGTAGGGGGCAGGGATGCAGATGAGCAGTGGGGCTGTAGGGGGGGCAGGGATGCAGAGTGAGGAGCAGTGGGGCTGGGGCTGTCGGTGTGGGGCTGTAGGGGGCAGGGATGCAGTGAGGAGCAGTGGGGCTGTGGGGGGGCAGGGATGCAGAGTGAGGAGCGGTGGGGCTGTCGGTGTGGGGCTGTAGGGGGCAGGAATGCAGTGAGGCTGTAGGGGGGGCAGGGATGCAGAGTGAGGAGCGGTGGGGCTGTCGGTGTGGGGCTGCAGGGGGCAGGGATGCAGAGGAGCAGTGGGGCTGTAGGGAGTGCAGGGATGCAGATGAGCAGTGGGGCTGTAGGGGGCAGGGATGCAGAGTGAGGAGCAGTGGGGCTGGGGCTGTCAGTGTGGGGCTGTAGGGGGCAGGGATGCAGAGTGAGGAGCAGTGGGGCTGGGGCTGTCAGTGTGGGGCTGTAGGGGGCAGGGATGCAGAGGAGCAGTGGGGCTGTAGGGAGGGGCAGGGATGCAGTGAGGAGCAGTGGGGCTGTCGGGGGGGCAGGGATGCAGAGGAGCAGTGGGGCTGTCGGGGGGGCAGGGATGCAGTGAGGAGCAGTGGGGCTGTAGGGGGGCAGGGATGCAGATGAGCAGTGGGGCTGTAGGGGGCAGGGATGCAGAGTGAGGAGCAGTGGGGCTGGGGCTGTCAGTGTGGGGCTGTAGGGGGCAGGGATGCAGAGGAGCAGTGGGGCTGTAGGGAGGGGCAGGGATGCAGTGAGGAGCAGTGGGGCTGTCGGGGGGGGCAGGGATGCAGAGGAGCAGTGGGGCTGTCGGGGGGGGCAGGGATGCAGTGAGGAGCAGTGGGGCTGTAGGGGGCAGGGATGCAGTGAGGAGCAGTGGGGCTGTCGGTGGGGGCAGGGATGCAGATGAGCAGTGGGGCTGTAGGGGGCAGGGATGCAGAGTGATGAGCAGTGGGGCTGGGGCTGTCAGTGTGGGGCTGTAGGGGGCAGGGATGCAGTGAGGAGCAGTGGGGCTGTCGGTGTGGGGCTGTAGGGGGCAGGGATGCAGAGGAGCAGTGGGGCTGTCGGGGGGGCAGGGATGCAGAGTAAGGAGCAGTGGGGCTGGGGCTGTCGGTGTGGGGCTGTAGGGGGCAGGGATGCAGTGAGAAGCAGTGGGGCTGTAGGGGGGCAGGTATGAAGAGTGAGGAGCGGTGGGGCTGTTGGTGTGGGGCTGTAGGGGGCAGGGATGCAGTGAGGAGCAGTGGGGCTGTAGGGGGGGCAGGGATGCAGATGAGCAGTGGGGCTGTAGGGGGCAGGGATGCAGAGTGAGGAGCAGTGGGGCTGGGGCTGTCAGTGTGGGGCTGTAGGGGGCAGGGATGCAGTGAGGAGCAGTGGGGCTGTAGGGAGAGGCAGGGATGCAGTGAGGAGCAGTGGGGCTGTAGGGGGGGCAGGGATGCAGATGAGCAGTGGGGCTGTAGGGGGCAGGGATGCAGAGTGAGGAGCAGTGGGGCTGGGGCTGTCAGTGTGGGGCTGTAGGGGGCAGGGATGCAGTGAGGAGCAATGGGGCTGTAGGGAGGGGCAGGGATGCAGTGAGGAGCAGTGGGGCTGTCGGTGGGGGCAGGGATGCAGAGGAGCAGTGGGGCTGTAGGGGGCAGGGATGCAGTGAGGAGCGGTGGGGCTGTAGGGGGGGCAGGGATGCAGATGAGCAAAGGGGCTGTAGGGGGCAGGGATGCAGAGTGAGGAGCAGTGGGGCTGGGGCTGTCAGTGTGGGGCTGTAGGGGGCAGGGATGCAGTGAGGAGCAGTGGGGCTGTCGGTGGGGGCAGGGATGCAGAGGAGCAGAGGGGCTGTAGGGGGGGCAGGGATGCAGTGAGGAGCAGTGGGGCTGTAGGGGGGGCAGGGATGCAGATGAGCGGTGGGGCTGTAGGGGGCAGGGATGCAGAGTGAGGAGCAGTGGGGCTGGGGCTGTCAGTGTGGGGCTGTAGGGGGCAGGGATGCAGAGGAGCAGTGGGGCTGTAGGGAGGGGCAGGGATGCAGTGAGGAGCAGTGGGGCTGGGGCTGTCGGTGTGGGGCTGTAGGGGGCAGGGATGCAGAGGAGCAGTGGGGCTGTAGGGAGGGGCAGGGATGCAGTGAGGAGCAGTGGGGCTGGGGCTGTCGGTGTGGGGCTGTAGGGGGCAGGGATGCAGAGGAGCAGTGGGGCTGTAGGGGGGGCAGGGATGCAGTGAGGAGCGGTGGGGCTGTAGGGGGGCAGGGATGCAGTGAGGAGCGGTGGGGCTGTAAGGGGGGCAGGGATGCAGAGGAGCAGTGGGGCTGTAGGGGGCAGGGATGCAGAGTGAGGAGCAGTGGGGCTGGGGCTGTCAGTGTGGGGCTGTAGGGGGGGCAGGGATGCAGTGAGGAGCGGTGGGGCTGCGCTCGCTTCTGCAGCCTCCTTTCTCCCCGTTCTGCCGGCACGTGGGTCGCATGTCAATCAGCGATGATGTCATTCCCCCGGCAGCCCCATTACGTCACCCCAGCCGGGAAGCCGCCCTCCGATTGCTTGAGTCAAACTCTCCCGGGTGGACGCTGACCAATGAGGACGCGCGTCCGGGCGCAACCCAGCTGCGTTAACCTCCGCAGTGCTGGCGTGGGAGCGGCCCTGCTCGCTGCACTGGGGGCTGCTGACGGTGCCCTGGGCACAGCCCCACCCTGCGGGTGGGTCACGCTCTCACCAGCCGCCCTGGCCCTGGCCCTGGCGGAAGGGTGCGGACCCGGTGCAGCAGTGTTCTGGGTGCCCTGCACCTGGGCTAGGACCACAGACCCTGCCTGGGGCTTGTGTGCTCCCAGACAGCCGCACACGTGTGTGCTCAGACATACAGCACCAGCGCACACACTGTGCAGATCTCAGTGGAGAACCCACTCGCTAGGCTGCAGGAAGTTCCATAGGAAGCGATGAGTAATTCCAAGACCATTGGGGGTGATCTGTGATCCTGGGAGGGGTGCAGTGGCTGGGTCACTGAACATGCTGCTTGGGCTCTCTCAGCTGAGGAGGAGGTGCAAAGACCTTTGCTCTAGTCCCGGTGCAGCTCTGCTGGAGGGTGCAGTGATGGTGAGCGCCTCAGGGCATGTCCTCTAGCCCTGCTCAGAGCAGGCAAACCCACCTGCCTGTGATCTACCCTGGCACTCCCACGGGCAGGGTGCAGTGTCCACTTGGCCCAAGTCAGATCCAGAGTAAGAACCCAGCTCACTCACCTGACTCCCCAACCCTTGCTCAGTCCAATAGACCCAGCATCCCTCCCCCACCCAGAGAAGTCACTTCCTCTCATGGTGTCTCAGGTTCCCCATCTGATAAAGGAGATAACGACACACACCCCTAGACGGCTGGTAAAGCAGCCAGCTTTGGAGCAGAGGGGTTTTCAGTTCCTCAGTGCTGGGGAGGGAGATATTTCACACAAAAAACGCCAGACTTTTTACCAAGTGCATAACAAGGTACCAAATGCTGCAACGCACCGAAAGGCCAGTTCCCTCCAGGCGCAGCCCCCAGAAGGTTATCGGAATCTCACCATCACCCCCACCCTGCTCAGCTCCTCCACCTCCCACAGCTGGTGTGGTGTCAGCTGCCGGCTAACTGGGCGAGTGCAGGAGAAGCAGTGAGCAGGCTGTGAGGAGAGAGATGTGGGGGCAGCTGGGGGGAGGGAAGGGGACATTTCCTGCCACGGTTTCTATTTCCTCCGCAGTGTGTCTCCAGGCACACTCCTTTCCCTTGGGATTGCTCCCTTCCCTCTATCCATGTCTTGGGCTGGGACCCCAGGGTGCTGTCCGGACTCCACCACAAACCGTCCCACGCTGAGGCCCCAAGCCCATGGTGATGCAGTGCCCCTAGCCACAGCAGAGGCTCAGGTGCGAGCCAGAGCAGCCCCACACACTTACTTGGCTCCAGCACTCAGGAAGCAGCTCTTCTTGAGCACAGCAGTCAGCATCCTCCGAACCAGAACGAGTCCGGGGCCGTGCGGGCCGCGCCTCAGTGAGCAGCTGGGGTGGTGGGGCCCTGCACTCAGCCAGGGGGCACCTCCCCCAGCTAGCCAGGGAGGCCCTGCACACACTTCTGTGGCTTCTAATTCCTACAGACACTTCAAAGAGCTGGAAGCATTAAGTGAGAGGGAGAGGAGGGACCAGGAACCCATGACATCATCCCCTCCTCCCCAGCCTGCTCCCCACAGCTCTGGCCTCAGTGACTCAGGGAGAGACACTAGCTCTCACTTCCCCCCACCCCCAGACCACAGCCAGCAGCCTGAGGAGGAAAGGAAACCAGAGTTGTAATCACACAGGGACGGCGCTTCCTCAGTGACAGCCAGCAGCCTGCCCTGCATCAGCCATTGCTGCGCCTCCCCTGGGCTGGCTCCTCATGGGGACTCACAGGCCTCCCCTCCGTAGGGCTGTGCAATGGCACTGCTGGCACACTCCTGCAAACACACCACCAGCCAACCCACTTGGCACCCCCACTGTTCCATGCATAACATCAGCACCACCGTGTGTAGCTTCACTGTCCAAATGGACATGGCCCTGTTGCCACCTGTACTCGCCCTCCCACCTCTCTGCTCCCATTTGCAACAGCACTGTGCATGCACATGCCCTGCCTTCCAGCATCACAGCTCACCCCCGCCCACAAACTCGCAGTGTCCCTGCCAGTGCACCCAACCCCATTCGCGCATCCCTGCAGACGCATGCACACCCTCTGGCATGCAGATGCACAGGTGCACACCTGCCAAGTGCAGCGAGCCCTGGGGCACTCCTAGGGAACTGGGCTTTCCCAGCTCCAAAGAGCCCTGCTGCGCTGCCAGCCCTGGGAAAGGTTGCACTTGCACTGGTGCTAGCAGCGATTCAGTGGCTGGCTGCGCTGCTGTCAACAAAGCTCCAGTGCAGCTGCCAGCATTAACCACCATGCTGTCTAACCCTGCTCACAGGGGGCACCATCACAGTGCCAGCACGAGGAGGGCACCATCACGACTTCCATCCCCAACTACCTGCCCCTCCCATCAGACTGACGGAGAAACACCTGCCGACCCCCTTGCCTGGGCAGAGGGGGCTTGGCTCTGTCCTGGCGCCAGTATGCCTAGCAGACTGCCCCCCCACCCTCTGGGGACTCCAGCGCACAGGATGCGATGCACAATCCACCCCTTCCCTCTCTGGCTCAGGCTTAGCAGGCACACAGGCTAATGAGGAGCAGATGGCCCTGTTCACATGCTCTCCAGCTGCTGCTGCTATTAATGGCTGCCCAGTTGCAGTAGCGCATGGGGCTGTGGAGTGCAGAGAGCAGCCCAACTTCCCATGGAATCCAAGTCGCTCCCAGACAGGCTTCTTGCAGACACCACTGTGCCCCAGGGACAGGCCAAGGGGTCACCTTGTTCTGCATTTGTACAGCACCTAGCACAATGGGGTCCTGGGCCATCTCAGGCTGCTAGGTGCTCCGGTAACACAAACAGTAATAATAATAATGAAGGGTGCCACCCTCACACTGCCCGACAAAGCCCCCTGCTGGGAGGTGCCAGGGCAGAAATAGCAGGGCGCTCCCCCACAGCCAGCACTCCTGCCCTGCTCCCTGCAGTGCCCCCTGCTGGAAGAGGCCAGGACTGTTGCAGCTGGGAGCTCTCCCACAATCAGAACTCTGCCCCACTCCCTACAGCGCCCCTGCTGGGAGAGGCTGGGACTGCAGTAGAATAGCAGGGAGAGCCCTTCAAGCAAGCATTGGCACACAGAGTTCCAGTAAGGTTTGGGTGGGTCGAGCTGAAGGCAGGTTGCAGCGAGAATGCCAGGGAGCTGGGCACTCCCATTCTCCCAGGCTAGGGACACACTCCATGCTGTGTGCCAGGTGTCCGAGCCCTCCCTGTGGAATGACATTTATCTGTGCTGCAACCACAGACGTGAGGGGGCAGCACACCTGTGTGGCACTGACGGGCAGGCCCTTTGAGAGGAACGGCTGGTAGCCTGCAGGCTCCTAGTGACAGGGAGTGCAGGGGCCCAGCAACACCATGCTCGCACTCCGGCAGCCGCTTCACCCCAGCTGCAGCAGCAAACGCCCCTTCACTCTGGCTGGCCTGTCCGAAAACCTGGCATGCCTGGGGCGCCTGGCTCGGAGGACAGCCCTCTCTGACTGAGTGCTGGAGAGGCTTCAAGCCCCGCTCAGTGCACAGGGCTCCCACCTGCGGCCAGACCACAGGGCAGTCTGGGTGACATGACCAGTGCTGAGGGCTGGGAAGACGCCTACAGAGCAGGTGCTGAGGGGAGAGAGGAACCCAGGGAAGCAAGCAAGAAACCAAAGCAGACGGCAAGGGCCACAGGCTGCTAGGGCCCCAGCGCCCCAGCCCCAGCCTGGCTCTGCTGGGCTGTGGGGAGAGCTGCAGCCCATCCTGGGAATGCCCCACCCCAAGTCTAACGGCTGGCTGGGACCAGGGCCCTTAACCAAGGGAGTTGTGTGCCAGAGGGGCATTGTGTGTGTGTATCTGTGCAGGACACGGACTCTGTGTGTGTGTGTGTGTGTGTGTGTATCTGTGCAGGACACGGACTGTGTGTGTGTGTGTGTGTGTGTGTGTATCTGTGCAGGACACGGACTGTGTGTGTGTGTGTGTGTGTGTGTGTGTGTGTGTGTGTGTATCTGTGCAGGACACAGACTGTGTGTGTGTGTGTGTGTATCTGTGCAGGACACGGACTGTGTGTGTGTGTGTGTGTGTATCTGTGCAGGACACGGACTGTGTGTGTGTGTGTGTGTGTGTGTGTGTATCTGTGCAGGACACGGACTGTGTGTGTGTGTGTGTGTGTGTGTGTGTGTGTGTGTGTATCTCTGTGCAGGACACGGACTGTGTGTGTGTGTGTGTATCTCTGTGCAGGACACGGACTGTGTGTGTGTGTGTGTGTGTGTATCTGTGCAGGACACGGACTCTGTGTGTGTGTGTGTGTATCTGTGCAGGACACGGACTCTGTGTGTGTGTGTGTGTGTGTGTGTATCTGTGCAGGACATGGACGCGGTGTGTGTGTGTGTGTGTATCTGTGCAGGACATGGACAGTGTGTGTGTATCTGTGCAGGACATGGACGGTCTGTGTGTGTGTGTGTGTGTGTGTATCTGTGCAGGACATGGACGGTCTGTGTGTGTGTGTGTGTGTGTGCAGGACATTGTGTGTGTGTGTGTATCTGTGCATGCAGGACATTGTGTGTGTGTGTGTATCTGTGTAGGACATGGACAGTGTGTGTGTAGCTGTGCAGGACATGGACAGTGTGTGTGTGTGTGTGTGCGTGCAGGACATTGTGTGTGTGTGTGTATCTGTGCGTGCAGGACATTGTGTGTGTGTGTATCTGTGCAGGATATGGATGGTGTGTGTGTGTGTGTGTATCTGTGCAGGACATTGTGTGTGTGTGTGTGTGTGTGTGTGTATCTGTGCAGGACATGGACAGTGTGTGTGTATCTGTGCAGGACATGGACGCGGTGTGTGTGTGTGTGTGTGTGTGTGTGTGTGTGTATATCTGTGCAGGACATTGTGTGTGTGTGTGTGTGTATCTGTGCAGGACATGGACAGTGTGTGTGTATCTGTGCAGGACATGGACGGTCTGTGTGTGTGTGTGTGTGTATCTGTGCAGGACATGGACGGTCTGTGTGTGTGTGTGTGTGTATCTGTGCAGGACATGGACGGTCTGTGTGTGTGTGTATCTGTGCGTGCAGGACATTGTGTGTGTGTGTGTGTATCTGTGCGTGCAGGACATTGTGTGTGTGTGTGTGTGTATCTGTGCGTGCAGGACATTGTGTGTGTGTGTGTGTGTATCTGTGCATGCAGGACATTGTGTGTGTGTGTGTATCTGTGCAGGACATGGACGGTCTGTGTGTGTGTGTGTGTGTGTGTGTGTGTGTGTGTGCAGGACATGGACGGTCTGTGTGTGTGTGTGTGCGTGCGTGCAGGACATTGTGTGTGTGTGTGTGTATCTGTGCATGCAGGACATTGTGTGTGTGTGTGTGTGTATCTGTGCATGCAGGACATTGTGTGTGTGTGTGTGTATCTGTGCGTGCAGGACATTGTGTGTGTGTGTGTGTGTGTATCTGTGCGTGCAGGACATTGTGTGTGTGTGTGTGTATCTGTGCGTGCAGGACATTGTGTGTGTGTGTGTGTGTATCTGTGCAGGACATTGTGTGTGTGTGTGTGTGTGTATCTGTGCAGGACATGGACAGTGTGTGTGTAGCTGTGCAGGACATGGACGGTCTGTGTGTGTGTGTGTGTATCTGTGCAGGACATTGTGTGTGTGTGTGTATCTGTGCAGGACATTGTGTGTGTGTGTGTGTGTGTGTAGCTGTGCAGGACATGGACAGTGTGTGTGTAGCTGTGCAGGACATGGACAGTGTGTGTGTGTGTGTGTATCTGTGCAGGACATGGACGGTCTGTGTGTGTGTGTGTGTATCTGTGCAGGACATGGACGCGGTGTGTGTGTGTGTGTGTGTATCTGTGCAGGACATTGTGTGTGTGTGTGTATCTGTGCAGGACATGGACAGTGTGTGTGTAGCTGTGCAGGACATGGACGGTCTGTGTGTGTGTGTGTGTATCTGTGCAGGACATGGACGGTCTGTGTGTGTGTGTGTGTATCTGTGCGTGCAGGACATTGTGTGTGTGTGTATCTGTGCGTGCAGGACATTGTGTGTGTGCGTGTGCAGGACATGGACGGTCTGTGTGTGTGTGTGTGCGTGTGCAGGACATTGTGTGTGTGTGTGTGTGCGTGTGCAGGACATTGTGTGTGTGTGTGTGTGCGTGTGCAGGACATTGTGTGTGTGTGTGTGTGCGTGTGCAGGACATTGTGTGTGTGTGTGTGTCTGTGCAGGACATTGTGTGTGTGTGTGTGTGTGTGTGTCTGTGCAGGACATTGTGTGTGTGTGTGTGTCTGTGCAGGACATTGTGTGTGTCTGTGCAGGACATTGTGTGTGTGTGTGTGTGTGTGTATCTGTGCAGGATATGGATGGTGTGTGTGTGTGTGTGTGCAGGACATTGTGTGTGTGTGTGTGTGTGTGTGTGTGTGTGTGTGTCTGTGCAGGACATTGTGTGTGTGTGTGTGTGTATCTGTGCAGGACATGGACAGTCTGTGTGTGTGTGTGTGTATCTGTGCAGGACATGGACGGTCTGTGTGTGTGTGTGTGTGTATCTGTGCAGGACATGGACAGTGTGCGTGTATCTGTGCAGGACATGGACAGTCTGTGTGTGTGTGTGTGTGTGTGTGTATCTGTGCAGGACATGGACGGTCTGTGTGTGTGTGTGTGTGTGTGTATCTGTGCAGGACTGTGTGTGTGTGTGTGTGTGTGTGTATCTGTGCAGGACACGGACAGGGCGTGTGTGTGTGTATCTGTGCAGGACATGGACGGTCTGTGTGTGTGTGTGTGTGTATCTGTGCAGGACATGGACGGTCTGTGTATGTGTGTGTGTGTGTGTGTGTGTGTGCGCGTGTGCGTGCAGGACATTGTGTGTGTGTGTGTGTGTGTGTGTGTACACATGCGGCCACCTTGACCGGGAGGTGACACCAGTGTCTGTCCCTAGACTTCTAGCCTTGGCCAGTCGTGGCAGGCCCAGCGCTGGGGAGCGCAGGCAGGAGAGCTCCATGCCTGCCCCGCGTGGCTCCTACCTGAAGCAGTCGGCATGCCAGTCAGCGTTCAGGGCCTGGAGGTATTGCCCATCGTAGATACTGTGGCCACAGCTCGCACATACAGGCAGGTCGCTTCCTGCAGGGCACAGAAGAGGCACAGGCTGTTGCACCCCCAGGCGAGGGCACAGCCAGCCCCGGCAGAGCCAGTCTGGCTTGGGGAGCTCTGAGGGCCCTTCTCCCGTGGAAGCCCAGCACCTAATTTCACCTACATGCATTGAGGCAACTATGGAGAGAGACATGCGTAGCAGTGGGAGCTGGTGGTAAAGGGACAGGACAGGGCAGCAGGACTCCGGACTTAGGGGGATATAGAACATCCCTTCCCTGCTCTGTGCCTCAGTTTCCCCAATCAATGAAAGGGGAATGTGACGTAGCGACTGCCTGGCAGGCTATGCAGTAGCATGATCTGGTGGGTGTGCAGGATACGGCAAGCCTTGGTGGACTGGCACCGGAAACGGGCACTCAGTTCCACAGGCCCCTGTGCGAGAAGCACCAAAACTGCTACAGAGCAGGAACAACTAGGCCGGGCACATCCCCCCTCACACCTGAGAGCCCCCAGCCTGCCCGCCACCGGGACCCATCCCCTTCTCCACAGGGCCTGCACTGACCCTCCCCCCCTCCCACCTACCCAACACCAGGACTCACAGTAACTCTGAGCCTCCTCTCCCCATCACATGGACTCGCACTGACACTCACCCCCGCCACACACACCCCACCATCCTGTCACTGCAACACCTACTGACCCTGACTCCCCTCCCCCACTGGAACTGCAGTGACCCTGACGCCTCTCCCGCACTGGGACCCACACTAACCCTGCCCCCGGCCCCCACTGGGACCTGCATGGACTCTGATCCCCATCCCCCAGACCCACACAGGCTCTGACCCCCACCCCCACCGGGACCCACACTAACCCTGCCCCCACTGGGACCTGCATGGACTCTGATCCCCATCCCCTAGACCCACACAGGCTCTGACCCCCCCCCACCCCCACACTAACCCTGCCCCCTGCCCCCACTGGGACCTGCATGGACTCTGATCCCCATCCCCCAGACCCACACAGGCTCTGACCCCCCCATCCCCCACTGGGACCCACGCTGACCCTGCCCCCCCATCTCTGGGCCTCTGACCCGGGGGAGGCGCAGCACAAGCCAGGCCTGGCCGTGCTCTCCCAGGCGCTCCCCACTCACCTTGCCTGTACTTATTGATCCCCCACACCAGCCACAGCCAGAGCTGCCCCCTCCAGTGCCCATGGCCTCTGCTGGCAGGGCAGAGCAGGGCTGGGACAGAGTCACATCGGGGGAAGGCGCGTGGTGTCTGGCAGGGGTCAGGACCTGGCCTGGGCCAGCTTGGGGCCCTGGGGAGCGGTGGGCTCCCTGGGGGTGCCAGCACTGCCCTGCGTGCCCACGACTGCCGCTCTGTCTCCTCTGACTGGAAGAGCCAGTGCAGAGCTCGGGGAGAAAGCAGTGGAGGCCGCTGGTTGGGGGAGCCCTGCTAGCCCTGAGGGTGCATGAGTGGGTGAGGGCAGGTGGTCAGGAAGATGCTGTGAGGCAGGTGACTTGCTGTGGAGGGGAAGAGCAAAGTGCATGAGGGGGAAGGAAGGGGGAGGTGAGGATAGGATGAGGCATGTGGGGTGAGGAGGGTGAAAGCAGGACCTGGGCAGCCAGGACCGTGGGGGAGGGGAGGGCAAGCTAAGGGGGTAGGGGATGAGGTATGGAGGAGGGAGGGAGATGTGGGGTGACAAGAAGATGTGGGGCAGGTCAGCAGGCTGAGTGTGCAGGGTGTGAGTGGGCGCAGGGGGGCCCCCATGGTGAGCCAGGAACCGCTCCCCAGCTGTCGGAGAGAGGCCCCCAGGACTGAGTCCCAGACGGGCGCAGGGAGCCCGGCTCCGCGGGGGGTGGGAGCGGAATGGCTGGAAAGCGGAGCTGCAGGTGGCAGTAAGGTGATAGGCGGCATGGAGAGGGGCCATGCGCTGCTGTGGGAGGCAGGGCAGCCAGGACAAGAGGATCATCTAGGCCAGGCCAGGGTCTGCGTGGGGAGCCAGGGCCCCAGCCAAGGGGCTGTGACAGGCCACGCCCCGAAATGCTGAACCCCCAGCAGCCAGGGCCAGGGAACAGCTGGCAAACGGCATTGCAAGGGGCTGGGAGCAGGGTGACCAGATGCCCTGATTTTACGGGGACAGTCCTGATATTTGGGGCTGTGTGTTATATAGGTGCCTATTACCCCCACCCCCACTTTTCACACTTGCTGTCTGGCCAGCCTGGCTGGGAGGGTTTAGGTGACCCCCGGAGGGCCAGAGAAAGGCCCCTGAGAATAGGAGGCGCCTCCTGGCTGGAGGGGTGTGTGCAGTGAGATGGGAACCCCGAGCCCGGGGGGCGCCTCACTGCGGAGCAGCCTCTGGGGGCCCCTCGAGCCACCAGCCTGCCCGCAGGCCTCCCCTGTACCACAAAGGGCCCGGCGGGCCGGGGGCCGGGTACCCTAAGTCGCGTCCGGGGGAGCCCCCCCTGCACCTGCCCAGCGACGTGTCAGAGCCCTGGGCTCCCACCCGTCCACACCCGCTGCACCAGGGGAAGCGATTCGCTCAAGGTCACGGCGAGTCCCTGCGGGCTGCGAGCGGAACCCAGGAGTTCGGGCTCCCGGGAGCCCCTGCGCCAAGCGCTGGCCCAGGCCTCCCCCCGCGGGGGAGCCCCCGGCCGGGCAGTGGCCGGAGCGGGCCGGGCTGGGAGAGCAGCCCGGCCCCGGCTGGCGGGGCGCCCGCATCTGCAGAGGCAGCGCAGCGGCCCCAGCCCGCGCTACGAACCTTCGTCCTCTCCCATAGGCTCGTCCCTCCAGGTGCAGCAGAGGAGCATCAACCTCATCCACGCCGCCGGCTGGCCCTGGGCACGACCCGGCGCCGGGCTCCGCCGCCTGCTCCGGCTCGGGCGCGTCTGGCTCGCCGGCAGCGAAAGGGGCAGGGCTGCGATGGATGCTCCGCGGGAGCACAGGGGCTGGCCGACCGCACGGCATCCCTGGGAAAGCGGGAGCGAGAGCCGCGGCCCTGCAGGCGGGGGAGCGGGGGCAGGAGCGGGGGCAGCAGGGAGCCGGGCCGGGCCGAGTCCTGTGGCTCCCAGTGCACCCGCCTGCCTCCCATTAACCCTTACACAGCCCGGCCCCGCTCCTGGCGCTCCCAGCCGCGGTGACACTGAGCAGGGGTCCCGCTCCAGGGGGGCTCGGGGCGGCTGCAAAGGTGTCAGAAGTTGGTCCAGTAACAGATATTCCCGCCTCTCCAAGAGCCCGGGACCCACCGCTACACCAGCAGGGCCGGCTAGTGTGGGGCTGGGTCCCCTCATTGTCACTGACTGCGTGACCCTGGGTGAGTTGTTTTACCCTCCCGGGTGCACGTTCTCACCTCATTGCCAGTGTGCATTTGGATCCGGTTCCGCCCTTCTCTGCTGATTGCAGAGCCCGTTAGTCAATACTGGTTCCCCACCCCACCTAGGTCCTCACAGACTGTAATCAAGTCGCCCCTTATGTTAAATAGCTCAAGCTGCTTGAGTCTCTCACTGCAAGGCAGGTTTTCTAGTCTTCTAATCATTCTCATGGCTCTTCTCTGAACCCGCTCCATTTAGCAACATTCTTTGTGACGTCTGGACTCCAGAACTGGACTCCAGTGGATTCCAGCAGTGTCAAATACAGAGGTGAAATCCTCTCTCTGCTGCTACTTGGGATTCCCCTGTTTATAAATCTGAACATCGCATTAGCTCTTTAGGCCACAGCGTAGCACTGAGAGCTCATGTTCAGCAGATTATTCACCATGACTCCCAAGTCCGTTTCAGAGTCTCTGCTTCCCAGGATGGAGCCCACCCCGATAGTATGTCCGTCATTCTTTGTTCCTAGCGATAAACTACCTTTGCATTTAGCCGTATTAAAATGCACATTGTTTTTTTGCACCCAGCTTACCATGTGATCGACATCGCTCTGTATCAGTGACCTGTCCTCTTTGTTATTTACAACTCCCCCAATGTTTGTGACATCTGCAAACGTTATCCGCAATGATTTTATGTTCTCTTCCAGGTCATTGATAACATAGAGCCAACAACTGATCCCTATGGAACCACACTGGAATCACACCCGCTCAGTGACAATTCCCCGTTTACAGTTACATTTTGAGACAGTTTTTAATCCATTTAATGTGTGCCGTGTTAATTTTATATTGTTCTAGTTTTTTATTCATGTCATGTGGTACCAAGTGAAATGCCTGAGGTCTAAGTATATTATGTCAACACTATTCCTTCATCAAGCAACCTTGTCATCTCATGGGGAGTGAGGGACAGAAAACTTAAGTGATGGCCTAGGATCACAAGGGAGTTGGTAGCAGGATAGGGAATTGATCATAGTTTGCTGTTCAGGCCTTGGTCACCGGCTTAACCACTGGACCATCTGTTCTCTCTCTATGACCCTCCCTTTTGCTGTAACGCAGGCCAGAGAATTTCATGCAGGAATTCCTACATCCATAAGACCGGCCAGACTGGGTCAGACCGAAGGTCCATCTAGCCCAGTGTCCTGTTTTCCAACAGTGGCCAGTGCCAGGTGCTTCAGAGGGAAAGAACAGAACAGGGCAATTATTGGGTGATCCATCCCCTGTCGCTAGTGATGAGCTACCAAAATCTTAAGAACTGGTTCCCTACCGGGCCTTCAGTGGCACGTCGGCGGCGGGTCCTTCACTCGCTCCGGGTCTTCAGCGGCACGTCGGCGGCGGGTCCTTCACTCGCTCCGGGTCTTCAGCGGCACGTCGGCAGCGGGTCCTTCACTCGCTCCAGGTCTTCAGCGGCACGGCGGCAGCGGGTCCTTCATTCGCTCCGGGTCTTCAGCAGCACGGCGGCAGCGGGTCCTTCATTCGCTCCGGGTCTTCAGTGGCACGGCGGCGGCGGGTCCTTCAGTGCTGCTGAAGACCCGGAGTGAGTGAAGGACCCGCCACTGAAGTGACGCCAAAGACCCGGTAGGGAACCGCCCGGTGAGTACAAGCCCCATCTGCCTCTCAAAACAGCCTGTTCCCCCCCCCCCCCCCATGTCCTGCCCCCGACTGTCCCTCTCAGAACCAGCAACCTATCAACCCCTCCCACTCCTTGTCCCCTGACCACCTCCTCCCGAGACCCCCACCCTAACTGTCCCCTAGGACTCCACCCCCTACCCAACTTGGCCCGCTCCCTGTCCTCTGACTGCCCCGACCCCATCCACCACCACCCTGACAGACCCCCGGAACTCCCACGCCTACCCAACCTCCCCATTCCCCGTCCCCTGTCCAGTCCCCCAAAACCTCCGCCCCCTCCAACCGCTCCCTGCCCCTTATCCAACCCCTCCTCCCAGCCCCAGCCCGGCCCCCTTACCATGCTGCTCAGGGCAGCCTGTATGGATGCCGTGCAGCCCACTGGAGCTCGCAGACCCACCCCCTTACCATGCCGCTCAAAGCGGCAGGAGCTGCAAAGCTGCCAAGCAGCGGTCCAGAGCGCTGGCGGCCTGGCACGCTGAGGCTCTGCGAGAGGGGGGAAGGCAGGGGAGGGGCCAGGGAAGCCTCCTCAGCTGGGAGTTCAGAGGGGATGTGGCCCGCGGGCTGGAGTTTGTCCACCCCTTTAACAACCAGTTTGAAACTGGCTTCTAAATTTAACAACCAGTTCGCACAAACTGGTGCAAACCAGCTCCAGCTCACCACTGCCTGTCGCCCATTGCCAGCTTCTGGCAGACAGAGGCTAGGGACACCATCCCTGCCCATCCCGGCTAATAGCCACTGATGGACCTATGCTCCATGAATTTATCTAGTTCTTTTTTGAACCCTGTTGTAGTCTTGGCCTTCACAACATCTCTGGCACAATTCCACAGGTTGACTGTGTGTTGTGTGAAGAAATGCTTCCTTTTGTTTCTTTTAAACCTAATGCCTGTTAATTTCATTTGCTGACCCCTAGTTCTTGTGTTATGAGGAGTAAATAACACTTTCTTATTTACTTTCTCCACACCAGCCATGATTTTATAGACCTCTATCATATCCCCCCTTAGTCTCTTCTCCAAGCTGAAAAGTCCCAGTCTTATTAATCTCTCCTCATATGGAAGCTGTTCCAGACCCCTAATCATTTTTGTTGCCCTTTTCTGTAACTTTTCCAATTCCAATATATCTTTTTTGAGATGGGGCGACCACATCTGCACGCAGTATTCAAGGTGTGGGTGTACCATGGATTGATTTACAGGCAACATGATATTTTCTGTCTTATTATTAACCCCTTTTTCTTAATGATTCCCAACATTCCGTTAGCTTTTTTGACGCTGCTGCACATTGAGTGGCTGTTTTCAGAGAATATCCCCAGTGACTCCAAGATCTCTTTCTTGATGGGTAACAGCTAATTTAGACCTCATCATTTTATATGTAGCCCAATAACTTCTGGTTGAGCTAGAGCGTATCTTCAGACACCTGAGTTTGATTTAATGACTTCAGAGGAGGCCAGCCCCCAACACGCTGAGCTCTTTGCATTGTGGGTGCAGCACCCTTTTGAACGTTTGGGCCAGCGGCTGCAGACTGGCCAGCGTTTGAACAGCTCACTGGCTCTCAGCATTGGGTTTGGCAGAGGGCCGCCCTGGGCATGCTCACAGGTCAGGTAGAGTCACAGTAGAACACATAGGGTCTGTCTACACTACGAAATTAGGTCGAATTTATAGAAGTCGTTTTTTTCAGAAATCGGCAGACTGTGTCCACAGTACCGAGGCTAGCGTCCACTCCCGGTGCGTTGCACTGTGGGTAGCTGTGGGTAGCTATCCCACAGTTCCCGCAGTCTCTGCTGCCCGTTGGAATTCTGGGTTGAGATCCCAATGCCTGATGGGGCAAAAACAGTGTCGCAGGTGGTTCTGGGTAAATGTCGTCAGACCCCCCTCTCCCTCCCTCCCTCCATGAAAGCAACAGCAGACAATGGTTTTGTGCCTTTTTTCCTGGGTTACCTGAGCAGATGCCATACCAGAGCAAGCATGGAGCCCGCTCAGCTCACCGTCACCATACGTCTCCTGGGTGCTGGCAGACATGGGACTGCATTGCTACACAGCAGCAGCTCCTTGCCTTTTGGCAGCAGATGATGCGTTATGACTGGTAGTCCTCGTCATATTTCTGGATGCTCTTTTTCACGGGCGCCTGGGCAGACTTCTTCTGCTGAGCACCCAGGAGACAACAATGGCTAGCAGTCGTAATGCAGCATTTTCTGCCAAGCACCCAGGAGCAGATAATGGCTAGCAGTCAAACTGCACCGTCTGCTTCCACCCTAAAGATGTAAAAGCTAGATGGAGTGGATCAAAGCAAGAAATAGACCCGATGTGTTTTGTATTCATTTGCTTCCTCCTGCCCTCTGTGAAATCAACAGCCTGCTAAACCCAGGGTTTTAAGTTTGATCCTTGAGGGGGCCATTCTGTGTGACAGTTGTTTGTGTTTCTCCTTGATGCAAAGCCACCCCCTTTGTGGACTGTAATTCCCTGTAAGCCATGTCGTCAGTCCCCCCTTCCTCCGTCAGAGCAGACAATCGTTTCGTGCCTTTTTTCAGCCCAGACGCCATAGCACTGGGATCATGGAGCCCGCTCAGATCACCGCGGCAATTATGAGCACTGTAAACACCACACGCAATATCCTGGAGTATATGCAGAACCAGAACCTGCCAAAGCAAAACCAGGCAAGGAGGCAACAGCAGCGCGGTGATGGGAGTGATGAGGACATAGACATGGACATAGACTTCTTGCAAAGTACGTGCAGGTTCATGCTGTGGAACGCCGCTTCTGGGCCCGGGAAATAAGCACAGACTAGTGGGACCTCATAGTGTTGCAGGTCTGGGACAATTCCCAGTGGCTGAGAAACTTTCGCCTGCGTAAGGGCACTTTCATGGAACTTTATGACTTGTTTTCCCCTGCCCTGAAGTGCCAGAATACCAAGATGAGAGCAGCCCTCACAGTTGAGAAGCGAGTGGTGATAGCCCTGTGGAAGCTTGCAACGCCAGACAGCTACTGGTCAGTCGGGAATCAATTTGGAGTGGGCAAATCTACTGTGGGGGCTGCTGTGATCCAAGTATCCCACGCAATAAAAGAGCTGCTGATATCAAGGGTAGTGACTCTGGGAAATGTGCAGGTCATAGTGGATGACTTTGCTGAAATGGGATTCCCTAACTGTGGTGGAGCGATAGATGGAACCCATATCCCTATCTTGGCACCGGAGCACCAAGCCAGCGAGTACATAAACCGCAAAGGGTACTTTTCAATTCTGCTGCAAGCACTGGTGGATCACCAGGGATGTTTCACCAACATCAACGTGGGATGGCTGGGAAGGGTTCATGACGCTTGCGTCTTCAGGAACACTACTCTGTTTAAACGGCTGCAGCAAGGGATTTACTTCCGAAACTAGAAAATAACCATTGGGGATGTTGAAATGCCTATAGTTATCCTGGGGGACCCAGCCTACCCCTTAATGCCATGGCTCATGAAGCCATACACAGGCAGCCTGGACAGTAGTCAGGAGCTGTTCAACTATAGGCTGAGCAAGTGCAGAATGGTGGTAGAATGTGCATTTGGACATTTAAAGGTGCGCTGGTGCAGTTTACTGACTCGGTTAGACCTCAGTGAAACCAATATTCCCATTGTTATTGTTGCTTGCTGTGTGCTCCACAATCTCTGTGAGAGTAAGGGGGAGACGTTTATGGTGGGGTGGGAGGTTGAGGCAAATGGCCTGGCCACTGATTACGCACAGCCAGACACCAGGGCAGTTAGAAGAGTACAGGAGGATGCGCTACACATCAGAGAAGCTTTGAAAACCAGTTTAATGACTGGCCAGGCTACGGTGTGAAAGTTCTGTTTGTTTCTCCTTGATTAACACCCCGCCTTGGTTCACTCTACTTCCCTGTAAGCTAAACACCCTCCCCTCCCCCCTTCGATCACCGCTTGCAGAGGCAATAAAGTCATTGTTGCTCACATTCATGCATTCTTTATTAATTCATCACACAAATAGGGGGCTAACTGCCAAGGTAGCCCAGGAGGGGTGGGGGCAGAGGGAAGCACAGGGTGGGGTCGGGGAGGAGGGAAGGACAAGGACACACTGCAATTTAAAACTTAAACTTAAAAACTTTAAAACGTATTGAAGGCCAGCCTTCTGTTGCTTGGGCAATCCTCTGGGGTGGGGTGGCTGGAGGCCCCCCCACTGTGTTCTTGCGCATCTGGGTGAGGAGGCTCTGGTACTTGGGGAGGAGGGCGGTTGGTTACACAAAGGCTGTAGCGGCGGTCTGTGCTCCTGCTGCCTTTCCTGCAGCTCAACCATACGCTGGAGCATATCAGTTTGATGCTCCAGCAGTCGGAGCATCGACTCTTGCCTTCTGCCAGCAAGCTGACGCCACCTATCCTTTTCAGCCCGCCAGCTCTCCTCGCATTCCTGTTGTTCTTTCCTGCACTGTGACATCGTCTGCCTCCATGCATTCTGCTGTGCTCTGTCAGTCTGGGAGGACAGCAGTAGCTCTGAGAACATCTCATCCCGAGTGCGGTTTTTTTGCCTTCTAATCTTCGCTAGCCTCTGTGAAGGAGAAACATTTGCAGCTGCTGGGGGAAAAGGGAGATTGGTGGTGAAAAAGACACATTTTAGAGAACAATAGGATCACTCTTTCATGTTAAACCGTGCTGTTCACATTACACAGCACATGTGCTTTTGTTACAAGGTAGCATTTTGCCTCTTATATTGAGGGCCTGCCGGTGTGGTGTGACAGGTCACTCACGCAGTGCCAGGCAACAGAATTTGGCTTGCAGGCAGCCATGGTAAGCCACAGTCTTTTGGCTTCTTTAACCTTCATAACATGTGGGAATCGTTTCAAACAGCAGCGCCCTCATTTCCCATACCAAGTGGCCGTTGGGTTGGCCATTTAAAATGGGTTGGCAATTTAAAAGGAGGGGCTGCAGTTCAGCCACAACCAAACAGCAGAGCAGGAATGGGCACCTCTAAATGTCCCCTTAATAAAAGCACCCTATTTCAACCAGGTGACCATGAATGATATCACTCTCCTGAGGATAACACGAGAGAGAGATAAGGAACGGATGTTGTCTGAATGCCAGCAAACACCGGGATTTGCGCTCCATCCCCATACATTAACAGACTTTTGCAGTAGCTGGGGCAGATTAATCATTAAACACGCTTGCTTTTAAACCATGTGTAATATTTACAAAGGTACACTCACCAGAGGTCCCTTCTCCACCTTCAGGGTCCGGGAGCATGTCTTGGGTGGGTTCGGGGGGTACTGGCTCCAGGTCCAGGGTGAGAAACATATCTTGGCTGTTGGGGAAACTGGTTTCTCCGCTTCCTTGCTGTGAGCTGTCTTCAATCTCTTCAGCATCATCTTCCTCGTCCCCAAAACCTGCTTCCGTGTTGTGTGATTCTCCATTGACAGAGTCAAAGCACAGGGTTGGGGTAATGGTGGCTGCACCCCCTAGCACGGCATGCAGTTCAGCGCAGAAGCGGCATGTCTGCGGCTCTGCCCCGGACCTTCCGTTTGCCTCTCTGGTTTTGTGGTAGGCTTGCCTTAGCTCCTTAAGTTTCACGCGGCACTGCTGTGCGTCCCTGTTATGGCCTCTGTCCTACATGCCCTTGGAGACTTTTTCCAATGTTTTGGCATTTCGTTTACTGGAACGGAGTTCAGCTAGCACGGATTCATCTCCCCATATGGCGAGCAGATCCCGTACCTCCCGTTTGGTCCATGCTGGAGCTCTTTTGCGATCCTGGGACTCCATCATGGTCACCTCTGCTGATGAGATCTGCATTCACCTGCACCTTGCCGCGCTGGCAAAACAGGAAATGAAATTCAAAAGTTTGTGGGCCTTTTCCTGTCTACCTGGCCAGTGCATCTGAGTTGAGAGCGCTGTCCAGAGCGGTCACAATGGAGCACTCTGGGATAGCTCCCGGAGGCCAATACCGTCGAATTGCGTCCACACTACCCCAAATTCAACCCAGCAAGGCCGATTTCAGTGCTAATCCCCTCATCGGAGGTGGAGTAAAGAAATCGATTTAAAGAGCCCTTTAAGTAGAAAAAAGGGCTTCGTCATGTGGACGGGTCCAGACTTAAATCAAGGTAATGCTGCTAAATTCAACCTAAAATCGTAGTGTAGACCAGGCCATAGTAAGCCCTGCAGCTCAGGTGCTAAGGGAGCACAGGATATTTGTAGGAATGTGGTTGTAGTGTAACTGAACTGCCAGGCCCAGGGAGTTTGCAAAGAGCTCAGCAGGGATGGGAACCTACAGTACAGTGGGTCACTTGTTACCTAGCAGCTCTGTGTTCTTGGGGAACCAGGGCGCAGTACCCAGCCTGTCTGACTCACGAAAGACCTCTCCCCCGTCCCAGCCTCTGCTTGAACCAAAATCAATCAGAAGAAAGACTTACAAAAAGCAATGAAAAGGCAGTGGGAGACCCACGAAACCCCTCCGGACGAGGGTGACAGGATTAAGGAAACTCCCCTAGCCTCATTTGCATCAAGGATGGGACAGGGAGGCATCTCCATTAGCTACATACAGAATGGAGACCAGAGATTCCAAGGCAAGAACTGCACAGAACTCTGGGACCAGAAAAACAGGGAAGCAGTGCATGATGGAGGATCTCTGCTCCAGATGTTAACGAACCCACGCCTGCACACACCCAGCTCAGCAGTTATCAGACCAATTCTAGTATTAAATCCTTTATTGGGATCCAAAATACTGGAGCTCCCTAAGTGCATTGTGAGCTCCCTGGAAGGAACACCGCCCATAGCCAGGAATGAGCAGTTCCTATTTTCTAGCCTGAACAAAACAACTCTGGTATATTCCCTTGAGCCGTCAGTTTACCCATAAACAAATCTAGTGTCTCCCTTGAACCATTGTTCTTCCCCTACAAAATCCCCTACCCAAGCTCCAGTGCTTTGATTCCTGGATCCAAAATCTGCATCAGTTCCATTGGGACTTCATCTTCTCCTGACTGATAGTGCTGGGGGCTCTGCCTAGCTCCAGAACTCCAGACCCTCAGCTACCACCACCACCTGGGACCGTCGGTTGATTCAAGCTTCACGGAGTGGTGAGAACCCAGCTCTCTCTCTCCCTAGGTGTAGCCTTCTGACCCTGACTTGTGGGATCAGTTATAGTTTTTTAAACCTCACTTTTATAATCAAATTTAAGTTAGATTTAATATTATAATTGTTTTGTTTGTTTGCCTCCCCTGTGGTTATTACCTGGCAATAAATAACTTTCATGGTTAAGCTGGTTGCTTCTCTCTCTCTCCTCACCCCTCATGGGTGTTTTTTGGCTTCCTCATTTGCTCTGCAGCAACGCTCTTCGTACCTAAGCTAAAGATCCCTGCAGCACCCCAAAACCCTGTGGGGTTTGCTCATCAAGTGGGTTACTACCAGAACAATTGTAACGTGAAAATGGGGAAAGGGACCTGCTCAACCTTGGCCATATGAGGGTGGCAGATTGAGAGCGCTGCTCGACCCAGCCTGCTCAGGCGTACTCTGCTGTGGTGCGGTGCCCATGACATATGAGGATGACAGCTTGGAGGTGCTGTTCGACCCAGCCTACTGAGTCCAGGGACATCTAAGGGGTCAGCTTGGGAGTGCTGTTTAACCTGGTCCTCTCAGACCTGCTCTGTTGTTGTGTGTGTGTGTTTGTCTGATTCTGGGGCTGGAAGAATCAGCCCTGGGGAACCTAGGTCCTGCAGGAGAGTTCCATTGGTGGGGGACTTGCAGACATAGAGCTCTGTATAAGAACACAAGTGGCACAAGCAGCACATTGAGAGAATTACAGACCCCCCCCCAGAAGAGTAACCCTAATAATGAGCCTACCCCAAAGTAACAGGCAAATCTGGTAACACCCTTGCCAGTGTATCCCTGACTCTCCTCTATCCTGTATGACTCCCATCTGAGTGCCCTTCACACACTCATGACTTTCCCCTCCCAGAACCCTGGTAAGGCTGGAAGGAGTAGTATCCCCATTCTGCAGATAGGGAACTGAAGCACAGAGAGATTATGGACAATTTAGCCACAGATTTTCCAACATGGCCATTAATTTTTGGGTGTCTCAATATTAGCTGCCCAGCACCTTGGTGTATCAAGCTGGGCACCCAAACATCAGTGAATCTGGCCTAAGTGGCTTGTGAAAGGTCATCCAAGGAGTCTGTAGCATACTCAGGACTTGACCTTAGATCTGTGGGTCCCAGGCTAGTGCCTTAAGCACAAATTCCTGGCTTGGGTATAGAAATCTTCCATCCCTACCCAAAGCCTGGCAGAAGGATAATATTTCCTTCCAGAGCTGAAAGAACAGGAGTACTTGTGGCACCTTAGAGACTAACAAATTTATTTCAGCATGAGCTTTCATGAGCTACAGCTCACTTCTTCGGATGCATAGAATGGAACACACAGACAGGAGATATTTATACATACAGAAAACATGAAAAGGTGGAAGTAGCAATACCAACAGGAAGAATCTTATCATTTGAGATTAGCTATCATCAGCAGGAGAAAAAAACCTTTTGAAGTGATAATTAAGATGACCCATAGAAGGTGTGAGGAGAACTTAACATAGGGAAATAGATTCAATTAGTGTAATGACCCAACTATTCCCAGTCTCTGTTTAAGCCTGAGTTAATTGTATCTAATTTGCATATTAATTCGAGTTCAGCAGTCTCTCTTTGGAGTCTGTTTTTGAAGTTTTTTTGTTGCAAAATTGCCACCTTCAAGTCTGTCACTGAGTGGTTAGAGAGGTTGAAATGTCTCCCACTGGTTTTTGAATGTTATGATTCCTGATGTCAGATTTGTGTCCATTTATTCTTTTGCGCAGAGACTGTCCAGTTTGGCCAATGTACATGGCAGAGGGGCATTGCTGGCACATGATGGCATATATCACGTTGGTAGATGTGCAGGTGAACAA
The DNA here is from genome assembly GCF_020497125.1 of Mauremys mutica. Lineage (NCBI taxonomy): Eukaryota > Metazoa > Chordata > Testudines > Geoemydidae > Mauremys > Mauremys mutica. The sequence goes on along the minus strand of NC_059090.1, from coordinate 3,646,373 downwards.
GCCCCTGATGGTGTGGCTGATGTGATTAGGTCCTATGATGATGTCACTTGAATAGATATGTGGACAGAGCTGGCATCGCGCTTTGTTGCAGGGATAGGTTCCTGGGTTAGTGTTTATGTTGTATGGTGTGCGGTTGCTGGTGAGTATTTGCTTTAGGTTGGGAGGCTGTCTGTAAGCGAGGACTGGCCTGTCTCCCAAGATCTGTGAGAGTGAGGATCATCTTTAAGGATAGGTTGTAGATCTTTGATGATGCGCTGGAGAGGTTTTAGTTGGGGGCTGTAGGTGATGGCTAGTGGCGTTCTGCTATTTTCTTTGTTGGGCCTGTCCTGTAGTAGGTGGCTTCTGGGTACTCTTCTGGCTCTGTCAATCTGTTTTTTCACTTCAGCAGGTGGGTATTGTAGTTTTAAGAATGCAAGATCTCTATCAAGATAGCTCATCTCAATTGATTAGACTCTTCCTGTTGGTATGCATACTTCCACCTTTTCATGTTCTCTGTATGTATAAATATCTCCTGTCTGTGTTCCATTCTATGCATCCGAAGAAGTGAGCTGTAGCTCACGAAAGCTTATGCTGAAATAAATTTGTTAGTCTCTAAGGTGCCACAAGTACTCCTGTTCTTTTTGCGGATACAGACTAACACGGCTGCTACTCTGAAACCTTCCAGAGCTGAGTTGCTTTCTTTAGACTTTACTGCCTCTGTATTCGCCATAAAGTTACAGCTGTCCAAGGATTACAGATGCTTTTATCCTACTCTGATGGTGATGGAACAGCATTTTCAGTTCTTCAGCAGGCTTCTACAGGAGCAGTTTCAGGAATAGATGGGTTGGCGTTATCACATACCAGGCCCCCACTCGTCTGACTGTCTGCACATTACAGCGTAGATTTAATTATACCACCAGACATCACACGGGAGGGTTGGCATTCAGAATGAGGGTGTCGTTTCTCCTGTGGCGAGAAGATTGACCAATTCCCTTCTCACCATGCTCAATAGTTTACTCCTGGAGCAACATATTTTTTCCAGTGATTTGGATGAATTCTGTTAATCTTATAATGTAATTGTATTATTCTTTCTTCGACTGTTTGTTTTAACCCTTTTGAAGCAGCAATCTCGGAGCCACCATTCGCAGAGAAGTCTCCTGCCCAAATTTGTTGCCCTTCTCTTCAGCTTTGCCACCCCTGTAACTGGTCCATGCATGTGTGTATGTGGAATGGTCCTTGCCCCTGACAGGTTTCCAGCCTTTCCTCTCCTTTCCCTTCTCCCCCAGCTGCAGGGGGAGCATGCGGCACAGAGTGCACACAGGCTGCTGCTTTGGGGTGCATGGGCTGGCTCCATGTTTGGGGCTCACGCAGCAGCTGGCTGTAATGGAACTGTATGATACTGCTCAGCCACTAGGTGGGCACCATCTGTAACATACCTTATTTAAACTAACCTCAGCCATACCTGGCAGAGCATTAAAGGATCTTACAATGAACACACCTGTGTCCAGTCCATATCAGATACAGCAACATGACATGGTGTCAGGAGTAAATAAAAACAGAAATAGAAGAAAAACAGCAACAAAGTGGCAGACAGAAGGAACATCAACAAATGTTGCAGGATCTCATCAACATGCCACCCAGTGCCCCAGAGAACTTTAGCTTCAAGAAACCTTTAGAATGGACAGACTGGAAACACTGTTTTGCACAATTATGCATTGCTACCAAGCTCTACAAAGAAACTGGAGATATACATGCATCCAATGAAGTGGGTATTCACCCACGAAAGCTCATGCTGCAAAACGTCTGTTAGTCTATAAGGTGCCACAGGATTCTTTGCTGCTTTTACAGATCCAGACTAACATGGCTACCCCTCTGATACTGGAGATATACAGGTATCTCCCTTAATTAATGCTATGGGGATCAGCCAGACAATTCCTCTAAACCCTCTGACGTTACTGAAGATGACTGTGAAGGGGTTTTGGCTATGTGTGATTCATACTTTATATCTCAGAAAAATGCAGTTTTCACCAGACAATTCAAGGACCAGGGGAAAAAGTTGAATGTTTTATAAGAGCTCTGGATGCATTGGCTGAAAACTGTGACTTGGGAATGCAAAAACATGAAAAGATCAAAGGCAGGCTGGTTATTGGATTAAGAGAGAAAAACCTTTTACAGCAGCTACAGTTGAAGAGCTATTTAACCCTAGCCACAGTGATACAGAGAGTAAAACATTCTCAATCGGTGAAACAGCAAAACCTAGAACAACTTTACAGACGTGAACAACTTGAAACTAGCTCAGAAAATGTAAACAGATACTTGAGAGTTAAAAGTCATTAACATGAGGCCAGGAGAGAGAACTCCCAGGCTAAGAGGGACAAATTCCAGCCTACATCCCTAGGTGTGGAAAAAGTCATAACCCAAGGGATGATGCATGTCCAGCCAGAGGCATATGGTGTAATAAATGCATGAAATATAGACATGTTTCAGATGTTTGCTGCACCAAAGCAATCAGGGAGGTCACTTGTGTTACACATGATCAAGAACACAGACGCCGACTCTGTGAGTGCTCTGGGGCTGGAGCACCCATGGGGAAAAATTGGTGGGTGCTAAGCCCCGCTCCAGCTCACCTCCGCCCTGCCTCTGCCTCCTCCCCTGATGCGCTGCGTGCCTGCTTCCCCCCCAGCTCCCAGCGCTTGCTGCACAAAACGGCTGTTTCACGTGGAAAGCGCTGGGAGGGAGGGGGGAGCAGGGAGAACGTGGCGCGCTCAGGGAAGAGGCGGGGGCAGGGCGGGGATTTGGGGAAGGGGTCCAATAGGGCAGAGAGGGGGCGGAGTTGGGGTGGGGACTTTGGGCAAGGGGTTGGAATGGGGGCGGGGCAGGGCCAGGGCCAGGGGCAGGGGGGCGTGAGCACCCACCGGCGCCGGGGAAAGTTGGCGCCTATGGTCAAGAGCCATTGTTTCTGGGCTCTATCACTGGAGATGACATAGAGCCTGCCTGGAGAGTGAAATTGAATATTCCTGGCAAGACTAATGACTTTAAAATTGACTCAGGAGCTGAGGTCACACGCATCTCAGAAAGGACTTAACTTCAACCTCTCCCAGAGCTGAAGTCACATGACATAGCTCTGACTAGTCCTGGAGATAGTCTGAACTGCTTGGGCCAGTTCACTACAGAAACAACTTACAAAGGCAAAAGCTGGGCATTCAGGGTTTGTGTGGTCAGCCACAGCATGGCAGCCATGATGGGCCTAGTGAGAAAGGTGGAAGAACTTGATGGAGGATTTGATGATATTGGACTTTTGAAAGGAGATCTAGCACAGATCAATGTAAGAGACAATGCTAAACCTTACAGTGTACAAACAGCCCTATCAGAGAGACCTTAGAAGAGACTAACTGCAGATTTATGCAAATTCAGAGGACAGTATTATCAGGTCATTGTGGATTATATTTCCAGATATATAGAAATAATGTACTTGAAAGATATAACATGTGTTATCAAGAAACTGCCATGCACTTTTGCTCACTTTTGTATTCCAGAACAACTAGTGATGGACAACAAGCCACAGTTCACTGCAGCAGAATTTAAGTCATTCCAAATGAAATATGACTTTGATCATATTACTAGCAGCTCAAATTACCCACAAGCGAATGGAGAGGCTGAGAGAGCTGTACAGACAGCCAAGCAAATCCTACAGCAGGAAGATCCATTCCTTGCTCCTTTGAGCTACAGATACCAATACCAGCTAATGAAAAGACAACACAAAACTATGGTTCCAACTCTGAAAAAGAACCTATCTCCAAAGTAGCCAGAGGTGAAGAGAGTAGCCAAATAGGATGAGAGCTAAAAGAGCTTATGAACACTTTTACAACAGACCTCAGTCAGTTAGAGAATTGCCAGGTCTAGAACCTGGTGACTGTGTTCACATCAAATTGGATGGAGAAAATGGATGGACAACTCCAGCTGTCATAAAGAAAAAGAATTCAGCCCTCAGATCATATCTGATTGAGACCAACAGTGGAGAGTTCAACTGAAACCATCAGCATTGGCAGTGTGTTCCCTCGGGTAGTACCTGGGTCAGGGTGGTGTACTCCGGGGGGTCCAGCACCATGGGTTCCTCGGGGCCGTGGGCGGTCGGCAGGCCCGGCCCCTCCTCTGGGTAGCGAGCACAGGGCAAGTCAGGCCAGTCCTGGAGTGCACCTTGATCCGTGGGGTTTTCCCAGTCGTGGGCTAGGCTGGAGACGTCTGGCCTGCCCGGCGGTTGGCTCCCTAGTGAGCTCTGAGGGCCAGCCTTTATACTTCCAGGTCACCGCCTGACCCTCTGAGGGGAGGGTTCCGAGCTCCCTAGCTCCGCCCACTCCGATCTCCGGATGGGCTCGTCCCGCTCCAGGGTGGAGGGGAGCCACACCGCCTCACTACACAGCTATTTTTAGTCCTGTAGTATGAACCTGGATCAGTTGATCCAGGATCCGAGAATTCACTGCTGTGGGTCTTTTTTGCAATGTAGACACCCCCTTCATGTACCTGCAGGGAGCCACAGTCTTGCACCATCCTCACACTCCATGGAGTCTTTTACGGAAAAAAAAAGGTAAATACACACCTCAGTTTCTGCAGTTTGCAGTTCACATGCTTCAGTCCCTCACACAGCAGCTTCACTCCTAATTCTCCCAGGCTGTTTCCTGCCAGGTGCAACTCGACCAAGGTCTGTTTGGTACCAAGAATAGAGGAGAGATCCTCACAGCAAGCAGCTGTCAAACGGCAATCACAAAACCTGCAGGAGATAAGCAGAGAGGAAAATGAGAACTTCTGTCTGTCCAGTCCCGCCGTGGGTTTCTAGAAAGATTCTTTTATTTGGGAATGGGAGTGGGGAGGGGGAAATCACAGATCTGTAGTAATGGATGGTGGGGATCACATGGTTATGTGTGGATTTCAATCCACGTGCATCTGTAGCTCTCACTGATCCTGTATTCCCATATGAGTGTTTTCCATCTCTGAGCAGACACACTTGGGCATCTGCTAATAAGAAGTTTTGTGGATGGGAGGAGCCTTTTCTTCTTTCTTGCTGCATCTTGTCAATTGAGGACTCAGCAAATAAGCCACCATCTATGGAAGACTTAGTATTGAACATTCAGGATTCAGGGGTGGCTCCAATTTGCCACGTCTCAAGTCTCACCCCCCCCCCCACCCCCATCTCTCTCAACCATATATTAGAAAAGGCTGGAATTTCCCTAGAGAGCCCAGTCTCAAAGGGCACAAGAGAGAGAGGGAGGTCTCTCTTTGCCACATCCCTGAACAAGAACCTACCAGCCTTCTGCTGATAGCCTGGAGAATAGACAATGTTAGCAAGGGGGCTCTCTCTACCTCCGTGAGAAGAATGCTCCTGTGGACCTTAATATCTGCTTCTGGTGACACAGGCACTGGTGCATCTCAGAAGAGACAAGGATTCTATAATCTTCATAGACTCCTACTGGCTAGGCCACATGCAGCTGTCCAAAGCCAACTCCATTGGGCTGAATCTGGTCTTGGTTGCTAACACAGAACAAAGGCACCTTGCTACATCTCAGGAGCCCTCTTCCTGACAGCTTGGCTCCAGACAGGGCACAGGCCATATGCAGGAGCCTCATGTCTTCCTAGAATCATATCATAGAATATCAGGGTCGGAAGGACCTCAGGAGATCATCTAATCCAACCCCTGCTCAAAGCAGGACCAATCCCCAGACAGATTTTTACCCCAAATCCCTAAATGGCCCCCTCAAGGACTGAACTCACAACGCTGGATTTAAGCAAGACAAAGTTCAAACCACTGAGCTATCCTTCCCCATCTACCAGTGGAAAGAGGTTCTGGCAGGGTGCAAGCAGGTCCACATGGTGCTCTCTATTATCTCCACAGAAAAGCAGTTTGACTGACTCCTTCATCCGAGTCTATCCTAAAGACTGATGCCACACAGAGGCATTTAGCAGCTATTCCAGCCTCTCAGGAAGTAGACAAAGTGTCCCGTCCCTGCAGCCCTTATTATCCGCTTCATACAGGGCTTGACACTTTTGAAATCCTGTGTCAGAGAGGGGTGCGTGCGTGTGTGTGTGACTGTACAAAATTACAAAACCCATTTTGTATTAGCTGTTGAACACATGTCTGAACTTGCCCAGGACAAAGCCATTGAACAGCATTTCCTGAGCAGGAAAGGTGCTTGACAGCCAGTTGAAGGACTGTCAGTAAGAAGCCAACAGGACTATGCTCTGGAGTCATTGACTGTGATTATCTCAACTTTTGGCCCACCCCCATGGAACAGAGGGGCCACAGGCAGGGCAAGCATGACTAGAAGAGAGTGCTGGGGCAACCCAGTGGGTCACATGGCAAGGGGACAGAGACCCCAGAGCTGCCCTGTGCAGGGGATGGGTATGACCATCATGACATGTAAGCAGGATATACAGTAGCGAGAGAGGGCAAGAGGGACTCTGCCCAGCCTGAAACCCTGACATGCCTCGGACTCGTGGGAAGGGCCCAACCAGACTCAGGGAGGAGGGATCTCAGGACTTCTGTTGCTTTTCAAAGACCTGTAACTCCTGAGTGCTTTGAAGACAAAGTCTCTGATTAATAAGCCCCTATGCCAAGCCTGTGTTCCTTGCTTTCCTGTCACATTATCCCTGAAGGTGACAAGCTAGAAGCCCAGAGAGCCCACAACCCAGGTGGAGCGCTGGAGCAGGGTGAGAGTCTGACTGGAGGTGGGACTTGGGAGATCTCAGACACTGATTTCAGGGCCTAGGGCAATGGGAAGGCAGCGCCTCACATTCCAAGGAAGGACATCAGACAAGAGGGCTGAGGAATGACCCCAAAGATCCAGACCTGGAAACAGGGACTAGACCACACCCAGGCTCACCTGGCTTAGAAGCAGGTGTCACCCAGTGATTGGGCCCCACTCACAACAGCCTGACAATCCTCCAGAGTGGTACTGGGCCAAGTTGTAACACCTCCATTCCCCGGTGACATGGGATAAAGCTGATGAAACCTCCTTTTGAATCACTTGGTTAATGGAGCTTAATTTCCTTACACGGAAAGTCATTTTCCTACCAACAGTGATTCTGGCTCAGAGTGAACAAGCTTCAGGCTCATGTGACTGGTCCATCATGTCACATTTTACAAAGCTAAGGTGATAGTATAGACTCCTCTGAGATTCCTGCCCAGTGTGTCTTGAACTTACTAGTCTATCCATCCTGATAATTTTTTCCCTCATGCCTGCATGCCCATCTGAGTGGGGCCTTTCCCCAGGGACTTGATGTTCTATTTGGGGCAAATTAAAGCCCTTGGAAATGCCAACCAACATTTTAGGGAAAAAAACACCTTTGTTTCATTTGAAACCAATTTGACACATTAGCTCATAGACTCATAGACTTTAAGGTCAGAAGGGACCATTATGATCATCTAATATGACCTCCTGAACAACACAGGCCACAGCATCTCACCCACCCACTCCTGTAACAAACCCCTGACCCAGGGGTCCCCAATGCGGTGCCCGTGGGCACCACGGTGCCCGCAGGGGCATCTAAATGCGCCCACGTCCTGGCCGGCGGTGGAGCACCTGCCAAAATGCCACTGAATTTCTGAGGCGTTTCGGCGGCGACGCCTCTCGATGACGTCACTTGTCGGCAGCAAGTGACATCACCAAGAGGCGTCGCTGCCAAAATGCCACAGAAATTTGGCAGCGACGCCTCTCGATGACGTCACTTGCCGCCGACAAGCGACGTCATCAAGAGGCGGCACCGCCGAAATGCCGCAGAAATTCGGCGGCATTTCGGCGGGTGCTCCACCACCGCCACGGTCCTTCATCTGGCACCCGCCAGACGAAAAGGTTGGGGACCACTGTCCTGACCTATGTCTGAGCTATTCAAGTCCTCAACTTGTGGTTTAAAGACTTCAAGGTGCAGAGAATCCTCCAGCAAGTGACCCATGCCCCATGCCACAGAGGAAGGTGAAAAACCGCCAGGGCCTCTGCCAATCTGCCCTGGGGGAAAATTCCTTCCTGACCCCAAATATGGTGATCAGCTAAACCCTGAGCATGTGGGCAAGACTCACCAGCCAGACACCCAGGAAAGAATTCTCTGTAGTAACTCAGATCCCACCCCATCTAACATCCCATCATAGGCCATTGGGCATATTTACCACTAATAGTCAGAAATAGTTGGAAACCTTCATCTAATTAAAGTCTAAACTTCCTGATGGCCAGTTTATAACCACTTGTTCTTGTGCCCACATTGGTACTGAGCTTAAATAATTCTTCTCCCTCCCTGGCATTTATCCCTCTGATACATTTATAGAGAGCAATCATATCTCCCCTCAGCCTTCTTTTGGTTAGGCTAAACAAGCCAAGCTCTTTGAGTCTCCTTTCATAAGACATTCCTCAGATCATCCTAGTAGCCCTTCTCTGTACCTGTTCCGGTTTGAATTCATCCTTCTTAAACATGGGAGACCAGAACTGCACACAATATTCCAGATGAGGTCTCACCAGTGCCTTGTATAACAGTGCTAACACCTCCTTATCTCTACTGGAAATACCTTGCCTGATGCATCCCAAGACTGCATTAGGTTTTTTCACAGCCATATCACATTGGTGGCTAACAGTGATCCTGTGATCAACCACTACTCCAAGGTCCTTTTCCTCCTCTGTTACTTCCAAGTGACGTGTCCCCAGTTTATAGCAAAAATTCTTGTTATTAATCTTTAAATGCATGACCTTGCACTTTTCACTATTAAATTTCATCTTATTACTATTACTCCAGTTTACAAGGTCATCCAGATCTTCCTGGTCCTTCTCTGTATTGGCAATACCTCCCAGCTTTGTGCCATCCACAAACTTTATTAGCACGTTCCCACTTTTTGTGCCAAGGTCAGTAATAAAAAGATTAAATAAGATTGGTCTCAAAACCAATCCCTGACGAACTCCACTAGTAACCTCCTTCCAGCCTGACAGTTCACATTTCAGTATGACCCGTTGTAGTCACCCCTTTAACCAGTTCCTTATCCACCTTTCAGTTTTCATATTGATCCCCATCTTTTCCAATTTAGCTAATAATTCCTCATGTGGAACTATATCAAATGCCTTACTGAAATCAAGGTAAATTGGATCCACTGCATTTCTTTTGTCTAAAAATTTTTCCCAAAAGAGATCAGGTTGGTTTGGCACCATCTACCTTTTGTAAAACCATATTGTATTTTGTCCCAATTACCATTGACCTCAACATCCTTAACTACTTTATCCTTCAAAAATTTTTCCAAGATCTTGTATACTACAGATGTCAAACTAACAGGCCTGTAGTTACCCAGATCATGTTTTTTCCCCTTTCTTAAGAATAGGAACTATGTTAGCAATTCTCCAGTCATATGGTACAAACCCTGAGTTTACAGATTCATTAAAATTCTTGCTAATGAGCTTGCAATTTCATGTGCCAGTTCCTTTAATATTATTGGATGAAGATTATCTGGGCTCCCTGCTTTAGCCCCCTGTTCAAGTTTGGCTTCTACCTCGCATGTGGTAATATCTACCTCCATAGCCTCATTCCCAGTTGTCATCCCTAAGCTCCTCATTAGCCTCATTAAAGCCTGAGGCAAAGTATTTGTTTAGATATTGGGCCATGCCTAGAATATCCTTAACCTCCATCCATCCTCAGTGTTTAGTGGTCCCACTTCTTCTTTCTTTGTTTCCTTCTTATTTATATGGCTATAGAACCTTTTACTATTGGTTTTAATTCCCTTTGCAAGGTCCAACTCTACATGGCTTTTGGCCTTTCTCATTTTATCCCTACATGTTCTAACCTCAATAAGGTAGCTTTCCTTGCTGATCTCTCCCATCCTTGTAGGCTTTCTGTTTTTTCTTAATCACCTCTCTGAGATGCTGGCTCATCCAGCTTGGTCTATAACTCCTGCCTATGAATTTTTCCCCCTTTCTTGGGATGCAGGCTTCTGATAATTTCTGCAACTTTGACTTGAAGTAATTCCAGGCCTCCTCCACCTTTAGATCCACAAGTTCTTCAGTCCAATCCACTTCTCTAACTAATTTCCTTAGTTTTTTAAAGTTAGCCCTTTTGAAATCAAAAACCCTAGTCACAGATCTATTTTTGTTTATCCTTCCATTTAGTTTGAACTGAATTAGCTCATGATCGCTGAAACCAAGGTTGTTCCCACAACCATTTCTTCTATGAGGTCCTCACTACTCACCAAAAACAAATCTAAAATGGCATCCCCTTGTCGGGGACTCGAACCCCAACAGCGAAGTTCGTTGTCTGACCGCAGAGAGACCAGGCAACACCAGCAAGGTCCGATCAAAAGTTCTTTATTGATAAGTGCACGTATCAGTAAAGAACAGCTCGTATCCGAAAAGAACCAGCCCCCTCTTTACAGCTTAGTATAAGCTTATATAGACAGTTTTATTACGTCATAGATCATTCACTAGAGCAATCCACCCCCTTTGTCTAACAACTAGAAATTAGACACCTTTTAATATATACGCATGCCTAGTCTCTACAATATTGAATTGTTAATATCTCAACAAGCGCCAAAGGTTAGGAATGTGAGGGAGTTAAAAACACACCGAACACTAAACCAGGGAGTTAGTCAGAACTGTGAGATGCTTGTGTTTCTTATCGGTCCTTCAAACACTGTGTCTTAACACAACACAGCTGGCATCAGCCCCCTCACTTATCTTGCTCTTTCCCAGGGCTTTGTGAGACAATTCTGCCTGTCAGTATTTCACTCTGGGTTTTCCCAGAAACCTCTGCTAGCCTGATTTTAGTCAGGTTGGCACAACTGGTTTTGTGCTACATCTTTATTCAGGCCTAACAATCCCCCCTTTGTCCCTAGAGGACCAACGGGACTCTTGGGACAACAAAGTACTGCTTGGCAGGGCACAACCGGGTTACGGTTTCTTCAGTTGCAGACGAAGCTACAAATCGCCTTCAGAGGTAACAGTTCATTGGTCTGGGGCACTGACTATAAATCAGGTAGGTATACCAAGGGGTCTAATGTCCCAGATGTCTCGGTAAACAATTCAGTCCCACATGCATCCTCCCCATGGACCCAGCAGGATTCGGTATGTGAAAGCTACACCCACCCTAACTGGTCCATATGCTTGGAAGTAGCACTATGAATATCCACACTTTCATCCAGAAAGTGTCCAAGTATGTTTGCATGACCACAGATCAGATGGTACTCCTGACGTGTCTGTAAGGGCAGTGGGCCTAGTCCAGTGGTCAGGATCAATTTAAACATACTAGATCCCACTGCAATGCCTTCCCAGCCTCAGTGATATTCAATACCATCCCTGTCAGTAACTTCTGGGTCATAGAACTAAGGGTGGAAATGACATGTCACTCAACAACTCCAGCCTGTACTGAAGAGAGCTGAGCTGCAAAAATAAGGCTATTGGCCTTTTCTAGTCGGCCCAATTTCTTATCACGTTCTTGGCCTTTAAGAATATTCCAAATGGCTGTGTACCATTGGCCCCTAGACCACAGGGATTTGGTCAATCCTCTTTCTTTCCAGAGGAAATAACCCAGGCCCTCTGTTGTGCTAATCTAATGGCAGCCCCTTGTGAGCAATCTGGGTATGTAAAAGCGATCTGAAAACTGGATAAGGACAATGTTATTCAAAATGCAATGAGGGAGGCAATACATGCTGAAGGATTTATCCAAAACACAGGGCGCAGCCTGTAGAATAAACCCCAAAATCCAATTAATACCACAGTTCCAAATATAAGTCCCACAAATTTCTTCCTGCCAGTGTGTAATTGTTTGTTTCTTCACCAGGGTCAGTTCTTAATGTTCTTTTTAGTCAGGAATTCCTGGACTTTGGCAATGTCAGTGGAGTGAGTGTTTCTTCTTCTTTCCCAAAACAATTGTGGTTTAGCATCCTACAGGGGAGAGGTTTCCAGCACATATCACCCTGTAATAGCTGTGCTTTTTCTATAAAAGTCTAAAGGCACAGTTGGTCTGTCAGTGGACAAGGGAAAGGTTACCAGTACGTTACCTTGTCCTTCTTCCCTGCTGTCCAGAAGCACAGTAGAACTAGAAGAAAGAATAGGCGAATCATCAATAGGAAAATTCTTCTGATGTGGAGGGGTCTTTTTTTCAGTGAGAATCCTGGGTCCAAGCAGTTAGTCTTTGGCACTTCACAGCAGTGTTGGTAGACAGCAGGACTCAATACGGGCCTTTCCAGCATGGAGCCAAGGCAGTCTTTCGTTGATGGATCTGTATGTAGACCCAGTCTCCTGGTTCCAAGGAGGGGCAGGCTGCTAGGATCTTTGGGTTGTTTCTTCTTTACCTGTGAGAAAAAAAAACCTAACACATTGCATTAGTGTCTTTGCAGATTTTACAAATTTTATAGCTGCATGGGCAAATTTAAGTCCCCCCCTTGTTCCTTTTGAGGGTTAGCCAAGTCTTAGCTGTGAGGAGTGTCCTTGACGTCTCATCTTTAAACCAAGCATGTTAACTATTTTTTTCTCAGTCAACTTGTCCTTTCCTTTTCCCTCCTCGGCTGTTTTTTTTTTTTTTTGTAACCTACAAAAGAAACTTTTACTTTTTACTTATGTACCGTTTGTTAACAATGAACACATACACATTGCTGTTTTACAGTACATTAGTCTTATCTAATATATGCCACATATACCATTTCACTAAAATAATGTTATTACAGAACTTGAGAACAACAAACCAAGACAAGCACACCCACTTCGATGAGTTCATTTAATACAAACTCTAGTCCAATAGCTTCCCACCATCCCCAGCCCTCTGGCTAGAAGTCTGAGGTAGCCAGAAGGATCCCATGTACAATATGGGGAGTGGGTTAACTTTCCATGCCCTTGCTTTCAAAGACTGTTAATATGCAAATTTCAATAACAATTGTCAATTAAAAGTTTTGGCCAAGGTAGTATCTTTCTCTTACTTAAGAAAATGTATAAGACTTTAGTATATCACATTTTGCTGATGTATCCAAACACTTTGTATTCTAAGTTGAACAAAACAAATATCTGCATTTTAATCCAACACTGCTGCTTGATTTTAAATCAGACCATCCCATAAAAATATTAAACACATCAATTTTGGCCACAAGACAACACCACAAGACAGAACATAGAACACAAAACACAATTTTTACTGTGCCAGCAAATCATGGTACGTTGAATGCTGTTCAGCCGGCATCAGTGTTCTCTGATTATCTGAAAGACAAAACAGAAGTCTACCTCTTCTGGGCAGGCAATCATTACTAAAAATATACAAATACTCTTGTTGATTTTAGGCAAAACAAGGGAATTACCCCATATTGTCTTGTATGTGTTTTATAGGCAGCCCCTGTTTTAGTGGCTCCTATCTTATTAGTTAGATAATTTGCATTAATACAGATGCTTGCTGGCTCACTTTTTACTTGTAACTCCTGCTTGTAAACACTGAAAGAAAACATCACTCACAGTGCTCTTAGAGCCTAATACAATTTTAATTACATAGCACGGTATACATTCTTCAGCTAATTTAACAAAATTGTTCATAGCCAAATGATTGCAATCTAATAATTTCTTTGCCTGAATTTATTTACAAACATTTCAAAGACACCAAGAACTTTTTACTTTAGTACATTTACAAAATTCAACTGCTGTTCCCTCCAGCAACTATAGAGTTAACTTTTCACTGTGCCTTAAATCACGTGCTTGTCCTTTCAACAACCACTTACCAACTCAGATCACCATGCCAAATATTCTTCTAAGTATTTGAACCCCTATGTGTATACTTACTTACTCCGTTCTTGTTTTTTTTTTCACTACACCCTAAAAGTTTCCAACCTGTTCTCCAAGCTCTCTGTCTGTTGCCGGGCCGCCTGGGCCCGATCCTTTTTTTTTTTTTTTTTTTTTTCTGAACCGTTTCTTTCCATGGGTACCAACGTATTCCACTACCAGTTAGCTAGGAGGGTGGGCTTTTTAAGTAGCCCCCACCCTTCTGGTCCTTTCCCTAAAACATTTCTACTCACAAAACTACTCGAGTCCTCCCCTGTGAGGCTTGCCACCTGGGCAAAACACATGGCCCACTGGCGTTGAACTATTTAATTTCCTCTTGTAGCAAACACACTGCTGTTACAACATATGCTGAGCACAAATGGTTAAATTTTAACAAGTCCCTGAAGGACTGGTACTTGCTTAGCCAGGGCTTCCTTTTCTAACTGGAAATCCTGTCTCAAGGCCTGCAACTTGCCCTGGCGCAGGTTTGAGTTGCCGCCTGGTTCATGATCCATGCTCTTAATTGCTCAATTCTAGTTATCAAGTACACATCTCGTCCCTTTTCTCCAACTACTCTATTGCCCAGTCCTGCTACGACTGGGGGTAGATCCACCTGCCACCCTTCCGGTCAACCAGGGTGGAGAGAAAAATGCTAAACCCCTCTCCAGTTCTCAGACTTACTGCAGCTGAGAGTAGGCTCACCTTTAATCATGCAATCCTCAACATATAACACCAAAAGTACCAAACAAAAGAAACACAAAATAACAAAGGTAAAACAGATAGATGGTGTAAATTCTATAGGGCTCCCCTATTCTCAATTGCTCACCAAACTGTGACAAATCTGTTACCAATTTATCTACTGCAGGACGTTGGGGAAACACACCATATAATCAAATTTTAAAGCTTAATTAAAAATAATAAAACAACAATGAAGAGTGTTGGGAACGCTCCCACATTACGCAGGAAGACCATGAATACTTTAACCCTTAAGCCACTTTAATACTCACACATGTCCAAACTGGCCACATCTGTATAACGTTCAGAGAAGGGGAATAGGCAGACGGGAGATTATCCTGTATACAGCTTGTCCAGAATTTCCAACATGCTTCTGCTCTTGGGAGAGCTGTTTTTTACACCCTGGAATCTCCTGCAGTGTCTCTTTTAGAGAGTTCAGTTCAGATTCCAGCCCGTGGCTTCTCCAGTTTCACCAAGGCAAGCTGAATTTCAAATTAACCCGTTCCTAGACAAATTGCTCACACTGTGTCAGAGGCTTTTCTTTGGTGATTAAAAGCTCCTTTGAGATATATGATCTTATCTAGATTGAAGGTACCTTCTAATGGGCATTGTTTAGATAGATTTTCACGCGTGTAAAGATTCCAATTCTTTAAATACCTGCAGGTTTTAAGACCATAATGTACGTACATGTAACATGCTGGGGTACCCTTAGGGGGTGAGGTGGAATATTTAGACTGTCCCTCCCCCATTTTCCCCACACACACACACACCAAGGCCATTATTTCCTATTACCACGATGCATCATATCTTGCTGCACAGTCAATAAATTCAGATGGCGTGAACCCAAGAGAGACAGACGTCCCCACGGACAGTCTTCCTCCCAGTGTGGCTCTGGGGCATATGCTGGGGGATTTTTACAAGAGCTCTCCATACAGCTTTAAACATACAGCTCCAAAAGCTACCTGGTTCCAGAAATCTTCTTTCAATCTTTAAGTATTAGAGACAATGGGGCGTCCCCCAGGCACTTACTGCCAAATTGTTCCATTTTGTAAGGGGACTCTAACCCCTCTTCCCCGCGTCAAGGTAAAGGGACTCTAACCCCCACCTCCCGCGTCGAGCGCTCACTTACCTCTCCAGGGGACTCGAACACCTGGACTGGGACTCAAACCCAGGCTGGGACTCTAACCCAGACTACTTGGATCCTGTGGAAACCTGGACTGGGACTCTAACCCAGACCTGGACTGGGACTCTAACCCAGACCTAAGTTGTCAGGGACTCTAACCCCGACAATCTGCACTGGGACTCTAACCCAGGCAACCTTAACCCTACTCAACGGGTAGGTGGCTGTTGCTGGATTTCTACGAGCTTCAGCTGGTTCACAGAACTCGCCTTATCGCCGACGCAGAGATCAGATTACCAGGCAAGGCTCCTCTAAATCAGAGGATGCGCGCTGCGTTGCCTCAGAGTCTGATCCCCCGCCGGAGAGTCAGACAGAGTCCCGGCGGAGTCGCCAAAGATGTCGGGGACTCGAACCCCAACAGCGAAGTTCGTTGTCTGACCGCAGAGAGACCAGGCAACACCAGCAAGGTCCGATCAAAAGTTCTTTATTGATAAGTGCACGTATCAGTAAAGAACAGCTCGTATCCGAAAAGAACCAGCCCCCTCTTTACAGCTTAGTATAAGCTTATATAGACAGTTTTATTACGTCATAGATCATTCACTAGAGCAATCCACCCCCTTTGTCTAACAACTAGAAATTAGACACCTTTTAATATATACGCATGCCTAGTCTCTACAATATTGAATTGTTAATATCTCAACAAGCGCCAAAGGTTAGGAATGTGAGGGAGTTAAAAACACACCGAACACTAAACCAGGGAGTTAGTCAGAACTGTGAGATGCTTGTGTTTCTTATCGGTCCTTCAAACACTGTGTCTTAACACAACACAGCTGGCATCAGCCCCCTCACTTATCTTGCTCTTTCCCAGGGCTTTGTGAGACAATTCTGCCTGTCAGTATTTCACTCTGGGTTTTCCCAGAAACCTCTGCTAGCCTGATTTTAGTCAGGTTGGCACAACTGGTTTTGTGCTACATCTTTATTCAGGCCTAACACCCTCTTGTTTGTTCTTCAACTACTTGGTGAAGGAATCCATCAGCTATTGCATCCAGGAAAATCTGAGCCCTATTATTATTACTAGCACTTGTCCTCCAGTCTATATCTGGGAAGTTAAAGTTTCCCATGATCACACAATTTCCTCTTCAAAAGCTCTTCAAAAGGCCAGGAGGAAGTGGTCCCATTTTTACAGTTAATTCTCTTTACAACAGTAGATCCTCAGAGTTACGAACACCTTAGGAATGGAAGTTGTTCATAATTCTGAAATGTTTGTAACTCTGAACAAAATGTTATGGTTGTTCTTTCAAAAGTTTACCACTGAACACTGACTTAATAGTTTACTATGAGTGAGCAACTGACTCTGAAACTGTACTATGCAGAAGAAAAATGCTGCTTTTAACCATCTTAATTTAAATGAAAAAAGCACAGAAACAGTTTCCTTACCTTGTCAATTTTTTAAAACGTTCCCTTTATTTTTTTAGTAGATTACATTTAACACACAGTCACATAATGTGTTTGCTGCTGCTTCTTTTTTTCTTCTCTGCTTCTGCCTGATAGCATACTTCCAGCTTCAAATGGGTTGTGTGGTTGACTGGTCAGTTCATACCTCTGGTGTTTGTAACTTTGAGGTTCTACTGTTGTTTATTTTTACACAGAGTTTTTCCATTCCCTTTACTTTGCAGTGAGAAATCAATGCATATTCCTCTGGTCACCCTCAGTCTGCTGTAGAAAAGGGCAGTGCATTTGCCTAGCTTCACAGATCACATTGGGATTGGTGTCGGCAAGAATTTGCTCTGTGGATAAAGGTGGCTGTGATGCCCCGTACATGTGCCGTTGTTGGCAAAGTTTGAGGTTTCAGTGTTTGGGCTTCCATTGTGTAGCAAACTCTTCCTTCACAGCCAACATATAAACAGTTCCTGGACAGAAGGCTTTGTCATGCTGACATTGAAGTTACTGTGACCTGCCCCCAGCCTTGTAGAAAGAGATTAAAAAATGCTGGGTTTTTAAAAACAAATCCTAAACTGTCATCCCTAAGCCTGGAAATTACAAATTCAGGTTTTACTTTAAAGTCAGTTGAACAAGGATTGGAAATCAGAGAAATGTGCAAACCCAAACTGTCTGGACCCTGTAGTACCACCCTGGGAACAACCTGAGATCCTGGAAAACACTGTTGGGGATTAAGTCCCTCCCCGCCTCACCAGCTTTGCTTGTAAAAAGCAGAGATGGAGCCTAGCAAGCAACCTCATTTTTGCCAGTGGAAGACGAAAAGTTGGGTAAGGGCAGCAGCACTTCCCTAAAGGAAGATCCCTGGTACCTGCGCCCAGAGGACTGGAGCACAATGGATCCACATGTCAGGCCCTATAAAACACGGATGGGGGTTGGACCAGCTGGCTGCCCTCAGAAGAAAACGGAGGGGAGGGGAAAGCTCACCACCCTCACCCAAAATTCTAAGGGTGCGGGAGAGAAGGAGCCATGGGGGCCACTGGGGAGCTGGATGAGGTGTGGGGCCACGAGGCTGTAGAGCAGTAGGACAACAGGGTGAAGAGGAGATTAAGTGAAGTCCATGTCAACTGCGGTTTGAGGAAGGCTGAGGGGAATTAAGGCCACTCTGGAGTTGCAGAGGGTTGGTGGGAATTCAGAGCCATATGGGGTTTGGTGAATAAGGGCTTGTGGCCGGGTCAGCCTTCGCAGCAACCCCTTGTGGTCCACCATGGTACAATTCACCATGCTTCTGTTTCCCTTCAAGATCTTCAATGGTCAGCTGCTACCTCTAATGTGACCCGGTCTGTGGTGACTTAACATCCCAGTTAAGTCTCACACCAAAGTTCTGCCTCTTCCAGGATAGCCAAGTTCCAACACACATAACACAAAACCAAAAAGGTGAGTTGTCCATCCCAGCCTATGGCTGGACCAAGCCCTTCTATTTGCTCTGTCTTTTCTACTTAACCCACACCTGGCCTCCCTGTTTCAGGCTGCCGTTCCCTCAAGGAGGCCCTGATCTGCAGCAGTCTGACCCAGCTTCCTGGCTCCAGACAGGATTCTCTCACTGAGTGAGAGCCAGCGAGCTACTCCCTTTCCCAGCCAGCCAGCCACTCAGCTTGGTTCTCTCTTTTTAGCCCCTCACTCTAGGCCTGTCACCTACTCCTGGTGTAGCAAGGTGGGGCTGATTGAACCTACAAGTTGTCAGCCCCTCCTTGGCTGGTGTGTGGGTTGTACACCCCATCACAGGGCCATGTGGTTTTATGGGCCTGGGGAATGCAGGAGAGGAGGGAGGTGGGGGAGGGAGAAGGAAGGTGTGTTATGGGGAAGAACTGTATACGTTTCAAACAATAGCAATTTCTTTTTGTAACTGTAGAGAAATGTCAAATGGTAAAATAAAAGACACACTGCCAGCTTCCTGACACCCTTTCACCTAAACAACTGGGAAGGGCTGTCGTGGCTAGTAATGAAGGTTTCCTGGAGCCAGCTCAATAGCCTCATACTCACACCAGAAATCATCTCCCAGCTCTACTCAGGCAACAGGTGCAACAGGGCTCTTTAGTCTATCAGAGACAGGCATAACAAGAACCAGTGGTGGGAAATTAAAACCAGACAAATTTAAATTAGAAATGAGGCACAAATTTCTAACAGTGAGGGCGGTTAACCATTGGAACAAAGCTACCAAGGGAAGTGGTAGATTCTCCATCTCTTGATGTCTTCAGATCAAGACTGGATGCCTTTCTGGAAGATGCTTTAGTTAAACCCAAGTTACTGGGCTCAGTGCAGGGGTAACTGGGTGAAATGTAATGGTCTGTGTTATACATGAGGTCAGAGTAGATGATGTAATGGTACCGTCTGGCCTTACAATCTATGAGTCCATGAATTTCTGTAGTGGATTTATAGCCTCCTCCCTTTTGGAGACCAACTTTCCCCCCCAACATGGAATTACTTTAAGCCATTGGGGCCTGGAAACACAAAATGATATTCCATTTAATTCTTTTCCGCACGTCTATTCCCTAGTCCTTAGCCACTGTCGTCCATGGCGATGTCACCTTTCTGTTGGACTGCCACAACTCACTCTCTCTTGGGATGGTCTAAGCATCCCATTCAGAAGGCAGCAGATCAATCCTTAATCTACAACGACCAAAGTGAGCATATCACTCTGTCTGATGCTCCAGCAGCTCATCTGGCTTCCCATTCCCCATCCCCAATGCACTATGTCCACAAACAGCACGCTCTGCAAGTGCTGCAGGCCTGTGGCTTGTTGCATCTGACCCACACTTCTTAACACAGCTCCCTGAACCAGGAGCATAACATCTATGGCTTATAGTGTATGTTCTCACTTCAGTTTTTTAGTTTGCGGCATTGCTCCTTTAAATGGTTCTGTCCTGCCCTAAAATCTGCACATATGTTGTGAATGGAACATCCTCTCACTTGCAGAAGATGTGATGGGGTCAGCAGCTCCCACTGCCCTCTGCCATGATGCTTGTGGGCCTGCAGGGCCAGGATGTATCATGAAGAGCACCAGCAGCTGTGGGTGTCTGTGCTCGTGAGGGGCTGGATTTTAGTCATTTGTTCAGTTGTTTTGATTGTTTTGTTATGTTTTCAGATCTCGTTTTGTGGTTTGTTTTGGAGCTCAACTAGCTGTTCCCTTGCAGGTAGCTCTTTGGGAGCTTGAGATGACCGTGCTCTGGGCTCAGAGGGAGAATATCACTCAGGGCCCCTCCTCCATGTAGCCCAGAGAATTCGGAGTTCTTCCTCATCTCCTGTTGTGGAGTCCCTGGGGTACGTGCAGCTTCCCGGGGGGAGGATGGGAGCAAGGAGAACCATGGGAAAATACATGGAGTTACTTGGAGGTGTGGGAGTGCAGAGGGTAGTGCTTGTCTGGCTGTTAATTCATTAGTTCATTATCCTGCTCTGCGTTCTTATTTGCAGATCTCAGCAGTATGGAAGTTGCTGCTGAGGCAGTGAACACACCATGCAATGTGTGCGAATGTACGTGCACCACGCACCAGGACAATGTCACTATCTGCTGCTTTTCCCTTTTATGGTTTTCAGAAGAATCCTCAAGGGACCAAATAAAACCAAGATTTCTGTTTTAAAGTTGAAATTCAGATGTTGTTGCAGTGTATTTCTGGCATTGCTAACCTGGGTGGGGAAGTGGGGGAAATGTTTGGGGCCAGACAGAGCAAAGACGGGACAGTCTCCGGCCAGTCTCCCTTCATATGCTCTGGGGCTGGCATGCAGCAGGGGTACAAGTAGCAGAGCTGGGTGGAACTTGGAAACAATTTTCTGTTGCTAATTTTGCATCACCTTTTGTTAAATCATCCACATTATGAAATCGCCTGCTTAGCTTCAGTGAGCAGCTTGTCACGATGATGCCAGTACTCTGAACTATCCGAGCTGTCCGGGGCATTGTCGGATTGCACTGGGAATATTTATTGCCCCACTGCAGCTGCTCTGCCAGTGCTTGTGCTGAATCAGTGGAGAGAGAGACATGGTAGGTGACAATATGTCATTGCATTCTATTAAAATTCAAAGGTGATGTGATCTCTTGTGCATCGCTGTAAGTACGTGGCTGTGCAGTGTTACAGGTGTGTTAGGAAGATGTGCTGCTGCTGGTAAGGTCAAAGTTCTCTAGCACAGACATAGTCTCAAACCGCTCATCCACCAGCACCCTGCAGAAGAGCTGTGCTCACAGGGACAATCCAACTAGAGGAGCCCAGGCTCAGACTCTTGGGCATTGGGGCAGAGAATTCTCAACAGCTAGAGCCCTGCAGTAGAACTCCTTGTCAGAGGGGATCAGACTGAGTCCTGGCCTGGCCATGGTCAAAGCAAAATGCAAGATCATCTCTTTGCTAAAGACTTTCCCAGGAACAACTCCAGGATCAGCACAGAATCATGGAGTGTAGGACTGGAAGGGATCTCAATAGGTCATTTAGTCCAGTCCCCTGGACTCAAGGCAGGACTAAGGAATAACTAGACCAACTAGCATGAGATGGAGATGGTGTAGTAAGAGGAGAGAGAAAGAAGAAGGAAGAGAGTTGAGGGGTGGAGCAGAGAGAGAGAGAAAGAAAGAAATCAATCCCCTCCCAAAAAACCATACCTGTGAGTCAGGGAGAAATGAAATCCAATATGGTACAAAAATGTTAAATAAATAGATATGTTCAGGGCTTAGATACCCTGGTGACAGGTAGGACTGGACGAATAGTTTATTATTTGGTTCAGTGCCTGAGCTCAATAATATGAAATAAATATTTTATCTGGGTTCACTTGAAACAGTAAAGTCAATTTTTCCCGATTAAATGAAAACAAAGGAAAAAATTAGTTTGGACTCTAATGAAATGTTTTGTGCTACCCTAAACAAAATTATTAGTTTTCAGGTTTTGTTTTTGTTTAACTCTATTTTTTTTAAATTAAACTGAGCTAATTTTTCCTAACAAAACATCATTTTGACACAAACTTTGAAATTTTGGTTCAAAAATGTCTAAACTAAATATTTTGACTTTTTTGGAAACTTTCCCCCCATTTTTATTCAGTCAAAACCATTCATCAGATATGACCTGAATTTGTGAACAGTTTCAGTTGACCCGAAACTGCTTTATTTGCCAAATCAACTATTCACCATATAAATTTCACCCAGCTCTAGTGACAGGCACCTTAGAAATATCTAGGATTTAAAATACCTTAGCTTCTCTCTCCTACTTCCTGAGTCTTTCCTGATCTCAAAAATTTCCCCTGGCCACACTACTTACCCCTGTCTCTCAGGCTCATCTGTGGGTAAGGTAATTGGGTTAACTGTCATTGCAGCACTAGGCTGACTAAGCCAACCCCACATGTATTAACTGCAAATTTAAACACAATCCTCAGAAGTTACACAATTCTATGTGGTCACTGTACCAACCATGGTGAAGAGTTGCACTGTTGTAGAATTTCTGGGATAGCAGCAGTAATAAGGGGATTTTAAAAAGAAAGAATAGTTACTTACTCTAGTTTCTTTAATTTACAGTTTGGATCCTTCAGTGCTTGACAGAGCAGGTAAATAGACGAATGCTGTGGCTTACCCTGACGTTGCTTCCTTAAAAAGGAGAAAATAGAAATGTTCTATATTGCTCTCTGAAGACAGATTTTAATTCTATTTCCTGAACATTGAAATAGCCTCTTGGACAGTGTGATACGGTGCATATAGATTATTCTTCAGTTAGTTAGTTGTAAGTCCCCCAATTCAAAACTACATCTAGTACTTTGATATGCATTTTAAGTATACGGAGTCAAATAGAAAACATGCGACTAAGATTAATCCATTCATTTTATGAACTTGTGGTACTCTGATTCTCTGAATATTCAAACCAGTTCTAACTACTCACACAAATGGGAATGTCTCCAGAGGTTTTATGCTTGTGTGTCAGGCAGTAACTGCAGTATCATTTCTGGAGATACAGTAGAAATTATCCTGTTTATTTAACTAGGAATGTTGTCTTTAATTTGCCCACAAAGCTAAAAACCAAATATAAGGTATTTGCTTAAAATTGTAACTATGACAACTGTTACTCAATAGTGTATAGTTAGGGTTATGCTTAGTGACATTACATCCCTAGGAGGAACCAGAAATGGAGCTGATTGTTTCCTGACAGCAGAATGTGTAAAATGGTACGTTAATTTTAAAAAGCAGCATCTGTATAAGAAATAGTGCTGGATGAATAATTAAACAACTAAAATTCAAGAATTTTAAAGTGAATTTATTTCCACTGTGTTTTATTTTGCACTTTCCAAATAGTCTAGCAAAGGGAATTTGCAGACAGGAATGTTGTTGAAGTAACGCGTTTAAGTCACTGTTACAGAATATTCCTGTGAAAGCAAAATTTGTATTTATAATCCTGAGCATTCATACAAGAAATCTGGTTCTCATATTTATGTTCATCGATTCACAGAACCAAAATATCTATGACCTGTGTGTCCAATCAAAATGAATAATTTAGAAAAAATAATATTTAAAAAAAATAAAATTGTTTGGATAATTTGTGAAAAAGGCAACATTCATTGAGTGAATTTTTCATTATTATCTGCCCAGCTCTAATAATCAGGTCTTTCTTAAACAGCAGTTGTAGAGGACTCGGGGAGACAGGGTGATACTTGGAGAGACAAGTGGGGTCACGGGAAGGGTTTTTTATCATGGGGGCAAATAAATCACACATAAATTGCCAAGGAAATGGACCAGAGTTTGAGGGGCAAAACCATGAGGAATGGAAGGGTATTAGGAACAAGGTAGATCAGAAGATAGGATGGGATGGTTGATGGTATTGCTGAGGCAGATGGTGGGTAAAAGGAGAGCAGGCCAAATCTCTGTCTTTTGTCACCCTGTCCAGTCTGGCTGTTTTTATTAACCTCACCCTAGCCAGAGTTCAGGTACTCGGTCCTCCCTCTCGTCAACCTCTCCACTGCCTTTAACACCTTTGCCTACTCTCCTCCTCTTGAAACCTCTTCTTCCCTCAACTTTCAGGAGTCTGTTCTCTCCTGCTTCTCCTCCTACCTCTCTCGTCAGCATTTCATGTGCTGCATCCTCTCACCCCCCTCCATCTTTCATTGGCACCCCACAGGGCTCCATCCTTGGCCTCTCCTTTTCTCCACCTACACCTTGACACTGGGCAATTTCATTCAAAATGTGGCTTTGACAGTCAAATTTATGCTGAAGACTCAGATTATTATAAGGTAATCCAACACCGTGGTGTCCCAGTGCCTTCCACAATACATCTCCGCTCCATCAGGAAAGGTTATCACCAAGGTTATCACTGGGATTATTTTTAAAGAACATGCGTAACGTGACGGTGCTGGTGAGAGCTGGTTCTCGTGGGAAAACTCAGTCAGAGACGTAGGGTTTGTATTTAGTTTTGAGGCAGTGTGTGTGGGGGGGGCAGGCGGTTCATTCTTACTACATCTATCTGGATAGAGATCTCTTTAATGTTTTTAATGAAGTAAATACTAATGGAAATTGTGTGATCATGGGAGACTTTAACTTCCCAGATATAGATTGGAGGACAAGTGCTAGTGATAATAATAGGCTCAGATTTTCCTGGATGCAATAGCTGATGGATTCCTTCACCAAGTAGTTGAAGAACAAACAAGAGGGGATGCCATTTTAGATTTGTTTTTGGTGAGTAGTGAGGACCTCATAGAAGAAATGGTTTTAGGGAACAACCTTGGTTCGAGCGATCATGAGCTAATTCAGTTCAAACTAAATGGAAGGATAAACAAAAATAGATCTGTGACTAGGGTTTTTTATTTCAAAAGGGCTAACTTTAAAAAACTAAGGAAATTAGTTAGAGAAGTGGATTGGACTGAAGAACTTGTGGATCTAAAGGTGGAGGAGGCCTGGAATTACTTCAAGTCAAAGTTGCAGAAATTATCAGAAGCCTACATCTCAAGAAAGGGGCAAAAATTCATAGGCAGGAGTTATAGACCAAGCTGGATGAGCCAGCATCTCAGAGAGGTGATTAAGAAAAAACAGCCTACAAGAATGGGAGGGATCAGCAAGGAAAGCTACCTTATTGAGGTTAGAACATGTAGGGATAAAATGAGAAAGGCCAAAAGCCATGTAGAGTTGGACCTTGCAAAGGGAATTAAAACCAATAGTAAAAGGTTCTATAGCCATATAAATAAGAAGAAAACAAAGAAAGAAGAAGTGGGACCACTAAACACAGAGGATGGATGGAGGTTAAGGATAATCTAGGCATGGCCCAACATCTAAACAAATACTTTGCCTCAGTCTTTAATGAGGCTAATGAGGAGCTTAGGGATAATGGTAGGATAACAAATGGGAATGAGGATATGGAGGTAGCTATTACCACATCCGAGGTAGAAGCCAAACTCGAACAGCTTAATGGGACAAAATCAGGGGGCCCAGATGATCTTCATCCAATAATATTAAAGGATCTGGCACATGAAATTGCAAGCCCATTAGCAAAAATTTTAATGAATCTGTAAACTCAGGGATTGTACCATATGAGTGGAGAATTGCTAACATAGTTCCTATTTTTAAGAAAGGGAAAAAAAAGTGATACAGGTAACTACAGGCCTGTTAGTTTGACATCTGTACTATGTAAGGTCTTGGAAAAATTTTTGAAAGAGAAAGTTGTTAAGGTCATTGAGGTCAATGGTAATTGGGACAAAATACAACATGGTTTTACAAAAGGTAGATCGTGCCAAACCAACCTGATCTCCTTCTTTGAGAAGGTAACAGATTTTTTAGAGTATCAGAGGGGTAGCCGTGTTAGTCTGGATCTGTAAAAGCAACAAAGAATCCTGTGGCACCTTATAGACTAACAGACGTTTTGCAGCATGAGCTTTCGTGGGTGAATATTCGTATTCACCCACGAAAGCTCATGCTGCAAAACGTCTGTTAGTCTATAAGGTGCCACAGGATTCTTTGTTGCTTTTACAGATTTTTTAGACAAAGGAAATGGAGTGGATCTAATTTACCTCAATTTCAGTAAGGCATTTGATATGGTACCACATGGGGAATTATTAGCTAAATTGGAAAAGATGGGGATCAATATGAAAACTGAAAGGTGGATAAGGAACTGGTTAAAAGGGAGACTACAACGGGTCATACTGAAAGATGAACTGTCAGGCTGGAAGGAGGTTACTAGTGGAGTTCCTCAGGGATCAGTTTTGGGACCAATCTTACTTAATCTTTTTATTACTGACCTTGGCACAAAAAGCAGGAATGTGCTAATAAAGTTTGTGGATGGCACAAAGCTGGGAGGTATTGCCAATACAGAGATGTAGATGACCTTGTAAACTGGAGTAATAGTAATAGGATGAAATTTAATAGTGAAAAGTGCATTTAGGGATTAATAACAAGAATTTTTGTTTTAAACTGGGGACACGTCACTTGGAAGTAACAGAGGAGGAGAAGGACCTTGGAGTAGTGGTTGATCACAGGATGACTATGAACCACCAATGTGATATGGCCGTGAAAAAAAACTTGGGTCTTGGGATGCATCAGGCAAGGTATTTCCAGTAGAGATAAGGAGGTGTTAGTACCGTTATACAAGGCACTGGTGAGACCTCATCTGGAATATTGTGTGCAATTCCGGTCTCCCATGTTTAAGAAGGATGAATTCAAACTGGAACAGGTACAGAGAAGGGCTACTAGGATGATCTGAGGAATGGAAAACCTGTCTTATGAAAGGAGACTCAAAGAGCTTGGCTTGTTTAGCCTAACCAAAAGAAGGTTGTGAGGAGATATGATTGCTCTCTATAAATATATCAGAGGGATAAATACCAGGGAGGGAGAAGAATTATTTAAGCTCAGTACCAATATGGACTCAAGAACAAATGGATATAAACTGGCCATCAGGAAGTTTAGACTTGAAATTAGACGAAGGTTTCTAACCATCAGTGGAGTGAAGTTCTGGAACAGCCTTTCAAGGGGAGTAGTGGGGGCAAAAGACATATCTGGCTTCAAGACTAAGCTTGATAAATTTATGGAGGGGATGGTAATGATGGGATAGCCTAATTTTGGCAATTAATTGATTTTTGACTATTAGCAGTAAATATGCCCAATGGCCTGTGATGGGATGTTAGATGGGTTGGGATCTGAGTTACGACAGAGAATTCTTTCCTGGGTGCTGGCTGGTGAGTCTTGCCCACATGCTCAGGGTTTCGTTGATCACCATATTTGGGGTCGGGAAGGAATTTTCATCCAGGGCAGATTGGCAGAGACCCTGGGGTTTTTTTGCCTTCCTCTGGAGCATCGGTCACGGGTCATTTGCTGGAGGATTCTCTGCACCTTTAAGTCTTTACACCACGATTTGAGGACTTGAATAGTTCAGACATAGGTCAGGGGTTTGTTACAGGACTGGGTGGGTGAGATTCTGTGGCCTGCGTTGTGTAGGAGGTCAGACTAGACAATCATAATGGTCCCTTCTGACCTTAAAGTCTATGATTCTATGATTCTACATTGGGCAGTGAGTTCCACCATTGTGGCCCCACAGCTGTGACAACTTAGTCTCCTGCACAGACGAGCCTTTCCTTCCTTGTCAACAGATTGCTTTTTCTTGTGGAATAAAGCCACCAGGCCAAGTCACTGTCATGGAGGGACTGGAGCTCTCTCTCTCTCGCTCTCAGCTGGGGTCAGCACTATATAATGCTTTGAAAAGAGTCAGTTCAACCATGTTTAACTCGACTCGGGTCAATAGGGAGCCAGGTCATAACTCCATTACTCCTCTGCAATAGCCTTCTTCAGATCCCGCCTTAAAACTCACCTCTGCTGTGAATCCTGCAAAACACTTGACAATGGTTGGGCAGCTGGTGCACATGACTCCTGCTTACTAACTTCTGCCTATTAGACTAAACGTGATCATTTACTAGTTAGTGCATCACATGGTGGTGAGTTTGTGAAGTGGGATCTGGAACTGACCAATCTCAATTCATTCTGGGGCCACCAACATCCTATTAGCGGGGAATCCCTAGCACTAGGCTGTTGGGTTTCAGGATTGTTAGACTGGGTTCTCTTCCTTTCTCTGGGAGGAGTCTACACTCAGCTGGTTAGAGACAGCAGAGCCATTGCAACAACCCTTCTGCTTGGGTTGTCTTCAGTAGAACTGGTTAGAAAATGTTCAACAAACATTCCTTAATACCTCTGGGGAGAGGAAGAGAGATATCTCATCGCAGAATGGCTAATAACCCTATGGTTAGTGTTTTTCTCTCTGTTGGAGCTATTCCACTTTGTGCAAATCCTTAAGTATTCATTGGGCCAGAGAGAACAAGACTGATTCTGTAACTGGGTAGTTAGGACACTGACCTGAAATGTGAGAGATCAGGGTCAGATCTGTTTCCTGCCTGATTTGGCCAGCGCTGATCTGCAGGGAGTGGTCCTGGGCTCTCAACCTCAACACATGAGCATCTGTCACTTGATTTAAAGGACCACTCCCATGAGTACAGAGGCTATTAGAGATCTGTGAACTGCTCGCTCTATGATCTAGTCCAGAGGTGGGCAAACTACGGCCCGTGGGCCACATCCGGCCTGCGGGACCATCCTGCCCGGCCCCTGAGCTCCTGGCCGGGACGCTAGACCTCAGCCCCTCCCTCGCTGTCCTCCATCCCCCGCAGCCTCAGCGCCCTGCAAGCGCTCTGGCCTGCCACTCCTGCTGGGCAGCGCAGTGGTGTGGTTGCAGGCTCCTGCTGCGCTGAGTGGCATGGTAAGGGGGTAGGGGGGTTAGATAAGGGGTAGGGGGTCCCGGGGGGCAGTCAGGGGACAGGGAGAATGGGGCAGTTAGATGGGGTGGAGGTTGGGGGGGGCAGTCAGGGAACTGGGAACAGGGAGGGTTGGATAGGCTTGGGGGCTGTCAGGGGGCGGGGATGTTGATAGGGGTCAGGGCAGTCAGGAGACAGGGAGCAGGGGGGGTTGGATAGGGGGTGGAGTCCCAGGGGGGTGGTTAGAGATGGGGTGGTCAGGGGACAAGGAGTGGGGGGGTGTTTGATGGGTCAGGGGTTCTGAGGGGGGCGGGAAGTGGGAGGGGGCAGGGGCCAGGCTGTTTGAGGAGGTACAGCCTTCCCTATCCGGCCCGCCATACAGGTTTGGAACCCCGATATGACCCTCCGGCCAAAACGTTTGCCCACCTCTAATCTACTAGACAGGAACAAAGAGCCACGCTGTCTGAATGTATTGATATTTTGGCTTTTTTCACCTTATAGGCAGGTTGGCAAAATGAATGAGGCTTAGATCCATGCTATTAGAGGCCTGGGTTCTATCCTCGGCTCTGTTGATGTGAACTTGCCAATCGCTCTGTTATCTTGGCTGTAAAATGGGTAGGTGATAGTTATACCTCCCCTAAGGCAGGGTTTTGAGGCCTATGTTAATAAGGGATGAAAAAGGCAGAGAAATATCAAGAGGAGCCAAGAAACAGCTGGGATTAGAACTCACAAGCTTTTAGCTGGCACCTCAATGCACCATCTGCTAAGCTACTCACTATTGTGGAATCTTCCCTCACCCAGAAAAAAACAAAAAAACCTCTACACTCTCTGCATGACATTGCACTGGTTATGTGGAAGATTGCACTAGTTATGTCTTGCAAGATGTGCGCGGCATGGTAGGTCGGGTTAGGATTGTTTTTGGAGACCTGCCAAGCAGTTGTTAATAGCGACACTGAGACACACCACCAATTATTGAATGCACCTTTTTTTTTGTTAAAATCCAATTATACTGATAGGAAGAAGCTTCTGAAATATTTTTAAGATCCTATGTACTACTGATTTTTTTAAATGATAATTTTAGTTTTATCCACATGCAGCAAATTGTGGTGAAGAGTTCTAGCGAAAACAATTGTTCTTTGTTATTTTAAAGTGCTGCAGCATAGTTTGGTGGTGAAGACCAGGGCCGGCTCCAGACCCCAGCACGCCAAGCGCTCTTGGGGCGGCATTTTGCCGGGAGGGCGGCAGGCGGCTCTGGTGGACCACCCGCAGGCGTGCCTGCGGAGGGTCCGCTGGTCCCGCGGCTTTGGTGAACCTCCCGCAGGCATGCCTGCTGGAGGTCCACCAGAGCCGCGGGACCAGCGGACCCTCCGCAGGCACGTCTGCAAGAAGTCCCCCGGAGCCACGGGACCGGCGACCACCAGAGCGTGCCGCCCTGCTTGGGGCGGCAGAATTCCTAGAGCTGCCCCTGGTGAAGACACCTGTTTTCTGGTTGCAGCTAGGGCTGGTTGAAACTCAGAATTTTGTGGGAAATTTCAAGTTTGGTTTTGTTCTGAATTTTATTTGATCAGCGAACTGTTCAAACACACTGCCTTCTACACACAACAGCACGGTAAAACTACATGCTGATTTTCAGTTGAGGCCTGATCAACACACAATTTTATTACTGCTATAACTATTTTGGTTAGGAGACAAATTTTTACCAAAATGTTTGGACCAGTACAATCTCTAGGGTGGATGCAATTTTACTACTATAAAGGTGCCTTAGTTGTACACCGGGGATGTGGAAGCTTGTTTTGTTTCCTAGTGATTTCCTCATCATGGAAGGTCTCAGTGAGCAGCTCTCAACCGTTCTTGTACAATTGTTGACACAAAGCAGGTTTCCCTCCCCCGCTCTTTTGTCTCACCCCTTTCATATCTGTACACAAAACAGGACACCAAACATTTCAGTCATTGAGAGGATAGAGCAGACCAAACAATCACGATTTTTTTTAAAAAGGTCATTTTTTTCAGTAGTGTGATAACTGTATCATTAGCTTACAGTAACAGTAGAATTGGTCTCAGGTGGATCATTCAGCCAATTACTAGTTATCAAGACAGAGGGAAAGCAACATTTAATCTGTTAAAGAAACTACAGATTTTTCAGCTCAGATAATACTTACTGATAATACTTGCTGCCTAGTGGCAGCAAGCAGCTCTGCATTACCAAATCTGGGGGAGGTGAAGGAAATTCTGCACAGAATATTAATGTGACGTGAATTGCGCATTGTGCAATGGTGCAGAATTCCCCCAGGAATAATGGGGAGAAGAAGTGAGAACAAATAATCATGTCACTTAATACACAGCAGGAAGATGCTCAGATATTATGGTGATGTAAGTCTATATAGAATAGAATCAGAAATTGGAGCTTTATTTTGGACCTTCTTCCACCCAAATGTGGAAGATCCATTATCCCTGTGCAAGAAAACAGGAATAGAAATAGTGGGCATGAGTAAAAATCTCTTCTCGCACCCCCACTCCCAACAGAACAATATATCTGAGGGCAGTTATTCTGTACCCAAAATGGCTGTCTGCAACATGAGTCTTAGTTACTTAATTGTGCGATTCTGTCATCAAGAGATCTGAAAACTCCAGGGAATCTGTATTGGCTTTATAAACTAGCAATAAACACTTCAACTTAAAAATCCATCCTTTTACTAATGTAAACCCTTTGAAGCCTTTCGGTAAATGCTAGCTTTCATCAGCGGGTAGGGTTATATTTGAACCAAGCTGAGCTAAATAATGGAGTAAACCACTTTATTTTCCTGAGATAGAAACATTTTCTTTTTAATGTAACCCTATTTTATCTTATTTGACTAACCAATAAAGTGAAATGTAGCTAGCAGGACGGAAAGCTAAAATAATAGGAAGCAAACAATGCAGAAATTATTCATGATGGACAAGATTCTGAGACAGTCTCTCTTGTTGGGAAGTAACTTAATCCTCAGATTGCACCATTCATATACATTGATGAGTCATGGAGCAGCATTAGAGCTGGTTAGAAATTTTAAATTATAATTAATTTAATTTTAATAATTAAATTTTAATTTTGTGGGAAACATCATGGAGGTTCCCCCCCAGGAACATCACAGTTTTCAGAAAAACAAAACAACAGCATCTCTCCTCTCTACGTAAATATTTTGGGTTTGGAAAAAATGTTATTAAAATCTGTAGGGTTTTAGTTCCAAATTTCACCACACACTGAAAATGTCCTGCCCAAATATTTGGGGTTTGGTTTCCTTTGTTTTCCCCATGAAACATCAGAGGAAGTTGGACTCGACCTGGGTAGCAATATACCACATTCTGGTCCTAAACAAAGAAGGGGCTACATAGATGACAAACAGTTTTACCAGTGTTACACAAGAGTTAGGAAACAGCAAAGTTAAACGTACAGGTGAAATCTTAACTCTTTCCCCTTCTGCATATGCATTATTAGAGTTCAGGTAGTTTGAAGTCAACTGAAGTTTTGCCACTTGTCTTTAGTAAGATCAGGATTTGGTGCAAAATATAGACATATATGCAACTGAGATGAAAATTATCAATATATTTCTAACCAGTAAAGCAGAACTAAATGACAAACTAACTTTTCTGCAACACTGAAACAAATTTCCATGTGGCTCAAAGTGCAATGTATGTACTGGATAGCATGGAGGTAGTGCCACAGATAAGGCTGAGTTTGCTTCCACTTAAGCAGAGATTCACTGTGGTGTGCATGAGCTTTCATGCTGACCATATTAATTCCTTGTTTCCTTGTACTCCCCTATTAATCTGTCTGTGTCCAGTTGTTGACTCTGGAGATATTTAAGCCACGTCCTCCTCGTATTTACAGCACTACACCCTAACTAAAGAATGAATTTTCTGAGAATTTGCTAGTGAATCTGTTAATTAATTTCTGAGTTAAAATTAATTTTAAAAATATGTCCTTTAAAAATGTAACAGTGTCAAACCATTTATTTCTCCCTAAATAACCCAACCCAGGTCCTCCCTATCTCAATGGAAATGACCAAAGAACTAAGTCTTGGGTGGATCTCGGGCAGTGGGTAGTTTTTTTAAAGAACTTTTTAGGTCTTTTTCCCTGCTATTTTACTGAACTGAAAATGTCCCCTTCAGAGCAAGATGTATTAACAAAACACTATTGATAGTGTCATAGTCTTTGAAACAATTCACATAGTAATTTATTTCTAAATCACTGTACCTGCAAGCTTGTTTTCGTTAGTACTCTGTCTAAAGGGTCACCACTTTTCCCAAGGGCAGGACATGCAGCCTCAGTTGCTCTGGGACTGGGTGGTGGAGCTCCAGCACCCCCTGTGCCTCCTTGTGAGCTCCTATAGCAACTCCACCTTAGTTCAGACTCCGTGGAGATTTTACCTTCCTACGGAGTGATGCAACCCAGGAAGTGTTTACAGTGACCCGGGGCAGCCTTTTCAAAGTGAGGTAGCATTTCATAGGCACCTGGAGTATTGCATGAGCAAGTCCTGAGGCTAGCGGAGGAAAACCAAGCTTAAGAGAAAGTCCAAGTGTAAAAATAGAATCAGGCAGTCCATAAAAGCATTTGAAGAGCAATTAGCAAAAAAGACACATAAACAGAAAGTTGTTTTTAAGTACCTCAGCAGCAGGAAGCCTGTTAAACAACCAGTGGGGCCACTGGACAATTGAGGTGCTAAAGGAGCACTCAAGGAAGATAAGGCCATTGGGAAGAATCTCAATGGATTTTTTTGCATCAGTCTTTACTGCAGGACCAGATGTTATTCAAGCACGAGTTCTGAAGGAACTCAAATATGAAATTTGCGCAACTACTAACTGTGGTATGTAACCTATCACCGAAATGAGCCTCTGTATCAGATGACTGCAGGAAAATTAATATAACCCTGATTTCAAAAAACGACATAGAGATGATCCTGGCAATTACAACAGTAAGCTTAATTTCATTACCAGGCAAATTGGTTGAAACTATAGTAAAGAACAGAATTATCAGATACACAGATGACCATGATTTGTTAGGGAAGAGTCAACATGGTTTTTAAACGGGCAATAATGCCTCATCAGTCTATTAGGATTCTTGGAGGGGGTCAACAAACATGTAGGCTAGGGTGATCCAATGGATATAGTGTACCTGGACTTTCTGAAAACCTTTGACCAAGCCCAGCACCTAAGGCTCTTAAGCGAATTAAGCAGTCATGGGGTAAGAGAGAAGGTTCTGTCATGGAGCACTAACTGGTTAAAAGACAGGAAACAAAGGGTAGGAATAAATGGCCAGCTTTCACAATGGAAAGAGGTAAACAACGGGGTTCCATAAAGAACTGCATTAAACTATTCATAAACTATCTGGGAAAAGGGGTAAACAGTGAGGGTTCAAAGCTTGCGGATGATACAAAACTACTCAAGATAGTTAAGTCCAAACCTGACTGCAAAGAGTTACAGAGGGATCTCACGAAAGTGGGCGATCAGCCAAGGGAATGACAGATGAAATTCAGTGTTGATAATGCAAAGTAACGCACATTAGAAAACATAATCCTAACTATACATACAAAATGATGGATCTAAATTAGCTGTTACCACTCAAGAAAGAGATCTTGGGAGTCATTGTGGATGGTTCTCTGAAAACTATGTGAAGTGGTAGTTCAAAAAGCTAACTTCATGTTAGGAACCATTAGGGAAGGGATAAATAATAAGAAAGAAAATATCATATTGCCTATATATAAATATATTGTATCCTCAGTCCCTGAATACTTTGTGCAGTTCTGGTTGCCCTATCTAAAAAAAAAAGAAAAAAAGATAGATTAGAATTGAAAAAGTCCAGAGAAGAGAAATAAAAATGTCCAGAGTTCAAGCTTTATTTTTTTTGAGAAAAAGCTGAAATTTTCTTCTAAAACGGTTGATGCATAAGAATTTATGTGTATGTGTGTAAAAAGTCCATAGGCAAGGGGCACATTTTCCAAAAGTTTTAATGGTGAATTGTTCTTCTTCAGAGAATTGCAACCTTTCAAAATGGCCACCAGCTCTCATCTTTGTTGACAGGAATGAGGCTAAAGCTGCCTTTAAGCAAAGAGGTCCTCTTTCAATAGGAACACCACCATCTGCCATTATTTCCAAAGCAGTAAAGTCAAGCTGCCCTCACAGAAGCTGGTGGTCCATGTCAGCCCAGAGAGCCATCCTTGAGAATAGAAGACACAAGCTGTTTTGAAAGAGGGCAGTTCCTCTTGGTATCTTCTGAACTGAGTGTGGCTTTAGGTTAAAAATCCATCTTTTCCCTATAATGTTTTGTGTGCACGTGAGCGCTGATTTTCACTCTGACTGGAACAAGGGGGCTCTCAAGTAGCTAGATATCTGGCTTCCTTTAATTGCAAACACAAAAACCGCAGAGACAAACAGGGAGGACGAGTTTTTAACTATTTGGACCATTGCATCGCTCATATTCCACTTTTGCAGGCTAAGCTGCTGCGAGAACACTCTGAGCACTGATCCCGTGGCTGAGCCGGCCCACAACATTTTGGCACCTGAGGCAGGGAGCTCAAATGACACCCCCATACCCCCTCGTTCGGGCCAAAACTTTGAAAGGTCTCAATTCTGCCTTCTTCCTGTTCTACTCCTCTCATGGTACTGCTCTGCTACCTCCCCCAATAAAGGAGAAACTAATAACTTAAAATGCCTTGTTCCAAAATTTTAAGTAACACAACTTTCAAATGCCTGAACAGCAAACGTAACTTTTCTTGTCTGCATGGTAAACACTGGCATTTTTATCTGTTTGAATAATCAAAGCGGTGTTTTCCGTGCCTTCTTGGTTGCAAAGATTTGAACTGCTTCTGCTTCCTGCATGTCCACCGTCTGGGCCAGCTCATGCTCTATTGAGATGGATGCAAGGCTGACCTGTGTCATTGTGGAGTGTAGACGTGTTTTTATTAACTTCAGCTTGGAGAAGCTGCGTTCTCCAGTGGCAACTGTTACAGGAAGTGATAGAAGTATGTGCAGAGCAACAAAAGCATTTGGAAAGAGGCTGGTCATCTTATTTGTGCACATATATTCCAGAACAGCCTTTGGAGTAGATCCTGCTGAAATGTAACTTGAAAGGGCTTTCAGTTTGGAGTCTCTTATGGGATTATCCCCTGCCTCGTAATCAAAATGTCTTCTTCTTCGGTGACTTTTGTATTCTTGAATGGGTGGGAAAATAGCTTCAGTGTGAAGTTCCTCTGCCAACTTCTGTGCACTCTTCAGAACGGTTTGAAATCCCTCATCTGACCGGTCAGACTGTAGGTCTGACTTTGCTTTGTCCAGTTGTTCCATTGCGCCAGATATATCAAGGTCAACACCTTGGAGTCTCTTGCTTACAACATTTATTTCAAACAGTATGTCATGCCACAACACTAAGCCACACAGAAATTTGAAGTTATGTATGTTTCTGGTGATTCCATTTCCCTCTGCTACTGTTCTCCCAAGAACAGTTCCTGTCATAGCATTATCCTCCATAATGACAACTATGGCATCAAACTCAGCCATCAGCCCCACAATTTTAAGGAAGTTTCCATTGTTTGGCATATGTAGCTGATCTGAAGTGCCACACAGTGCTGGGTTTTGGGTAGCAGCATTCTCACAATGGCAATGAGCCTTTTCAGAACATTTTGCCAGTAAAGAGACTCTGATGCAATCTTCTCTTGATGCTGATCATCTATGGTGGACTTTACCCTTAGGCTCATCTCAAGCTCTTTCCGCCTATGAGATGCTCTCTGGTGATTTGCTGCCTTCTCATGGCATGCCACATTTCTAGCCAGATTTTTCCAGTCCTTTGTTCCTGTAGAACGCAATGTGGCTGGAACATTAGACTGGAGGAGTTTGCAACAAAAACAGTATGCAGTATTCTGGGTTTTTGAGTACCTAAGCCATGACCTCTCCACTTTGTCACCATTGGGGATTTCACACCAGGAATGTGTTGGATGGAAGCTTCTATTTTCATTGTCTTTGGGGAACATGAAGTTTTTCACTTGCTGTGGCCCATGCAGTACAAGGAAGTCCCTCAGGCTACTGCTCAGGTGGGTCCACAGTCCTGGATCATCTAGACTTAAGGAACTAAACTCATCAGCAGCTGTTTCTTGTGCCTCCACCACACTCTTCTCTGATCTACACTTTTCTTCAGGCATGTGCATGGTTTACATCCATTTGGGATGGAGATATGGATGCTGTGGTAGCTGCCAGGTCGCCTGCACTCTGACTAACTGGAAGATCAGGCATCTCTTCACCACTCACATCCTCATTGGGGATGGAAGGCTCACCGTGAACATGTGTGTCTCTGTATCTCAGGAGAGCTCCTTCCTGCTTAGACAGAAAAGCTTCTTTTGATTGCTTTCTTTTTCTGAATGCTGCCCCAGAGGGGCGTTTTCTTCTTTCACTCATGACTGCTGTTCTGTGCCAGCTATAGCGGCTCTCAACACTCAGTTGAAGGGGACAAAGAAGCAGGCTGGTAGCAGGGCCTGAGTGAGGGAAGATATCAGCCTCTTAAGGGCCTAACTGGCTCCTACTACTTCAGGAAATAGGAAGCTCCCTGAGAAGCTGGTGTTAATCAGTCCAGGCTCCTGGGGGTGCTCAAGAGGTACATAAGAGGCTCCTCCTCCTCCTCTCTCTCCCTGAAGCTCCTGTTGCTTTCTGTTATTCCCTCTCCCCTTTTCTCCTGCCTGCCTGTTATGTCTCTTGGGCCCCCTTCCTCCAGCACAGCCCTCCACCATCTCTGTGCATCTCGAGCAGCGAGAAAACATATGCACCAGCACCAGACAATTTTTCTACACTCTGGATCCTAGTGGTGCCCGTCCACAGTCTGGCACCTGTGGCAGCCGCCTCAGTTCGCCTCATGGTAAGGCCAGCCCTGTCCTATGGGCATGGAGAACCTAGCTCCCACTGAGGTCAGCCAGGGAGGCTGGATGTGCACATTGCAGGAAATAGACGGTCAGGGCAGCATAATCCACTGAAAAAACCGCGTCTTGCTAATTGCAAATCAGGCTCTCCCAGTGTGGCTCTTCGTCCTGCCTCTGTTGGCTGGAGCATGAGCAGAGCTTTATGAGACAGCTGCTGTGGCTGTGGCCAGCCATTGAAGCGAGTTTCCCATCGTCTCTCTTCTGGCTGTGGATGATCGACTGCAGCAGCCCTGCAAAGGCACCGGCCTCGCTCTCTAATGTCCATTCTCCCCTTGCTTGCATGGCGCTTCATGGACCATGGAGTAGCCTCATGAAAACATCCCAGTTGTGGACACAGGCACCAGCACCAATTCCACAAGCTAAAGTCCCCTTTGCAATCCAGGGAACCAGCCTGGGTTGTCTGGAGCGCAGGGTGTGGCCCACGGTGACTGCAGACACTGCCCCTGCTGCACAACGACTCCTGGGACCCTCTAGCCCATCAGCACTCGGCTCTCCCGCATTCTGCTGAGCGGCTGAGATCTGGGGGAACAGAAACCCTTTGTTAGAGATGGAAAATCTCCTCCCA
Source organism: Mauremys mutica (assembly GCF_020497125.1). Lineage (NCBI taxonomy): Eukaryota > Metazoa > Chordata > Testudines > Geoemydidae > Mauremys > Mauremys mutica. The sequence continues at coordinate 3,608,117 of NC_059090.1, read as the reverse complement.
GGAACACTCTGTCAATGGCTGCCAGAGGCCATCCCTGTGAAACCCCAAATGTGCAGCCCCTCGGATTCCCACAGGGGAGATCTCAGCTTATTCACTTGTCACCCGTGGCCGCAGTCTCTGACAGGGGGAATGTAGAGGAGGTTTTTGCCAATGGTCCCTTCTACAGGGCACAGAATGGGAGGAGGTTTGGCCTTGTGATGTGAGGCCTGGGTCTGAGAATCAGGGCTCCTGGGATCTGGGGCTCTGGAATGGGGTGTGGTCTAGTGAGTGGAGCTGGATTTGTTGACAGTGAGTGAGAGGGGCTTGTGCTGAAGGACCCTGGGTCAATCCCCACCAATTCCTGTGATGTCTACATGTGGCCACGATTTTACTTACCTCTCAATGTAGGTTATTTAGCCCATTCCTGGACACATGTGTTACATCTGCTGCTGGCCATCCCTGTGATGTAGGTCCTTCATCCACACAAGGACATGGCACATCAAGGTCAATCCAGCAGCTGTCATCTGGTCTTCACCTCCACAATGGACGGTGAGCCCTAGCCTGACCAGAGAAAGACAGGGTGGTGTTCTTCAGGGGAATCTGCTGGTGCTCCTGTATTCCCTGCTCCACCTCACACCTCGACAGGCTAAGGGTTTTCCAAAGATACCACTAATCTCAGATAAACAAAGCATCTGAGATGAGGTCAGTGTGGGTGGATTTACTGAGCAGACTGGTTCTAACGGAAGAACAGATTTCTCCCCTGCTCTGGGGAGATTCCCATAGGAAAAGTCTCTGATGGTGGGGGTGGGGGCAATGCAAACCCTCAGCCCCTTGAATGACAGGAAATCAGGACTCGGGGAGTTAAGGGGTGTCTCTGTCCTGCTGAAGGGAGCAGACCTGGAGAGCAGAAAGAGCACTAGTGGCATAGTAGGAAAGCCAGTGACTTCTACCTGTGAAGGTGGCTGAAGTTTCTGGCAGACATTAGAGTTCCGGGGGGAGGGATAGCTCAGTGGTTTGAGCATTGGTCTGTTAAACCCAGGGTTGTGAGTTCAATCCTTGAGAAGGCCACTTAGGGATCTGGGGCAAAAAAATTGGTCCTGCTAGTGAAGGCAGGGGGCTGGACTCAATGACCTTTCAAGGTCCCTTCCAGTTCTAGGAGATTGGTATATCTCCAATTATTACCTTTTATCCTTACATCTCCTTTGGGGATCTTTTTCCTAGGAATAAAATAAGGACACCACACAGAGAATGACATTGGAATCCCAGGGAAAAGGGATGATCTCAGCCAGGCTACATACCAGGAACCCAATTTTTGTCGCAAGAGCCACAATTACCCAGATGAGGTTTTCTTCCCCATTTGCTTTCAGGTTATTTACTCACAGTATTCATTTGTTTGCTTTGCCGGGTCTCCACTCTCTGCAGTTGTTCATTGGTTTTAGTAACAATCTTTCAGTTTTTGATTCTCTTTCCTCTTCTTACAGTGTAGCATCTGCTTAGCAATTTTTTTAAAATAAAAATAAATTTAAACCAAAATCCTGATCTTACATTGAAGAGGAAGGTTTCTGAGAATTTGGCTGCAGAACTTTAGTGTCTGCATATTTCAGTCACTATTAATTATTCAGGTGCAGGTCTGATGCAATCTGCACACTCAAGAATGCCCATATGATGCACAGGGGACCCTTAGAATACCTGTTAAAAGAAAAGAAGAGAGTAGATTAAAAGGTGGGGAAATCAACCAATGCATCAGCACGTCTCTGCATCATTGAAGCACCAGGCATGGGGGCAAAACAGGCTAAAAACCCCCATGGTTCTTTCCCACTAGACAGACATCCAAAAAGAAAAAGGCTTTCAGACAATTATTTCCTTACGCTCTGACGGGGTGAAATTCAACCCTGTGCAGCCAGCCAGGGCAAGGTCTGTGCATCACAGCGGGGTTAAGTGGCACTTCACTGCACAGGTGCTGGGAGACTTCGGTGGCACAGTTTTCCTCCTGGATTAGAACAGCCGGCTGGAATCCTGTGAGGTATAGAGCAGAGAGAGGTTAGGGCCACAACATTCACCTCAGAGGCTGAGCTTCTACAGACTTTTGGGATGTTCCCATCTGAGGAGGAGGATTTTGGCCAGCCCCAGCTCAGAGCTTTCAGTCACTTCAACCAGTGATTCTCTGGCACAGTTGATCTAAAGCAGCTGAACTTTTCAGGCCTTGCCCCCATCTCCGACCCCCCTCCCACCTCTCATTGCCCTCTAACAGCCCTCTCCCTTCTCTCGATCCCTGCCAAGCCCAAATACAGAGCCTAGCCCACAATCCTCCTCTCTTAGACCCTCTCCTCACACGACCCTCCCCTACCTTTGAGAGGCTGATCCCTGTGCCCTTTACCCAGCTCCTGGAGACATCATGGCTCCTCAGGACAACTGGGCAGTGGGTGGTTCCAACCTCTGTGTGGGGTGCGTGGTTTTCCGTCTAAGCATCACTGAGAGCCAGCACGTCTCGATTTCACAGGATGAGTGAAGTCTAGGAAGCGCTGCACTTCTTGAGGACTTCCAACTTCGCCCCATTTATGAATGGCTTCCACCTTATTTGCATCAATGGTAACATCTTCTGGGGAGAGGATGTACCCCCAAAACTCTGTGGAGAGTTGGCTGGAGGTTCCGCTTTTCCAATTCTGTGTTGAGACCATGCTGCCGAAACCTCTCCAGGTTCGGATGTGCTGCGTGTGCTGCTCTGGGTTCTCCAAAAAGAGACGTATTTCACCCGAATAGATGACACTGTCCCCAAATACATCACTGATGAAGTGTTTCAAGGTCAGGGGACCCTTAGTTAGCTCAACTAGCATATCAGTCCGTTAAAATGTCCATCGTCTGTTTTGAAATCTGTCTTCAATTTGTCTCTTGCCCAAACGAGGGTTAGATTGGAAATCCTTGCAGATGAAGTTTGATGAAACCCTTTGCAGATTTCCTGTGAGCCAACAATTGTGGGATTCGCAGCAGAGGGTCATGGTTTCAAATGATCACTTTGTTCAGGAGCTGATTGTCTAAAGAGAGGCGTAGCAGAGTCCCACATTTCTTCTTCCCCAAAAGGGCCTGCTCTTAGGACCGGTTTTCATGACTGCACGCAGGGAGATCCACTAATTCTGGTCCCAACAATGCATAAATACAGGGAAAAGCAGCTTTCAACCAAGGTGGTAGGTCAATAGGGCAGTCATAGTCCCGGTGCAGAGGTAACGAGTCCACATTTCTTTCCACGTTATCCATGTAATCTTGGTATTTATCAGGAACGCCACCATCAATCAAACCCTAACCCCTCCCCTTGACCCTCCCAAGCCCTACCCGTTGACCCCTTAGTCTCTCCCACCTGTCACCGGAAGTCCCGCCCCATGGGGGGGTTTAACTCCAGGGTCAAGGTGGCCACATGACTGGAAGCAAGGTGTGTCATGTGACCCCTCTAAGAACTCCTCCCACCACTCTCTACCAATCAGGATGGGTTTCATCCCAGAAGGACCACCCTGAGAGGAGATTTGACCAGTCAGGGTGAGTTCTGAGGTGGGGTGACCCATCCAGAAGTGGGTCGTGTGACCCCTCTAAGAACTCCTCCGACCGCCATCTACCAATTAGGATGGGTTTGACCCGATAGGACTGCCCTAAGAGGAGATTTTGACCAATCAGGGAGAATTCCAGGGCAGGGTGACCCGTCCGGAAGTGGGCCATATGACCCCACTAAGAACTCCTCCCAAGGCCCTCTGCCAATCAGAGTGCAGCACCATTACCCCTTAAGTCCCAGCGCCGGACAGATGAGGCCATCTCTTACCAAGGACACATGGTTTAGAAATCGTGGGAAGGCTGCTGAGAGGAAACCTGGACTCCTTCACCATCCCCGTGAGAACTTCAGACTGTCTTCATCCCAAGGGTCTTTGACTATCCGCGGAGAAAGCGCTACATCAGCGACAGTGCCGAGGAGGAGGAGGAGGGAGTGACCGAGGGGAGCCCTTCGGCCCAGCCATTGATGGATAAACCGGAACCAGAACCCCAAACCCAACTGCTTGTGAGACACCCCAATGAACATGGTGACCTCTCTTTGTCCACCCACTTAGAGGTGGAATGCGATTGAGGCTGGGGGGAGTCACCGGTGGACAAGGTGAATGGTAAAGACGTCACACAGGTAAATGAATGATTAAGAAGCAATCGCTTCTTAACGGGTAAGGAACCAGGAGTTGTGTAAATCTAAAAACAAACACTGTGGCGCTTACACTGTTTCTGTTCTGAAAATCTCTCAACAGCTCGACAATGCCTTTCTAGATGGCCTGGAAGCCCTGGACAGCGTTGCATGAAGCAGGGAAGATAACTGGGCCCACCTCGGTTTTGCTCAATGCCGATACAAATTGTTGAAGAGGACTCTGAGGATGATGGCCATGAGGGGTTTCGGAGGAGGCTTGGCATAGAACTAACTGAGCCAGTGCCACGTCGTGAGCGTAAAAAAGTCACGCAGACTATTGTATGCGTTGCTGTTTATGCTGCCCTTAAGCACTGCCTGAGGGAAAAGCTTTGTGAAGATTGCGAGGGCCGTGTCATAGATGCGCCAGGCCAACAGCCCCACGACTGAGTGTCTTGGACTTCAGTGGATATAAACCACAAGCTCTGGGGCCTATGTGCTGAGCTGGGTTTGGAAAGCTGATTAAACACCGTGATTGCCAGAGGTTCTGCTGTGCAATGTCTGTGCCTAAGCCAAGAACATTTAGTGCAAGGGGGGACCTTGTTCAATGCTGTGCAGTTGAGTGGAGCCCCTGACTGTGTTTTAAAGAAAATAACCTGCTTACAGCTGGAGTGGAAAAATTGGAGGCACCTTCTGGTTCATTTTCTTTAAAACACAGTCAGGGTCTCCACTCACTCACTTGCACAGCATTTCTCCAGTTATGGCAATCATGTGAACAAGGACCCACAAATTGTGGGGGTTTTGCTATAAAACCTGTTGAAAAATCTCTATTCAGGGGTAAGCCAGTTTGCTGGTCCCCGCCCCCGGCATGCTCGTAATAAAGGGGCCTCGTGTGATTCTGATCCAAACACAACGTGGGGTCATTTATCCACGACACGGCGTGATATTGGCCGTCTAGTCTGCATAAAAAGTTACAGATTCCTGCTTAAGGAAAAGACTATTTGTAAGGAATCTAAAAGGATTCAGCTAGAGAATGGTGAGGGGACAAACATGCGATAGAAAACTTGGTCGCTGTAAATTTTAAAATAAACCCTATTGAAAAGGGCTTTGTGACTATCTGTGTTTCTGTTCAAAGGCCTTTGGCCCTTAAATGAGCTAAAAGTGTTAATGAAGCATCTTGGCTTGGTTTCAAGGAGCTGTATGTCTTTTAAATAAAAAATCAATTGTTTGTGAGAAGCTAGCGCTTGTGGGTTTTGAGTGTAAAAGTGACCCATTTACAGCAAAAAGCTGAAATGTATGTTGTGGGTGGGGGGAAAATCCTAAGAAATGTGCTTACAGTAAAACAAGCAGGCTGATCAGACCTGTGTTTGAGTACAATACAGTTGACTTATCCTGTTGAACTGAGTGGGTTTAACCCCCCCCCCCTCACTGAATAGCCAGGGTGACTGCGATTACTTACCCTTGTTGCCATAGGGTTAAATTTGATGGGGGTGGGTGGGGGTGGATGGTGAGTTCTGATTAATATGAAATGAAATAAAACCTCAGGAATTCGCAGATGCTATTGGACAGTTTCAATATAACTGCTGGAGTTGGCAGAACTCAATTAGACAGTTTCAATATGACCCCAGGAGTTGGTGGAACACTATTGGACAGATTAAATATGGCCCTGGAGTTGGTCGAATGCTCTGGGTCATTCTTTCTAGAAAACACCCCCACCCCAAACTTTAAGCCTGAAAGAAACGTGTTTTAAAAAAAACAACCCAAGCCCCAAGACATTCATTGATATCTCCAAAGGGCCCCCCGCTTGGAAATGGGGACTGTTCAATACTCTAAGAAGGCCCCGCAGAAACATTTATTTTAACTTACAGAAAAAAGGAAAAAAGAAAAAAAAAGCCCTGTTGTGCAGACAGCTTGGTTCCCCCACCCCAGATCACCACAGGGGGTGCTGCGGGAGGGGTGCCTAAAGTCCTTAAGGATCTATTAGTTCAGAGCCGTGGGGATTAAATTAACCTGCTAGCTACTATGCTGAAGTCTGTTTGAACAATGGGCTAAGATGGTATAAAAACCTCAGGTCTGTTAGAGACTGTCCTTTTCAACAGAAACTTTCTTGGAAGGCTGCTGGACGGCAGACAGAGGTAGGGCTGGCTGGCTTGAACTCTGAAACTATACATTGTATAATGCCACTCTTTGCCCAGGCTGTCTTAGGAAAATCATGGTGCCTATCTTCATTGCAGCGTGATCTGCTTAGCATGGACCCAGAACGTTAAGCTGCAGTTCACCACCAGGCCAAGGTAAAAACCATTTTAACTATAGTTGTGCTTAATACTGTTTTAAAAATCTTTAAGTATTGCACAGTTTGTATAGGGATTTGGTGGTAATAGTAACTAACATTTTTGCTTGTTCTTTAACCTGAAGGCCCAAACACACATGGGGGAACGGGACAAGCATGTGCCTGCAACACTTGATCCCTTAGTGAAAGGGAACTTTTTTGCAACTGACTTTTAAATGCATGGGGGGGTGGGGGTTATTGAAAAGTATATGGAGGCAAACTTGGTTTAGTGTGTTTCTAAAGCTGCTAATTTGTGTGTGAGAGGGGTCTGGGCAAGGCATAGGTGTACGGTTTTAAAAGTACTTGGGTTGTTTCAAACCAACAGGGTTTTTTCCTGTGCAAAATGTGGTATAAAATGGATTTTAAAAGCAGTTTGATTTTTATTCTGCAAAATGAGATGTATTTTAAAAAAATGTTTGAGGTTTTTGTTGTTGTTTGTTTGTTTGTTGTTTTTTGGTTTATGTTTTAAGTGGTAGAAATAAACTCAAAACCGGTGTTTCTCGTACAGCCTGAACTGGATGATTTGTTTTAAAGCTGTGACTTTTTAAACAGAAAAACACCCTAATGAATATTTAGTTTTTAAGTTTACAAGACGGTTTCATGTGTTTTATAATAATGCTGTTTGCTCCACAGTACGGTGAAAACATGAGAGATCCTTAGAGCAGAGGAAAACAAGCTCAGAAGAAAAGGGAACGAGACAGCTGAAAGGGAAAATTCACCAGCATCAGTGACTGATGGATGGAAGAAGCCCAGTAAATATATTTTGCTTATTGGTTGGGTTGTTATATGAGGTTTTGTATTTGAAGTGAATACATAGGTGTGGGTGAGAAAGATGGTAAAGTTCAGTTTTGTAAAATGGTTCCCCCCACCCCCCATAGGCATGGGCAACTTTTCTGACAACACTTAGTCCGCGCTACAAGGACACCTCCTCCAGAACTGCCAAAGAACCAGGAATCTGCTTTGAGACTTTTAACAATGCAAAACAGCACAAGAGTGCAGATGAAGCATCCAGGCAGTCCAAATCTCATATACGGCAAACCCAAGGGCAAAACAAGACTCTGGTAAACAACAACCACAACTCCAGTTCCTCAGCGGCCACTGCCACAGCAAACCCTGAGAAAACACCCACATTCACAAACCCGGAGCATGCGTTCGAGGGACTCTGAACGTGCGCAGAACCACACACATTCACAAACCCGGAGCATGCGCTCTAGGGGTTGTGAATAAAACACCAAGGACTGACAAACCATTCTCCCAAAACCATAAGCTCGTCACCGCTCCCCTATATTCTGGTATTTGGGAACAGTTTGATGGTTCATTCAGAAAACTGATGGACGCTGTGTCCCCAGAGGGCGGGGGGGGGCCTAAAAAACGGCATTCTAAAGAGAGTTGGGAAAAATCTGACGCTTCGCTCAGAACACTGGTGACCTCTGTATCCTCAGGGGGCCTAACGACCGACCACAACTCACTTACTGGATGCTGAAACGAGTCTGTTCTTCAAAGAACTGACTGAGCCGAATACTAAAAGGCTAAACCTTACAGTGCCGAGCTTTAAAGGTGCCTAATGTACGTGAAGCCGAGCGATGCAGAGAAAGTGAAAATCAGTCTGTTTCTACCAGAACAGGGACAGAATGTAACTGCAACTCCCCAGAAACACCAAAGAGCTCAGAGTCTGTTGCTCAGCAGGTGCTGGATAACGTGAAGAAGTGTTCTAAGAAAAATGAATTCGTACTGCTAAAGAAGCTGGGCCAGGCTACAAATCTCTCTTCATGGAACAATAAAGGGACTTTTGTGTACAAAGGCTCTGTGGTTAATGGTTCTAACATGCTCGACTTAGTCCGGGCCGTGACCCAGACGCGCTCAGTTCCTAGCAGACATGGACCTTAAAGATGGGATGTGTTTATGAATGTCATGGCGGAACGGAACGTACCACCTTCTGTCATGGGCACTGCGGCCAAGAGAGCTCTATGGAACGTCTCACGACCTCGACCGTCACTTAATCCAGAGGTGAAAGTAAGCTGGTACGGGCCAGTACGGAGTACCAGCCAGAGCCAGTACGCCGTGCCGGACCGCACCGGCTTCCTCAGCGGGGATTTAAAGGGCTCAGAGCTCTGGCAGCTGTAGAGAGTCCAGAGCCCTTTAAATTCCCCTTGCAGCTCCAGCAGCTGGGTTGGGGCTGGGATTTAAAGGGCTCACAGCAGGGGGGAAAGTAACTTCCAGGACTTACCGGTACTGCCAGTATCCTGAGGGGGCGTGGCCTCAACCGGAAGAGATTTAAAGATCCTGGGGCATCGGCTGTGGCTGGGAGCCACAGGGTCTTTAAATTAACCCTGGGCTCAGGGGCAAATTAAAGGGCCCAGGGCTCAGGCCGCCGCAGAGCCCCGAGCCCTTTAGATTCCCCCCGCAGCTCCGGCAGCCGGATTCAGGTGTGGATTTAAAGGGCCCAGAGCTCCCACGGCTGCGGGGAGCACCGAGCCCTTTAAATCTGGCCCCAGCCCGGCTGCAAGAGCTGCGGGGGGAAATTAAAGGGCTCTGGGCTCCCTGCAGCCGCCAAAGCTCTGAGCCGTTCAAATCCTGCTCAGGAAGCCGGTGCGGTCCGGCACGGCATATTGGCTCTTCCTGGTACGCCGTACTGGTCCGTAATGGCTTATCTTCATCTCTGCTTCAGAGAACCCACGGCTGCGGGGAGCCCAGAGACCTTTAAATACCCCCTGCAGCTCTGGAAGCCAGGCTGGGGCTGCGAATTAAAGGGCTCAGAGCTCCCGTGGCTACAGGGAGCCCAGAGCTTTTTAAATTCCCCCGCAGCTCTGGCAGCCGGGTTCGGGTGTGGATTTAAAGGGCCCGGAGCTCCCACGGCTGCAGGGAGCCAGAGGGTTGCCGGGCTGGGGCCGGGATTTGAAGGGCCCAGAGCTCCTGCCGCTGCAGGGAGCACCGAGCTTTTTAATTCGCAGCCCCAGCCCGGCTGCCGGAGCTGCGGTGGGAGGGGAGGAGGGATTTAAAGGGCTCTGGGCTCCCCACAGCCGCCGGAGCTCTGAGCCTGTTAAATCCCCGCGGAGGAAGCCGGTGCAGTCCGGCTCAGTGTATTGGCTCTTGCCGCTACACTGTACTGGCCCGTACCAGCTTACTTTCATCTCTGGCTCAGACATCCTATGGCTGCGGGGAGCCCAGAGCCCTTTAAATTCCCCCCGCAGCTCCAGGAGCTGGGCTGGGGCCGGGAATTAAAGGGCTCAGAGCTCCGGCAGTTGCTGGGAACCCAGAGCCCATTAAATCCCCCCTGCCCCTGCAGCTCCAGCAGCTGGGCTGGGGCCGGGATTTAATGGGCTCAGCGCTCCCCGTGGCTGCATAGATCCCAGAGCCCTTAAATTCCCCTCCATGCAGCTCCAGCAGCTGGGTTGCGGCTGGGATTTAAAGGGCTCACAGCAGGGGGGAAAGTAACTTCCAGGACTTACCGGTAATGCCGGAATCCTGAGGGGGCGTGGCCTCAACCGGAAGAGGTGGGGCCTCTCACGATTTAAAGGTCCTGGGGCATCAGCTATGGCTGGGAGCCCCAGGGTCTTTAAATTAACCCTGAGCTCAGGGGCAAATTAAAGGGCCAAGGGCTCAGGCCGCCGCGGAGCCCCGAGCCCTTTAGATTACCCCCGCAGCCGGATTCAGGTGTGGATTTGAAGGGCCCGGAGCGCCCATGGCTGCGGGGAGCACCGAGCCCTTTAAATCTGATCCCAGCCCGACTGCCATAGCTGCGGGGGAAAATTAAAGGGCTCTGGGCTCCCTGCAGCCGCCAAAGCTCTGAGACGTTCAAATCCCTGCTCAGGAAGCCGGTGCGGTCCGGCACGGCATATTGGCTTTTCCTGGTACGCCGTACTGGACCGTAATGGCTTATTTTCATCTCTGCTTCAGAGATTCCATGGCTGCGGGGAGCCCAGAGCCCTTTAATTTTCCCCCGCAGCTCCGGCAGTCGGGCTGGGGCCAGGATTTAAAAGGCTCGGAGATCCCGCAGCTGCCAGAATCCCAGAGACCTTTAAATACCCCCTGCAGCTCCGGAAGCCAGGCTGGGGCTGCGAATTAAAGGGCTCAGAGCTCCCGTGGCTACAGGGAGCCCAGAGCCCTTTAAATTCCCCCGCAGCTCTGGCAGCTGGGTTCGGGTGTGGATTTAAAGGGCCCGGAGCTCCCATGGCTGCGGGGAGCCAGAGGATTGCCGGGCTGTGGCCGGGATTTGAAGGGCCCAGAGCTCCTGCCGCTGCAGGGAGCACCGAGATTTTTAATTCCCAGCCCGTCTGCCGGAGCTGCGGTGGGAGGGGAGGAGGGATTTAAAGGGCTCTGGGCTCCCTGCAGCCACCGGCGCTCTGAGCCCTTTAACTCCCCGCTGAGGAAGCCAGTGCGGTCTGGCACAGCGTACTAGCTCTTACCGCTATGCTGTACTGGCCCGTACCGGCTTACTTTCATCTCTGGCTCAGAACTCCTATGGCTGCGGGGAGCATAGATCCCAGAGCCCTTAAATTCCCCTCCATGCAGCTCCAGCAGCTGGGTTGGGGCTGGGATTTAAAGGGCTCACAGCAGGGGGGAAAGTAACTTCCAGGACTTACCGGTACTGCCGGAATCCTGAGGGGGCGTGGCCTCAACCGGAAGAGGCGGGGCCTCTCACGATTTAAAGGTCCTGGGGCATCAGCTATGGCTGGGAGCCCCAGGGCCTTTATATCAACCCTGGGCTCCGGGGCAAATTAAAGGGCTCAGGGCTCAGGCCACCGCAGAGCCCCGAGTCCTGTAGATTCCCCCCGCAGCTCCGGCAGCCGGATTCGGGTATGGATTTGAAGGGCCCGGAGCTCCCACGGCTGCGGGAGCACCGAGCCCTTTAAATCTGGTCCCAGCCCGACTGCCATAGCTGCGGGGGAAAATTAAAGGGCTCTGGGCTCCCTGCAGCCGCCAAAGCTCTGAGACGTTCAAATCCCTGCTCAGGAAGCCGGTGCGGTCCGGCACGGCATATTGACTTTTCCTGGTACGCCGTACTGGACCGTAATGGCTTATTTTCATCTCTGCTTCAGAGATTCCATGGCTGCGGGGAGCCCAGAGCCCTTTAATTTCCCCCTGCAGATCTGGCAGCCAGGCTGGGGCCAGGATTTAAAGGGCTCGGAGATCCCGCAGCTGCCAGAATCCCAGAGACCTTTAAATACCCCCCGCAGCTCCGGAAGCCAGGCTGGGGCTGCGAATTAAAGGGCTCAGAGCTCCCGTGGCTACAGGGAGTCCAGAGCCCTTTAAATTCCCCCGCAGCTCTGGCAGCTGGGTTCGGGTGTGGATTTAAAGGGCCCGGAGCTCCCATGGCTGCGGGGAGCCAGAGGATTGCCGGGCTGGGGCCGGGATTTGAAGGGCCCAGAGCTCCTGCCGCTGCAGAGAGCACCGAGATTTTTAATTCCCAGCCCGTCTGCCGGAGCTGCGGTGGGAGGGGAGGAGGGATTTAAAGGGCTCTGGGCTCCCTGCAGCCACCGGCGCTCTGAGCCCTTTAACTCCCCGCTGAGGAAGCCAGTGCGGTCTGGCACAGCGTACTAGCTCTTACCGCTATGCTGTGCTGGCCCGTACCGGCTTACTTTCATCTCTGGCTCAGAACTCCTATGGCTGCGGGGAGCCCAGAGCCCTTTAAATTCCCCCCGCAGCTCCAGGAGCTGGGCTGGGGCCGGGAATTAAAGGGCTCAGAGCTCTGGTGGTTGCTGGGAACCCAGAGCTCATTAAATCTCTCCCCGCCCCCACACAGTTCCAGCAGCTGGTTGGGGCCGGGATTTAATGGGCTCAGCGCTCCCTGTGGCTGCGTAGATCCCAGAGCCCTTTCATTCCCCTCCACGCAGCTCCAGCACCCAGGCTGGGGCAGGGAATTAAAGGGCTGAGAGCTCTCCGGAGCGGCAGGAGCTCCGGGCCCTTTAAATCCTGGCTCCAGCCGGGGAAGACTCAGGATCCCCACAGCCATGGGAGCTCCGCGCCCTTTAAATCCACGCTCGAACCCGGCTGCCAAAGCTGCCGGGGGGATTTAAAGGCCCTGGGGCTCCCAGCCACAGCCGATGCTGCAGGACCTTTCAATCTTGAGAGGCCCCGCCCCTTCCGGTTGAGGCCACACCCCCTCAGGACTCCGGCAGTACCGGGAAGTCCTGGAAGTTACTTTCACCCTTGACTAAATCATTCCTTTACCTGTGTTCACCTTGTGCGCCGGTGACTCCCCCGAGCCGCAGTCGCATTCCACCTCTAAGGGGGTGAACAAAGAGAGGCCACCATGCTCATCGGGGTGTCTCACAAGCAGTTGGGTTTTGGATTCGGGTTCCGGCGTATCTATCAACGGCTGGGCCAAAGGGCTCCCCTCGGTCACTCCCTCCTCCTCCTCGGCACTGTCGCTGATGTAGCGCTTTCTCCGTGGATGGTCAAAGACCCTCGGGGCGAAGACAGAGTCCGAAGTTCTCATGGGGGTGGTGAAGGACTCCAGGTTTCCTCTCCGCAGCCTTCCCACGATTTCTAAACCATGGGTCCTTGGTGAGAGATGGCCTCGTCCGTCCAGCACTGGGACTTAGGAGGTGATGGTGCTGCACCCTGATTGGCAGAAGGCCCTGGGAGGAGTTCTTAGTGGGGTCATAAGGCACACTCCCGGACGGGTCACCCTGCCCCAGAACTCACCCTGATTGGTCAGAATCCCCTCTTGGGGTGGTCCTGTCAGGACAAAACCGATCCTAATTGGTCGAGGGCAGTGAAAGGAGTTCTTAGAGGGGTCACAAGACACACGTCGGGATAGGTCACCCTCCTACCCCAGAGCTCGCCCTGATTGGTCAAATCTCCTCTTGGGGTGGTCCTTCCAGGAGGAAACCCATCCTGATTGGTAGAGGGTGGTGGGAGGAGTTCTTAGAGGGGTCACATGACACACCTGGCTTCCAGTCATGTGGCCGCCTTGACCACGAAGTAATACCCCCATGGGGCAGGACTTCCGGTGACAGGTGGGAGGGACTAAGGGGTCATGGGGCAGGGTTAGGGTTTGATTTATGGTGGGGCCTTGTAAGGGTCCGGTGTGGGGGCTCGGCCGTCTCAGCTGCGGCCGTGAGCCAGGCCGCGTCACTCCACGGCCTAAATCCGCAAGTCAGTCTCCGAAGGTCCACGGGCTCAGACCCTCAGGCAGGGGCTGAGCAAAAACAAACAGAGTCAGTAGATTAGGCCCCAAGCCCTCAGTCAGGGCGGGGCAACCAACCGCAGGTCTCGGCTCAGACCCTCAGGCAGGGGCTGAGCAAACAGAGTCAGTGGTTTAAGCCCCAGGCCCTCAGTCAGGGCGGGGCAGCAAACAGCAGTTCTAGCTCAGACCCTCAGGCAGGGGCTGAGCACACAGCAATAGTTCAGGGCTCAGGTCCTTGGCGGGAGCTGAGCGACAGCAATAGTTCAGGGCTCAGGTCCTTGGCGGGAGCTGAGCGACAGCAATAGTTCAGGGCTCAGGTCCTTGGCGGGAGCTGAGCACACAGCAATAGTTCAGGGCTCAGGTCCTTGGCGGGAGCTGAGCACACAGCAATAGTTCAGGGCTCAGGTCCTTGGCGGGAGCTGAGCACACAGCAATAGTTCAGGGCTCAGGTCCTTGGCGGGAGCTGAGCACACAGCAATAGTTCAGGGCTCAGGTCCTTGGCGGGAGCTGAGCACACAGCAATAGTTCAGGGCTCAGGTCCTTGGCGGGAGCTGAGCACACAGCAATAGTTCAGGGCTCAGGTCCTTGGCGGGAGCTGAGCGACAGCAATAGTTCAGGGCTCAGGTCCTTGGCGGGAGCTGAGCGACAGCAATAGTTCAGGGCTCAGGTCCTTGGCGGGAGCTGAGCGACAGCAATAGTTCAGGGCTCAGGTCCTTGGCGGGAGCTGAGCGACAGCAATAGTTCAGGGCTCAGGTCCTTGGCGGGAGCTGAGCACACAGCAATAGTTCAGGGCTCAGGTCCTTGGCGGAGCTGAGCGACAGCAATAGTTCAGGGCTCAGGTCCTTGGCGGGAGCTGAGCACACAGCAATAGTTCAGGGCTCAGGTCCTTGGCGGGAGCTGAGCGACAGCAATAGTTCAGGGCTCAGGTCCTTGGCGGGAGCTGAGCACACAGCAATAGTTCAGGGCTCAGGTCCTTGGCGGGAGCTGAGCGACAGCAATAGTTCAGGGCTCAGGTCCTTGGCGGGAGCTGAGCGACAGCAATAGTTCAGGGCTCAGGTCCTTGGCGGGAGCTGAGCGACAGCAATAGTTCAGGGCTCAGGTCCTTGGCGGGAGCTGAGCGACAGCAATAGTTCAGGGCTCAGGTCCTTGGCGGGAGCTGAGCACACAGCAATAGTTCAGGGCTCAGGTCCTTGGCGGGAGCTGAGCACACAGCAATAGTTCAGGGCTCAGGTCCTTGGCGGGAGCTGAGCACACAGCAATAGTTCAGGGCTCAGGTCCTTGGCGGGAGCTGAGCGACAGCAATAGTTCAGGGCTCAGGTCCTTGGCGGGAGCTGAGCGACAGCAATAGTTCAGGGCTCAGGTCCTTGGCGGGAGCTGAGCGACAGCAATAGTTCAGGGCTCAGGTCCTTGGCGGGAGCTGAGCGACAGCAATAGTTCAGGGCTCAGGTCCTTGGCGGGAGCTGAGCACACAGCAATAGTTCAGGGCTCAGGTCCTTGGCGGGAGCTGAGCGACAGCAATAGTTCAGGGCTCAGGTCCTTGGCGGGAGCTGAGCGACAGCAATAGTTCAGGGCTCAGGTCCTTGGCGGGAGCTGAGCACACAGCAATAGTTCAGGGCTCAGGTCCTTGGCGGGAGCTGAGCGACAGCAATAGTTCAGGGCTCAGGTCCTTGGCGGGAGCTGAGCACACAGCAATAGTTCAGGGCTCAGGTCCTTGGCGGGAGCTGAGCGACAGCAATAGTTCAGGGCTCAGGTCCTTGGCGGGAGCTGAGCGACAGCAATAGTTCAGGGCTCAGGTCCTTGGCGGGAGCTGAGCGACAGCAATAGTTCAGGGCTCAGGTCCTTGGCGGGAGCTGAGCGACAGCAATAGTTCAGGGCTCAGGTCCTTGGCGGGAGCTGAGCACACAGCAATAGTTCAGGGCTCAGGTCCTTGGCGGGAGCTGAGCACACAGCAATAGTTCAGGGCTCAGGTCCTTGGCGGGAGCTGAGCACACAGCAATAGTTCAGGGCTCAGGTCCTTGGCGGGAGCTGAGCGACAGCAATAGTTCAGGGCTCAGGTCCTTGGCGGGAGCTGAGCACACAGCAATAGTTCAGGGCTCAGGTCCTTGGCGGGAGCTGAGCACACAGCAATAGTTCAGGGCTCAGGTCCTTGGCGGGAGCTGAGCACACAGCAATAGTTCAGGGCTCAGGTCCTTGGCGGGAGCTGAGCGACAGCAATAGTTCAGGGCTCAGGTCCTTGGCGGGAGCTGAGCGACAGCAATAGTTCAGGGCTCAGGTCCTTGGCGGGAGCTGAGCACACAGCAATAGTTCAGGGCTCAGGTCCTTGGCGGGAGCTGAGCACACAGCAATAGTTCAGGGCTCAGGTCCTTGGCGGGAGCTGAGCACACAGCAATAGTTCAGGGCTCAGGTCCTTGGCGGGAGCTGAGCACACAGCAATAGTTCAGGGCTCAGGTCCTTGGCGGGAGCTGAGCACACAGCAATAGTTCAGGGCTCAGGTCCTTGGCGGGAGCTGAGCACACAGCAATAGTTCAGGGCTCAGGTCCTTGGCGGGAGCTGAGCGACAGCAATAGTTCAGGGCTCAGGTCCTTGGCGGGAGCTGAGCGACAGCAATAGTTCAGGGCTCAGGTCCTTGGCGGGAGCTGAGCACACAGCAATAGTTCAGGGCTCAGGTCCTTGGCGGGAGCTGAGCACACAGCAATAGTTCAGGGCTCAGGTCCTTGGCGGGAGCTGAGCGACAGCAATAGTTCAGGGCTCAGGTCCTTGGCGGGAGCTGAGCACACAGCAATAGTTCAGGGCTCAGGTCCTTGGCGGGAGCTGAGCACACAGCAATAGTTCAGGGCTCAGGTCCTTGGCGGGAGCTGAGCACACAGCAATAGTTCAGGGCTCAGGTCCTTGGCGGGAGCTGAGCGACAGCAATAGTTCAGGGCTCAGGTCCTTGGCGGGAGCTGAGCGACAGCAATAGTTCAGGGCTCAGGTCCTTGGCGGGAGCTGAGCGACAGCAATAGTTCAGGGCTCAGGTCCTTGGCGGGAGCTGAGCGACAGCAATAGTTCAGGGCTCAGGTCCTTGGCGGGAGCTGAGCGACAGCAATAGTTCAGGGCTCAGGTCCTTGGCGGGAGCTGAGCGACAGCAATAGTTCAGGGCTCAGGTCCTTGGCGGGAGCTGAGCACACAGCAATAGTTCAGGGCTCAGGTCCTTGGCGGGAGCTGAGCGACAGCAATAGTTCAGGGCTCAGGTCCTTGGCGGGAGCTGAGCACACAGCAATAGTTCAGGGCTCAGGTCCTTGGCGGGAGCTGAGCGACAGCAATAGTTCAGGGCTCAGGTCCTTGGCGGGAGCTGAGCACACAGCAATAGTTCAGGGCTCAGGTCCTTGGCGGGAGCTGAGCGACAGCAATAGTTCAGGGCTCAGGTCCTTGGCGGGAGCTGAGCGACAGCAATAGTTCAGGGCTCAGGTCCTTGGCGGGAGCTGAGCGACAGCAATAGTTCAGGGCTCAGGTCCTTGGCGGGAGCTGAGCGACAGCAATAGTTCAGGGCTCAGGTCCTTGGCGGGAGCTGAGCGACAGCAATAGTTCAGGGCTCAGGTCCTTGGCGGGAGCTGAGCACACAGCAATAGTTCAGGGCTCAGGTCCTTGGCGGGAGCTGAGCGACAGCAATAGTTCAGGGCTCAGGTCCTTGGCGGGAGCTGAGCGACAGCAATAGTTCAGGGCTCAGGTCCTTGGCGGGAGCTGAGCGACAGCAATAGTTCAGGGCTCAGGTCCTTGGCGGGAGCTGAGCACACAGCAATAGTTCAGGGCTCAGGTCCTTGGCGGGAGCTGAGCGACAGCAATAGTTCAGGGCTCAGGTCCTTGGCGGGAGCTGAGCACACAGCAATAGTTCAGGGCTCAGGTCCTTGGCGGGAGCTGAGCGACAGCAATAGTTCAGGGCTCAGGTCCTTGGCGGGAGCTGAGCGACAGCAATAGTTCAGGGCTCAGGTCCTTGGCGGGAGCTGAGCACACAGCAATAGTTCAGGGCTCAGGTCCTTGGCGGGAGCTGAGCGACAGCAATAGTTCAGGGCTCAGGTCCTTGGCGGGAGCTGAGCACACAGCAATAGTTCAGGGCTCAGGTCCTTGGCGGGAGCTGAGCGACAGCAATAGTTCAGGGCTCAGGTCCTTGGCGGGAGCTGAGCGACAGCAATAGTTCAGGGCTCAGGTCCTTGGCGGGAGCTGAGCACACAGCAATAGTTCAGGGCTCAGGTCCTTGGCGGGAGCTGAGCGACAGCAATAGTTCAGGGCTCAGGTCCTTGGCGGGAGCTGAGCACACAGCAATAGTTCAGGGCTCAGGTCCTTGGCGGGAGCTGAGCGACAGCAATAGTTCAGGGCTCAGGTCCTTGGCGGGAGCTGAGCACACAGCAATAGTTCAGGGCTCAGGTCCTTGGCGGGAGCTGAGCGACAGCAATAGTTCAGGGCTCAGGTCCTTGGCGGGAGCTGAGCACACAGCAATAGTTCAGGGCTCAGGTCCTTGGCGGGAGCTGAGCGACAGCAATAGTTCAGGGCTCAGGTCCTTGGCGGGAGCTGAGCGACAGCAATAGTTCAGGGCTCAGGTCCTTGGCGGGAGCTGAGCACACAGCAATAGTTCAGGGCTCAGGTCCTTGGCGGGAGCTGAGCGACAGCAATAGTTCAGGGCTCAGGTCCTTGGCGGGAGCTGAGCACACAGCAATAGTTCAGGGCTCAGGTCCTTGGCGGGAGCTGAGCACACAGCAATAGTTCAGGGCTCAGGTCCTTGGCGGGAGCTGAGCACACAGCAATAGTTCAGGGCTCAGGTCCTTGGCGGGAGCTGAGCGACAGCAATAGTTCAGGGCTCAGGTCCTTGGCGGGAGCTGAGCGACAGCAATAGTTCAGGGCTCAGGTCCTTGGCGGGAGCTGAGCACACAGCAATAGTTCAGGGCTCAGGTCCTTGGCGGGAGCTGAGCGACAGCAATAGTTCAGGGCTCAGGTCCTTGGCGGGAGCTGAGCGACAGCAATAGTTCAGGGCTCAGGTCCTTGGCGGGAGCTGAGCACACAGCAATAGTTCAGGGCTCAGGTCCTTGGCGGGAGCTGAGCGACAGCAATAGTTCAGGGCTCAGGTCCTTGGCGGGAGCTGAGCACACAGCAATAGTTCAGGGCTCAGGTCCTTGGCGGGAGCTGAGCACACAGCAATAGTTCAGGGCTCAGGTCCTTGGCGGGAGCTGAGCGACAGCAATAGTTCAGGGCTCAGGTCCTTGGCGGGAGCTGAGCACACAGCAATAGTTCAGGGCTCAGGTCCTTGGCGGGAGCTGAGCGACAGCAATAGTTCAGGGCTCAGGTCCTTGGCGGGAGCTGAGCACACAGCAATAGTTCAGGGCTCAGGTCCTTGGCGGGAGCTGAGCGACAGCAATAGTTCAGGGCTCAGGTCCTTGGCGGGAGCTGAGCGACAGCAATAGTTCAGGGCTCAGGTCCTTGGCGGGAGCTGAGCGACAGCAATAGTTCAGGGCTCAGGTCCTTGGCGGGAGCTGAGCAACCAGCTGGTAGGTCCAGACTTCTCTGTCTGAGCGCTGGGGTGAGGGGGAGACTGCCACCCGTGAGTGGGGTGGCAGGGGGGACACAGGCCCACCCACTCCACTGTGTCCCAGCCCGGGGCCCTAACAGCAGCAGTTAGTCTGCTGCTGGGTCGGTGGGGTCCTGACCGCAACACACCGACATCGGCTCAACGTCTGCTGTAGCCAGACTGGGGTCAGCTACCCCCGGGCTACTTTCCATTTCCCCCTCCATGGGTACCTGCTCAGTACCGGTGTCCGGCGCTGGGTCCCACACCATGGGCTCCTCGTCGTGCTGAGTGTCGGCTAGCTCGGGCTGCTCCTCAGGACGCGGGTCCGGGTTACGCTCAGGTAGCTCCTCGGTGTACCGTGCTCGGGGAAGGCTCGGCCAGTCCACTTCAGGATACTGGGCTCGGGGCAGGCTCGGTCCAGCAGGAGCTCGGTCAGGAGTGTCTGTCCTCTCCGGCCGCCGGGCTGCAACTGAGCGCTGGGCCGGGGCTTTTATACTTCCTGTCCCGCCCCTTGACTTCCGGGGGGCGGGGACAGGCGGCAATGGCTCCGCCCACTGTGGCGGCTGTTCTGGCTCCTCCCTCTCAGGTGCGGCCGGGAGCCAGACCGCCTCACTACAGGCCTGTCTACTGCAGGCAGGTGTTGACTATGTGCAGGCACATCCGGAGCCAGAGTCCATATCTGCGCTGGAGGTCAAAGCTGGGTGGTCGAAATTGCCGGTGTCGGGGAAGATCAGGAGGAGGAGGAGGCAGGGCTGGAGCGGGTGGCTGGAGGGCCTGGAGCGAGGCTAGAGAAAGGCAAGGAGAATACTGAGCCGGGGTTCAGAACCCAAATCTGGAGCCAAGAAGGGTCACACCAAAGTCATAGCCAGAGACCGGAGTCAAGAGTCCAGCCAGAGTCAACAGCGAGAAACCGGAGGGCAGGGCAGGGCAGGGCAGGGGGTACATGCGGGCGGGAATGTGGATGACTTACTGGAGCCTGGAGACCCCTCATCGGGGGACTCCCTTCCTAGCAATAACAGAAGGACAGCGGGATGACAAAGATGTCTCTGAGCCTGGGGTCCAAGCCAAGGGGAGCTCCCATCCAGGCTGTGTGCCAGGACCCCGACACCCTCCCTGTTCATTTCACACTCTCAGACCCCCTAGCCGGAGGGGAGAATAAAGGGGCAGAAGCGAAGGTGCCCCTGGGGGAAAGGCTCTAGGGCCGGGACCCAGTCCACTTCCCAGATCTACACCCAGGATTGTGTGACCAGGCCCACAGCCCTTCCTCTGCGTCTCAGTTCCCACCTGCCAGACGGGGAGGCTGCTCCCCTGCCCCAGGGTGTTCGGGGGCAGTTTCCTTCCTGGCTGGGAAGGGCTCAGATACCGGGTGGGTGGATTGGGCCCCGGCTGGGGGATGGTCGGATGGGCACAGGGTGTTACTAGTCCCCACCGCCCCAGTCCTCCTCCCTTTCCCCTGGGTCTCCCCTCACCTCCAAAGAGGGAGCCTTGAAACACAGGGCTCCCAGACCCCACGGAGGAGCTGCTGGACCCGCAGGAGAATACAGAGCTGGTGCTGTCACTGAACTCCTGCTCTGGGCTGGGAGGAGGCGCCACAAGTGCCAGGCTGGGGCTGGCGGGAGGCTTCTGAGTTGCCAGGCTGGGGCTGGCAGGAGGTTCCTCCGTGGCCAGGGTGGGGCTGGCGGGAGGCTCCTCCGTGGCCAGGGTAGTGCTGGCAGGAGGCTTCTCAGTCACCAGAATGGTGCCGGCAGGAGGCTTCTCCGGGGCCAGGGTGGTGCCGGCGGGAGGCTCTTCCGTGGCCAGGGTGGTGCCGGCGGGAGGCTTTTCCGGGGCCAGAGTGGTGCCGGCGGGAGGCTCCTCTGGGGCCAGGGTCGGGCTGGCGCAGGGCCCCTCAGCTGCCACGATGGTTGGCGGCTCCTGCTGGGCCCTGGGGCGCAGCTCCTGGATCCTTGGCTTCCTGAAAAGGAAGCCCCAGAGCTGCCGTCCCCGGCTCCTGCCCTCCCCTGGCTCTCTGCTCCACGGCTGAACCCGGGGACACCTCCGTTTCGGCCCAGAAGGTGCCTCCGGGTCAGCTAGAGGAGCTGCTGTCTTCCGCCTCCTCCAGCAGGCGAAGCAGCTCCTCCCTTTCCCCTGGCCGTGAGCCTCTTCCCCGCCTGCGGGGCACAGAGGGGTCGCTCTCCACCTGGGCAGGTGGGCTGAATGTCTTCTTCTGGCTGTGGAGCCCACCTGCCCGGCCCTTCCTCCTGAGCAT